>NC_052066.1:133097477-133442093 GCF_015852505.1 Tachyglossus aculeatus | reverse complement strand
TATGGTATTTGCTAAGCGCTTACTATGTGCCAAAAAGTGTTCTAAGCACTGGGATAGACACAGGTAATCAGGCTGTCCCACAAGGGGCTCAGAATCTTTACAGATGAGGTAACTGAGGCCCAGAAAGGTGAAGTGGCTTGCCCAAGGTCACAGAGCAGACAAGTGAGCCAGGATTAGAACCCACACCTTCTGACTCCCAAGCTCGTGCTCCTGCCTCTAAGCCATGCTGCTTTACCCTTGGAATGTCTTCTAGTGAAGTTTAGAATGCTTTTAATAGAGAGGATGATTCTAATCCTGAATTTCTCAGGAAAACAACTTGATAACATTTTCCTTTGGTCCAAGGCAAGGGAAGCAGAAAAATAGGTACTATTTAAACATGGTCTCTGGCAGATGCCATTGTACCACTATTGTAATTTTCACCTGTAAATTATTTTGTGTCTCCTTCCCTCACTAGATTGTTACCTTGGTAAGGAAAGGGGTTCATGTATTCTAACTATAATGTACTCTGCTAAGTGCTTAGTACAGAGCTCTACACATATTAGGGGCTCAATAGATACTATTGATGCATTGGTCTATACCCTGACACATTGGTCCCAGAATTTTCCTCCCATAAGTTAGAGTGAAATATAATCAGGCAAGAAATTGGAGAGACACTTTGGAGCCAAGAGTCTGCAATAGTATGGCTGCTTTGTTCTATAGTTGTTTTATTCCACATCTGATAACACTTGACATCACAGTGGAAAACACTAGAACAAATTAAGGGTGCTGTGTTTAGTTAGGTGGCAGTAATGGTGGCTGGAGTTGTCCCTGCTGAAGAAAAAAAAGAATAACAGTCCACCTCTTCTTCAGTGCACCTACTGCCACCAGTCCTTCTGCTATCCCATTACCACTGCAGCTGAACTGGTTCTTGGGGACATTAGGAAGAGGCTCTGGTGTGGCTGAATGGGCACACAACTGGGATGTGAATAGTTGTGGGCAGGGAATTTATCTGTTATATTGTTGTATTGTACTCTTCAATTGCTTAGTACAGTGCTCTGCACATAGTAAGTGCTCAATAAATATGATTGGTTTACTGGCCTAAGGTGTTATGGGGAGTGCCTGGGCATCCTATCTGACTGTCCTCCAGCTAGTTAAAAGGGGTGATTTACAACCCTCTAATCAGCCAATCTGATTGGAAGCAGTGTTGCCTAGTAGAAAGAGCATGGGCCTAGGTGTGAAAGAACCTGGGTTTCAATCCCTATTCCAGCACTTACCTGCTATGTGACCTTGGGCAAGTCACTTAATTTCCCTGTGCCTCAGTTTCCACATCTACAAGATCCCCATAAGAGATTCAATATCTCTTCTCCCTCCTACTCCAGCCCGATGTGGAAGCTAATTATCTTGTTATCTACTAGAGCATTTCACATACTGCTTGGCACATAGTAGGCACTTAATAATATACCACTATTATCCATTATTATTACTACTATTTGAAATGTCTTCCAATCATATGATGTACTCTGTTGTGGATTATGAGGAGTCACGGGAAAGCTAAGAAATTTCACTGCAAACCTCTTATACTCCTACTAGCTTCACATTGATGCTTTCTGCCTACCTGGGTCTCTTTTTAGGGGGGAGAGGGTGAGGAATATCACGTTGGCCACTATACACCCTCCAGGGAGTTGTAGCACAACATGGTGGGGGGTGGTTGGGGGTGGAGGCTACCCTCCCTGTTCTGACCAACAATAATAATAATGATGATGGTATTTGTTAAGCACTTACTATGTGCAAAACACTGTTCTAAGTGCTGGGAAGGTTACAAGGTGATCAGGTTGTCCCACAGGGGGCTCACAGTCTTCATCCTCATTTTACAGATGAGGTAACTAAGGCACAGAGAAGCTAAGTGACTCGCCCAAAGTCACATAGCTGACAAGCGGCAGAGTGGGAATTCGAACCCATGACCTCTGATCCAAAGTCCAGGCTCTTTCCACTGAGCCATGCTGCTTCTCTGTGGGAAACAAGGTCCTGCCCCATAATAATGGAATATTGTGAGATCATAAATTCTATTTTATTGTAAAACGTATAGGGCAAGAGTGTATCTAGACTCGCTCCTACTGGACAGGAAGTGTGTCTACCAACTCTATTGAATTGCACTCTTTCAAGCACTTAGAATGGTGCTCCATCATAAGCCCATGGCCTCCACCCCTCCAGAGGAAGGGGAGGTGGAGCCGGGAACTCTGGTGGTGTCATGCCACCACAGCTACCGCTTGTTCTTTTTGAGGAAAAAGAAGCTGTGGTAGGGGTTTAGAACACCGAGAAGCTTAGAGATGGATAGGAACAGGCATCATGGAATGTCCCATCCTCCCTCTTACCCAGTGCCACTTCTTGTCACTATGCTGGCAACTGCATGACTTGAACTACTTAGACAGTGGAGGAGATGAAATAAGGAGGCCATTTATCTGGTCACCTTGAAGGACTATGCCTGACAAATGGGTCATAATTCAAAATGCTGCAAATCGGTTGTGGAACCACTGAATGATGTATTGTCAGCTGGTTCTGGCACAACCAGGAGGTCATGATCGGTGCCAAATTGGAAAATTGAGCTCTGTAGGCTGACCTCAGAAAGTGAGAGCATGAAATCCCCTGATCAAATATGAGCTTTCTTTCTAAATAGCAGAAAGCACCAGGTGGACGTTGCAGACCATTAATAGCATCCCCAGGCACTGTGGGGGGCAGACAGTGATGGAGGCTACCCTACCTAATCCTGTCCAACACTGTGAGAAGCAAGCCCTGTCCCACAGTAGTGGATCATGGCCAGATAATAAATTCTATTATACTGTAAAACCTCTATATCTAAACTCCAACTCCTTGTGGGCAGGGATTGTGAACACCAAATTTATTGAATTGTTCTCCCCTAAGCATTTGGGACAGTTATGGTATTTGTGGAATTTTTTAAACACTTACTATGTGCCAGGCACTATATTAAATGCTGGGGTAGATACATCTCAGTCCCTGTCCCACATGGTTCACAGTCCCTGTTCCACATAAGGCTTACAGTTTCCATCCCCATTTTACATATGAAGTAACTGAAGACTAGAGAGGTCAAGTGGCTTGCCCAAGGTCACACAGCAGACAAGTGGCAGAGCTGGATTAGAACCCAGGACCTTCTGACTCCCTGTCCCATGATCTATCCATTATGCCATGAAGTGCTTAGTAAATACCACTGATTGATTGATATCTTCAACTTTAATTGCATGTTCCCAAGTGTTAGTGTAGTGTTCTGTGCACAGTAAATTCTCTGCTGATGCTGTTGCCGCCGATAATGATGAAACCTTCATTTTCCTAACGTTTAGAAAGCTGGGAAGGTAGTGATGCTTTTACATGAAGGACTGTTTGCCTGGAGAATTGAGGTAACCAAGAACTCTCTCCAAGTAGTGTTAAACTAAGAAATTTTGCTTTTGATATTTAATTGAAAAACAAAGGTGCAAGTGGTTGTCATGGGAAGGCCTGAGGTTAGAGTATCTCTGGGGATAGGTGGTGTGGAGTGGTGAATAGAAAGGAAGACAGAAATATGACTGGCAGTGAAGGAGGCAGTACAGTGCTCTGCAATTAATCTGCAATTAATATGCAATTAATACAAATTCAATCATATTTATTGAGCGCTTACTGTGTGCAGAGCAATCACACTTATTGAGTGCTGAATACTGTATTAAGTGCTTGGTACAGTACAGTGGAGTAAGTAGACATGCATCTTATAATCTAGCACATAATCAAACATTTTAGCTTGTTTCTTGAATTCTCTCAAAAGAGTTGTTTTTGTTATTGTTATATTTTAGGGTTATGTTCTCTTTGAGCTCTCTTTCCTTCCCCATTTCTATTATGAATGAATGAATGAATGAATGAATGAATGAAATGCCCTGTCTTAATTGAGCTTTAAGTAATCACGCCAGCACTTAGTATAGTGCATTTCACATTGATGCACTTAAATATGAGCAGTGATTTTATACCCAAATACAAAATCTTGAGGGTAAAGAATAGTGAGATCATATTCTCTGGGATTTTGAATAAGAAGGGTCTATTCTAGTTCTCTTAATGAAGACTATTTCCTATTATATTGTACCCTCCCAAGAGCTTAGTACAGTGTTTTGCAATAAATACTAAATACAATTGAATGAATGCCTGAATGAAATCAAGGATCTTCATACGGTTTCAGCATATCCTTAGAATTTTCTTAGAATGCAGAGAATCAAAAATTATAAATTTTAATGCTCAGCAATGTATTTAAAGATAATTTATACATATAAATGCCTTGCAGGAAAATCACCAAATATAATGCAAATAGCACACTTAACTAAATCACTATCATAAAAATATGGCAATATATTTTCCTAGTAATGACTAAGATGCTACCTTGCAAAGTGCCCAGCAACTTACCTTATTTAGAAAGAGTAATCTAGGCAACAAGTCAGAATAAAAATATCTGGTATATGAGCAATTTTGTAGACACAGGTACTCATCTAATGGCTGTTTTAGTTTTTGCTGCCATCTGCTGGGAAAAGGCAAGTCATGATTATTTGATAGCACAGATCCAATCCAGCCACGGGGCCAAATGGTAATGTCCAGATGCAGTAGACTTCATTCTTTTGCATATGTGTAAAAACACACGTGTGTGTGTGTGTGTGTGTGTGTGTGTGTGTGTGTGTGTGTGTGTGTGTGTGTGTGTGTGTGTGTGTGTGTGTGAAATTCAAAAAACCTTTTTAGGAATATGGTTTGTCTACACTCAAAGATGCTACTGATAGAAAAATTCACCAATGGGTATATCTATGACTGGACAAGCCAATGTAGGACATACACACATAGTTTGGACCACTGTGTGCTGACATATTTATTTGCAGCACCTGGCACTCTTTGTGCTTTTGTCTACCTGTTTCACAATCCTTATGGACTTTCTGCTTGAGAAGCAGTGTGGCCTAGTGGATAGAGGATGGGCCTGGGAGCCAGAAAGACCTGGGATCTAATCCTGGTCCTGCGACCTGTCTGTTGTGTGAGTCACTTCACTTCTCTGTGCCTCAGTTACCTCCTCTGTAAAATGGGGATTTTACCTCTCAGGGTCGCACCTGGAGAGCTTCAGTGCCTGAAGCACAGTAAGAATTTAACAAATGCCAAAATTGCGATTATGCTACAGCAGTGTTTTCCTCTAGGATACAGCATTTTCTTATGCTTTGTTCTACTTTATCCTTAAATAGTTTCTTCTGGCTTTTGATTTACTAATTTCAGTTCACCATATAGCAGCTGCTTGGATATCTTGCTGTACCCATCCTCACATGTACCAACCATTGTTTTTTTTTTTTGTTGCAGAGAACATACCTTCAATGTTAGAAGATTGACTTTATTCTAGGATTTCATCATTTGTGATTTTGCCCTGCCATCTGATACTGAGTATAGCCCATAAATGCCACTGGTAGAAGTATTCAGTAATAGTAATTCTCAATATCCAAAGACCATTTCTTCTACTGAAGTGTGGGCAAATTCCACATTACTAATTTGTACCCTCATTATTATGGATCAACATAAAGGATAGGTAAGCCTTTATGGTATACTATACCATACGATTGGAGAAGCAGTGTAGCTCAGTGGAAAGAGCACGGGCTCTGGAGTCAGAGGTCATAGGTTCAAATCCCAGGTCTGCCACTTGTCAGTTGTGTGACTTTGGGCAAGTCACTTAACTTCTCTGCACCTCAGTTACCTCATCTGTAAAATGGGGATTAAGACTGTGAGCCCCCCATGGGACAACCTGATCACCTTGCAACCTCCCCAGCACTTAGAAGAGTGCTTTGCACATAGTAAGCACTTAATAAATGCTATCATTATTATTATTATTATTGTTATATATAATGGTGGCCTCATCCTGAGGTGGCATTTCTCATTCATTCAATTCATTCAAGTGTATTTATTCAGGGCTTACTGTGTGAAGAACACTAGTGTCCAAGAAGAGGTAACTTGCCAAAAGGTTTCTGGGGACTTCTCTGGATGTAGGATGATGAATTAATTATAGACCCCCAGATTCATTAGAGATGAGCCACAGCCCTCCATGAACCTGCCAAAATAATTGACTGTAATGCTAGTAGTTTGTGCAGAACTGCTCTCTAGTCCCACCCATTCATGTTCAGAGTGGGGTACTGAGCGTTATAAGAAAATGGGGCTGGTTGTGGCAACCAAGCCGTCACCAAAACCTGCCGGTCTCAGCTCCGCAACATTGCCAAGATCCGCCCTTTCCTCTCCATCCAAACCGCTACCCTGCTCGTTCAAAGCTCTCATCCTATCCCGTCTGGACTACTGTATCAGCCTCCTCTCTGATCTCCCATCCTCCTCTCTAATCTCCCATCCTCTTTTCTCTCCCCACTTCAATCCATACTTCACACCGCTGCCTGGCTTGTCTTTGTCCAGAAACTCTCTGGACATGTTACTCCCCTCCTCAAAAATCTCCAATGGCTACCAATCAACCTATGCATCAGGCAGAAACTCCTCACCCTCGGCTTCAAGGCTCTCCATCACCTCGCCCCCTCCTACCTCTCCTCCCTTCTCTCTTTCAACAGCCCAGCCTGCACCCTCCGCTCCTCTGCCGCTAATCTCCTCATCGTGCCTCGTTCTCACCTGTCCCGCCCTCGATCCCCGGCCCACGTCATCCCCCTGACCTGGAATGCCCTCCCTCCCCACATCTACCAAGCTAGCTCTCTTCCTCCCTGCAAGGCCCTACTGAGAGCTCACCTCCTCCAGGTGGCCTTCCCAGACTGAGCCCCCTCCTTCCTCTCCCCCTCCTTCCTCTCCCCCTCCTTCCTCTCCCCCTCCTCCCCCTCCCCCCCCCGCCTTACCTCCTTCCCTCCCCTACAGCACCTGTATATATGTTCGTACATATCTATTACTCTATTTTACTTGTACATATCTATTCTATTTATTTTATTTTGTTAATATGTTTGGTTTTGTTCTCTGTCTCCCCCTTCTAGACTGTGAGCCCACTGTTGGGTAGTGACTGTCTCTATATGCTGCCAACTTGTACTTCCCAAGCACTTAGTACAGTGCTCTGCACACAGTAAGCACTCAATAAATACGATTGATTGATTGATTGTGGCACATTATAAACTCCACACATAAGTTGTTCACTACCAAAGGGACCACAGCATAGTGCCTAGTGCAGTATAGCATAATTCAGAAGGCAGTGGCTTGGCAGCAACCATGATCTTCACCATTCATGTTAACCAAGGTATTTTTCAGGATGTCCACTGGGGCTATCCACCACTCATAATGTCTTAGGCAGTTCTTCGGACAAAACCTTCACTGCATAGTCCTGTCAAGCATTACCTAACTGGCAGAACTGGAACTAGAACCCAATCTCCTGACTTCCAGAGTCAATGGAAAAGTATTACTAACAATAGATGTGTTGAAAATAGATTTATCAAATTGAACCATCAAAGTATCAGCTTTATTTTTGAGATTATCCCTCCCAATTGTTGCCTGTCACACAGGCAGCAGGGCAGAGGGGAACCACTTGACAGCCAGACCTTTATAGAAATAACCAATTAGGGACTATTATTGTTATTATCATTATTCCAACTTGTACCTCCCAAGCGCTTAGTACAGTGCTCTGCACAAAGTAAGCACTCAAATACGATTGAATGAATGAATGAATTATGGTGTTTATTAAGTGCTTATTATACGTAAAGCACTGTTTCAAGCCCTGGAGGTAAGATACAAGTTAATCAGGCCAGATACAGTCTCAGTTCCACATGAGGCTCACAGTCCAAGAAGGAGGGAGAACAGGCAGTAAATCCCCATTTTACAGAAGGAAACAGAGGCACAGAGAAGTTGTGACTTGCCCAAGGTCACACAGAAGACAAGTGGCAGGGCTGGGATTAGAACCAAAATCCTCTGATTCCTAGGCCCTTGCTCTTTCCCTTAGACGATGCTGGCTCTCTATGACCAAGGACTGAGTTATGTGGAATGGGATATGCCTGAAGATGAGACTTGCTCATACCCATTATAGGGAAGATGGATACTGGGCAACAAGCAGGGGGCTCACAGAGGTGCCCACCATAATTCCAAAATACACGCTCAGGATGATGCAGGCATATTTGAGTTTTTGGCAGAGGGAGACTGACATGCCAAAGTATCATTAACTTGCTTAACTCATTTTCATGGAGTCATAATTAGTTTATAATTCACTGTATAATTCAAAGTATAATTCATTCATTACCATAAAATCTGTACAAAATTTTATTTTACCTTGAATGTCAAGCACATTACAAAAGTTATAGCATGTCAACTGAACAAAACTGAAAAATCACTTATAAATCCAAGTACAGTACTAGGACTGTTCATATTAATTTAATAGTCTTACCACATGTCAAAATCTAATACAATTTGTGCATTTGCTTTCTTTTGGACTCACCCTTTTTTCCTAACTTTGCATACAATGAAAATTAGCATACAGTTGTTTTATTTAATTAAAACTGAAACATGAACCAGCACACAGACTTGGCAGTTGGAGAGCATGAAGTACTTGTGAAACTTTTTTTTGTCATTGGACATATTTAACAGATTTAATAACACTGGGATGAACATTTACATGCACAAATAAAAATAAGATTTTCCAATGGTCTTCTAGAATATAAATGTAGATAAAAAATAATAATTTTGGTAAAATTGAATGTCAAATATTTTTGGCCTAATTCTATCCACAATCAAAAACCATTATCACTAAACAAACTTATTTAGGATGTGGTTGAAATGATGACAAAGCAGGACAGTATTAGTTTTTTCAAAATGAAATACAGCTTTTCTTGGCTAGTGTTAAAGCATGAACTATGAGATAAGAAGGATAAATAAGGATGAGATTCACATAGACACAAAATGAACTAGCCACATTCTGATAATAAAATGAAATGATTTACTGCACGAAGGCTAAATGTGAAACATTTCACAGTGATTTGCAAGTGATCAACTAATATTCAGTTTGCTACAAGGCAATGGCTGTGGATAATTTCATTGTATTCAATCTACACAATGAAACAAATGGACTCAACCAGAACCCTTTGGGAGTTAATCAATGCTACTAAACTAAAAGCCCCAAGTATTAATGAAGAGCCTTTAGAATCAAATGGCTGATCTTTTCCATATGTTATTAAGACCTTTGGATTTGTTCTTTTACAAAACTAGAGGTACGTTAGTTTATTTTCAAGGGAGTGTCATTGGTAATCTTCCTGAGACTTGAAAGACCATAGAAGGTAAGCACCAGACCTGTTTTGCTGGAGAAGGCATGACACATTAATAGTTTGGTCCTTTCCTGAATGGATCTCTTCCTACAATAACACTAAAGCAGAGAGATGGATCACATATTCCGGGGGACCCAGTTTGTCCTTGTATTCCAGGATTTCCATGATCCCCATCTTTGCCTGGAAGACCCGGTTCCCCAGGACGCCCTTCTTTGCTGATTCCCGGAGGACCTTCTGGACCTAAAGAAATCAGAGCAATACCAATGTGGTGAACCTAATCCAGAAGTTTTTCTTCATAACTGAACTCCTTTATGCTACCACACTCTCTTGTTTGACTTCTTATTGGACAGTGAGTTGTCCTCTTCTCTAAGCTAAATCAGGTTTCCTTTATGTAATGTGCATTCACTCATTTCCTCAGCTGAGAATGTTCACTTTAGAGTAAATGTAGCAATGTAGAAATGTGCTATTCAAGTGAAAATAATTTATAATGACAATGCAGACAGAGAAATCAATGATGCTGAGGAGAAACAAGCCAAGGGCATTGCCCCAACAGTATCACAGTAATATAAGGCCCCTACAAAATGGGCATTTATGCCCAGTAGATAACACGGCAATCCATACTCGCCGTTAAAGAAAACCCAATGGATTCTGTAGGAGAATGGCAAGTGTCACAGAAAAGTGTTTGTGTATGTGATTCTGTGAGTATGAATGTGAGTGTGTGTGTGTGTGTGTGCATGTGCGTGTATGCACACAAGTGTGCCTAGAAGCCTAGCACTTTGATGGGGATCAAGGGAAGGGTGAGAAAGAGCCCACTTTATATCAGCTGTTGTTTCCTTGGTTGTAATTGAAGAGGCTGGTGGAGGCATACATACTATCCAGAATTAAAAGATTGATGTAGTTTCCTAACATGGAGTTATTTTGGTGTATTTGTAAACCCCGATGGTGGGTGGGTTCTTCTCTTACTAGGATATGTCCCACTTATTATCCCATCTCTTACCAGGTGGGCCAGGGGGTCCCTGTTCTCCTGGATTCCCGAACCCTTGGCTGCCCTTTGCTCCATTTCTTCCTGGTTGCCCTGCAAGATGCAAAAGACAAAATAAATGCTATTCTTGAAAACCATGATTTTACAAAATCTTTTCAAGATGGTAAATGTCAATGTTGCAAGGAAATTAGTTTTAAAAATAAAGACATATATCCAGTGGATCTTGTTATCTATTCTGTTTCAGTTTGCTAAATATGAAAAGAACTAGCCTGCCAGAACTATCCTCTAGATGGAGTCTCTCCCTCAGGTATAACAGATGAGCCTTGATTTAGAACTTGTGCAAAGGAACTCGTTATAGTGCTTAGGGACATCTGCAGTGCTACTCACACTCTACTGACCCTACCAAACATTTTTTTCAAGGCATTTGTTGAGCATTTATTATGTTCCAGACCCTGTACTAAGCATTGAAATAGATACAAGATAATCAGGTTGCACATAGTCCATGTCCCACATGGGGCTCATAGTCTTAATCCCCATTTTACAGATGAGGTAACTAAGGCACAGAGAAGTTGAGTGACTTGCCCAGGGGTACACAGCAGACAAGTGATAGAGCTGTGATTAGAACCCAGGTCCTCGTGAAGCAGAGTGGCTTAGCTGAAAGAGCACGGGCTTGGGAGAAAGAGGTTGAGGGTTCTAATCTCAGCTCCACCACTTATCAGCTATGTGACTTTGGGCAAGTCACCAACTTCTCTGTGCCTCACTCACCTCATCTGTAAAATGGGGATTAAGACCATGAGCCCCATGGTAGGGCAACCTCATTGCCTTGTATCTACCCCAGCGCTTAGACCAGTGCTTGGCACATAGTTAAGCACTTAACAAATACCCCATTATTATTCTGACACCCAAGCCCATGTTCTATCCCATAGGCCACACTGCTTATTTTCCCTCTAATGAAGGCAGTGCAAGTATTAAGTTGGTAGGCAGGGGCAAAGCACATTGCCAAGTGCATGTGATCTTAGCCCGCATTAGCCAGCTATAGGCAGAGCTGGGACTAGACCTCAGATCTCCTATTCCCAGAGCAGTGCTTCTTCTATTGGGCCAACCACAAGCTCACCTCTTCCAAGAGGCCTTCCCAGACTGAGTCCCCCTTTTCCTCTTCTCTTCCCCATCCTCCACACCCTACCTCCTTCCCCTCCCCACAGCACCTGTATGTATGTTTGTACATATTTCTTACTCTATTTTACTTGTACATATTTACTATTCTGTTTATTTTGTTAATGATGTGCGTTTAGCTTTAATTCTGTTTGTTCTGACGATTTGACACTTGTCTACATGTTTTGTTTTGTTGTATGTCACCCCCTTCTAGACTGTGAGCCCATTGTTGGGTAGGGACTGTCTCTATATGTTGCCAACCTGTATTTCCCAAGTGCTTAGTACAGTGCACTGCACACAGTAAGTGCTCAATAAATACGACTGACTGAATGAATGAACAAGCTTAACCAAAGTATGTTATTTAGTGGAAAGAGCAGGAGTCTGGGAATCAATCTTGGCTTTACCCCATGCCTGCTTTGTGACCTTGGGTAGGTCACTTAATGCTTCTGTTTACCCACCTGTAAAATGAAGATTAAATATCTCTTCCCTCTCCCCTTTAGAGTGTGAGCCCTGTGTGGTACAAAGACTATGTTTGCTCTGATTTTCTTTTATCTGCCCCAGCACTTAGTGCGGGGCTTGGCACATATTACTTAACATATATTACAATTATTATTATTTAAATGAAATTAAGTCAAATAGCAACTAATCTCTGGGGCCTATGACTTAAAAATGTAATAGTGGTTTTATTCATTCATTCAATCATAATTATTGAGCGCTTACTGTGTGCAGAGCACTTTACTAAGTGCTTGGAAAGTACAATTCAGCAACAGATGGAGGCAATCCCTACCCAACAATGGGTTTTAACCTAGTCCTGGGTCGATTAAAGATTTATAGACATTCTTTTGTCACTAAATTGAAGTGTTGAAGATAAGATTACAGGAAAAGGTGGGAATTTCACAGCTAGTACCTCTTTCAAGATATGTAATGTAAACCTTCCTCTCTACACTCACCTTCCTCCCTCTGCCCAAATATCATCTCTTTAAACCAGTGGCTTCTGGAACTCTGAAGTTTCCTTGCACTGCCTCAGTCACTAAAATGGGTACTGATCACCTTCAGATATGTTTCTCATTTCGTCTCTGGGAGAAAAAATCCCATTAACTCCACAAAATGGCAAAAGAACATTTGACTGTCTATTGTATTGTTATTATGTTATATTGTTCTCTCCTAAGTGCTTGGAATAGTACTCTGCAAACAGTAAATGCTCAATATATGATTGATTAATTTCTAATATGAAATACTACTGCCTCAAATATCCAGTATGAAGCCCCACAGGATGACGAATGAAAGGGTCACCATATTGGCAAATGTACCTCCAAAAACCCAAAAATCAATATTGAGGAAAGAATCTGCCCACCATTCTATTAATCCTTCCCTCCTCTCAACCCTGAGACTTATTGAGCAGGACTTTGAAAAGCATTCTTCTGTCAAAGCTTCCATCTTCTTCAAGACAAGTTTTTTTTCACCATGCATCAACCCGGGGATAAAAGCTGCTAAGAAAAAACATCAGTGGTAACTGCCACCTTGTTGTTGTTAATGTTACTGTATTAAGAGTTGGAGTTGGCACAGGTTGGACAAAGTCCCTGTCCCACATGAAGCTCACAGTCTTAATCTCCATTTTACAGATGAGATGACAGGAACAGAGAAGTGAAGTGATTTGCCCAAGGTCACAGAGCAAACAATTGGTGGAGCCAGAATTAGAACTCAGATGTTTCTGACTTCCAAGTCTGTGCTCTATCTATTAAGCTACACTCCCTCCCAGCACCAAGGTCCTTACCCTTTCCCTCTTTCCCTCTTCTCTTATAGAATAGGGGACATGTAGGAGAGAAAAAAGAGGGAGAGGATAAAGAAAAAAGATGTGGGAATAAACAATCTACCTGAGAGTGGCCTGGAAGTGAGGGAAAATCATCTCAACCCATTCCTCAGATGAGGAAGGTAAAAGCAATATAAAAGCCTAAAGAGGATACAGTGGGGATTATTCCACTTAAAACAGTATTGTTCCCCAAGGGTACTTTTCCATTTGGGGATGGTGCCAATAACAAAATACCAAACTAAACTGATAATCCTAAACCTACCTACCCTTACCACATAAGGGCAACTGATATTTAGGTGGGTTTTTTAGACTAATTGGGAGGGACTCCCAAAGCTAGATTTCCCCAGAACAAAATGAATACTCTTTAGAAATTCAAATAAATCAATATGAGCCTTCTTTGCTGACCTTTAACAGAACAAATGATTAAATACCAATCAATCAATAGTATTTATTGAGTACAGAGAACAGTGCTAAATGCTTAGGAGAGTACAATACAATGAAGTTGGTAGTCACATTCCTTGCCCATAGCAAATTTACATTCTAGAAGGGGAGACTGACATTAATATAAATAATTTATGGATATATACATGAGCACATATTCCCCCATTTGTTGTGTGGAAAGTAAGCCTGTAAATATTTTATACTATTAAGATATTTGTGGGTTCTGTAATTTTTTTAAATCAATTCTTATTTGGTTCTGATCTGAATGGAAGGTTTTCTTTTAATCATTCAAAAACATTCAAAACACTGAAACCCAATTGAAAATGTCAGTTCACTCCCTAAAGACTCTTGGTGAAAATAATGAGTATTAGCTTTCCCTCAACTTCCAAATGAGTCATATATCTCATAAAGGATGGCACAGTATATAAAACTTGTAGCACAGCAGCCACAGGGAACCTCTATATTAGGTGAAGGAACTAATCCACACATGCCATATGCCACAAGCACAATACATTAGGAAGAGACATGGAAATTTCCATTTCAATTGGTAGTAGAGCAATCACAATTATTAAGTAGATTGTAAAGTCATTGTGGGAAGAGAACATGATTAGCAACTCTGTTATACTGTACTCCCCCAAGCGCTTTGTATATTTCTCTGCACACAGTAAGGCTCAATAAATGTGATTGATTGATTGATTGATTGAGCACCCACTCAGTGGTTCTAGACTCTTGAGAAGTGGAGAATACAGAAGTGATACACATTCCCTGACCACAAATTGCTCACCCTCTAATGGTGAGAGAGACATAAAAATAGCCGAATACCTTTTAATCCCCGGGCACCAGGACGCCCAGGCCCTCCCATCTGTCCTGGAACCCCATCTCTCCCTGGGAAACCAGGAAATCCTCTGGGGCCTTCTGGTCCTGTTGGGCCAGGTGGTCCGGGAGCACCTGGAGAGCCATCTTGGGACTGACAACGATCACAACTTTGCAACCTTCCATTGTGAAGTAAGACCGGCAGCTGGGCTGAAACAAGTTAAAACGGATAGTGTTAATTAGGTGTTGGTTGTAGATCCATGAATTCAAATATGACAAAGTAATTCATTCCCCCTTACACCAAATATGACGAATACTTTTTTTAAATTTATACTTATAAATAGCTGCTGTTTGAATTGAGTTTGGGCTTACCTCTCAACACATCTGTGCAAACCTGCCGGATAAACTGCTCTGAAAACTCTCTTCCCTGCATTAAACATCCACATGTTATTCTGTACATGAATACTGCTCACAAAACATTAATAAACAACACAAAAACATGGCATGCACTGAATCAAAATGGAACTATAGTTATACAACTGATATTGTGGACTGTGGCCTAGAGGGAACCAATTTTAACAAGGTAGGGAGAAAATGTAAGGTGCCCCAAATGACCCCCAACTCCTATTTCCTCAGTAAAAAAAAAAAAAAAGCACTAATTCTCTGGCTAAGTAGAAAAGTAGCCTGAAAAGAAGATGTTTGTAACTAGTAATTTGTTGCTCCTGTACCTCAGAAAGAAGAGAGCATGACTCTGACACCATCTCCAAGGCTCCTACACCCACTAAAGGTATTGGTTGGAGACACCCATCTAGCAGCTACTACAGAGCTGGGGAGAAGTGGCATGGCATAGTGGAAAAATTTTAATCCATGCTCTGCCACTTGTCTGCTGTGTGGCCGTAGGTGGGTCACTTCATTTCTCTGTGCTTCAATTACCTCATGGTAATGGAGCTAGAGACTGTGAGCCCTCCATGGGACTGGGTCCAACCCACTTTGCTTGTATCCACCCCAGTGCTTAGTATAGTTCCTCGCTCATAGTAAGCACTTAGAAAATACCATCATTATTATCATTATTATCTCAGTTTACCACTGGACTCCAAAATACATACCGGTTTTCCATCTAATCCAGAAGGTCCGGGTGGACCCATGTCTCCAGGTTGTCCTCTTGGACCCATAGGGCCCATTGAGCCATCCTCCCCTGATTCACCTTTCTGACCGCTGGGACCCCGGATGCCAGGGTCTCCTTTCTCACCCTTCTAAAACAAGACAGAACAAAACATCCTTTTAAATGCCCTAGAAACCACAGCTGTTACTTACTAAAAAAAGCCCTTCTAAACATAGCCTATGGAAGCATATTATGATTTCTGAAGACCCCAGATGACTAAAGCTAGAAGCTAAATTTAGTGCAGACTCTTCTTCTGAGGCTTCCTGTTGTAGACATCTTCTGGCCACCTGGGCCCTTTCTTTTTCTTCCTTCTTCTTCTCTGGCCCATTTTTTTTTTACCATTTCTAAGTATATTTGGAACATTACCATTGGGTAGATGGATAAAGGAAGTTGAGATGAAGCTCCAATTCAATTCTGCTTCTTTTTGGTAAAATATTTTGTCAGTCAAAAACACTGATGAAAATGATATTTATGAATTATCTGTGAGTTTTAACTGTCTATGCTATTGTCACCTCTTTCAGATAAGTTCACACAAGTCAGTGAGAAGTTTTTAAAGAATGAAAGTGCATACCTCCCCTCTTGAACCATGTTGACCCTGGGTTCCCTTTGGAAATAAAAAGAAAAATCACTTTAGCATGTGAAAGGACAGTCATTAGTACACTGCTAAACAGTACAATGCTCTGCACACAGTAAGTGCTCAATAAATACGATTGAATGAATTAATACTGTATCCATTTTACTTGCATGAAAACATAAATCATATTTATTGAGTACTTACCATGTGCAGACCAGTATACTAAGAGCTTGGGAGTGTACAATATAACAATAGAGACATTCCTAGGCCACAGTGTCCTGCACATAGTAAATGCTAAACAAATACCACATTTGTTATTTTACTATTATTCCATTAATAACAACCTCTGTTAAAGCTATCACACTTAGTGACTGATACCCTGGGGAGAGAGAAAAATGTCCCATTCCTCACCCTCCTAGAATATACTATCTCCTCTAATTACTAGCCTATCATACTCCTCTTTTCAACACACCCATTCCAATGGCATAACATGGCTGATAAGGACTTTTAAGGATGTTTTTTCTAATTTCTAACCTTTTTGCTACTAAGCTGCCAACAGCTGGTGAATCCAAAGCACATCAAGAAACAATATGAAATTCCTCCCTATATGGGGTTTCTATTTATTTACAAAATATCCCACTTGGCTAAAAAGCTATAGGAAACAAAGTAGATCAAAGTTTGTTATTAAAATATAAAACATTTCATCTGTGAAGCCCTATTTTTGATAGTTAACTTTGATCTTGCAAGCAGCTCTAAATATGAACAATGTAAAGTGGGATCAAAGGAGAAAAGTGAATCAGAGAGAAGGGCCTGACAAGACTGGGTGACAGACACTGCATTTGCCTGAAAAAGAAATGAATTGATTCAAAAATTGTTTTCCTTTAAAATAACTATTGTATTGGCAAAAGCATAATGGGAAGAGATGCAACCTACTATCCCTACAGGGAAATGATTCTTCTCTTGGGTTTCATTATATAAAGAAATGCTTCCTCGCTATTGCTTGTTCTGGTTGCCATGTATGATAATCACAGTGTTGGACAAAGGAAAATGAAATGAGCTTTTCTCCAGAATTAACAGTTAATTGTAGTTGAAGCTCAAAATATGCATCCCTGATGAAGTATGAGAAAAGCGTCTTTAAATGGATTTTTTTAAGCCCTTACTATGTGTCAGAAACTATTCAAAGTGCTGGGATAGTAACAAGGCAAGCAACAGGACTACCTTGCATCAACCCCAGCGCTTAGTACAGTGTTCTGGAACATAGTAAATGCTTAACAAATAGCTTAAAAAACAAAAGATAATCAGGTTGGACACAGTCTGTGACCTACATGGGTCTCACAGTCTTAATCCCCATTTAACAGATGCAGTAACTGAGGCACAGAGAAGTTGTCAGTTGTCCAAGGTCACAAAGCAGACAAGTGGCAGAGATGGGATTAAAACTTAAGTCTTTCTGACTCTCAGGCCCATGATCTATCCATTAGACCACGCTGCATTTGCTTGGACTTCCCACATGACCAGAGCCAATACAAATCCACATGTGCAGAACCTAGAGGAAGTGTGTGTACAGGTAACTAAGAAATGAACCATTGCTGAGTAGAATCTTAGAGCCCTCTAAACAGCATGCAAACACTAGTGTCCAAGGAGTGGGAGATTTGCAGCTTCCTAGCAACCTGACCTCACAGAACAGTTAAGAGGAGCCAGTACACTGGCTGTTGTAAACAGCAAAAAAATATTACAATATTTTGGAGGCAGTAGAGGAAAGCTAAAGAGATAGATGGGAAGCAGAGTGATGACAGACAGGTGGAAAGGAAAAGCAGCATGCATGGAGGAAACCAAAGTACTCAAAAATACTGAACAACAAAGCATTCAGGTGTCCACCCCATGGAGCTGATGGGAGCGAATGAAGGGAGTCCCTTCACTTTTTGAGTGGAATTCACAAACTTGCTGATTCCAAGACCTTAGAGTTTCCAATAGAACTCATAATGGGCATAGTGGCAGTCTGTACTATTGGTATTACAAAACCTCTCCCATCCAAGTTCTCCCCATACCCCTCAAAAAGAAAAAATCTCTGGCCCCTTTTCACCAGCACATTCCAAATGAAAAGTTGGCTGCATAATTATGACCTACTCAATCTTTTTCAGGTTTTCCATCTGTTTGAAAGTACAATTTGCCATCAATTTTTATCCTAATCCTGGAAAGATCTGCCCAATTCATACTGTGCTAAAAATCCTGTGATAATGTAAGCAGGGGATGCCTTAGCTCTTCTGCTCATGAATGGAAGAAGAATTATTTTTATCATTCCTAGTGCTCACAATACCAAGCCACAAATATTGTGAGGAGAGGGGTGGGAAAAACACCACTCTTTCTCCCCTGTGCTGCTTATTTTCACCCCAGGACATGTGTCAATACAATGGTGGGTCTCAGAGGGGCAGGAGGTGAAGGTGGGAAGGGGAGCAGGGGTCCTTGGAGATGAAAGCTCCCTCTGGTTGCAGTGGAAAAGCAAAGATGGAGCTGTTTCTTCCACTCTAGCCACTTAATGGGAACAAAATGAGCAGTGAGGTTCATGATTCCAGGCATGGAGATGGTCAGAATGGCTGCCAACTCTAGGAAAGCTAAGCTTTGTTAAGAATTGTCTGAGGAGAAGCCTCATGGACAATGTACCTCAGGTCTTTTTTTATTAGGCAGACATTTTACACCTGTTATTTTCCCCCATGAAAATTCATGGGAAAACACTTTCCTCTGCCTATATGTCTACAGATGTGCTTTCATCTTGGTGATACTTCGTGGAAAAGGAAATTTAGAGAGCTTAATTATTTTGTGTTTTTACCGGTTGCCCTGGAGTTCCTGATCTTCCATCTTCTCCCTTTTGACCCTTACAAAAAAAGTAAATAAAACATGTAAATTGTAAAACCAGATGTAATTAATCCCTAAATATGCACTAAACTGAAAAAAGTGGAAAAAAAGGTTAAAATAGCTATCTTTTTCGAAGATGATAAAATAATAATTATCAGAAATCATTGTGATTGCTGCATAGTGGATTGAGCACAGGCCTGGGAATCAGAAGGTCACAGGTTCTATTCCCAGCTCCACCACTTCTCTATTGTGTGACCTTGGGCAAGTCACTTCACTTCTCTGGGCTCCAGTGACCTCATATGGAAAATGGGTATTGAGACTGTAAACCCCAGGTGGGACCGTGACTGGGTCCAACCCGATTTGCTTGTATCTACTCCAGCACAGTGCCTGGCACATAGTAAGCACTTAACTAATAGCATTATTATTATTATTGCAATGGTTCCTGGGGAACTAACACAGTATTAAGAAAAAAATTGAATGTAATCCTGCCAGCAAGAAGGCCATAACCTCCCATATTCTAGCACAGAGGTAACTTTTAGTGCCTTGAGAGGCATGATTTGCTAAATGGGCCTCAAATAGGGCTTATCAAGAGAGAGTGAGTGTGTTTCGGCAGGAGGGGCGGGGGGAAGGGTGGCATCTGTACCGCTGCTCTGGCATCTTTTTAAACCCAGGAAACAATGCTGGCGGATCTGTGTGAGTCCAGTTGGCTATGAGCTGAAAGTACTGCACAGCAATGCATGCATTTCCAGCTCAGTCAGGCAGCCAATTTAATAAACCCTTGCTGTGTGCAGAGCTCTGTGCTATGTGCTTAATACCAAATTGTAAAAGCAGAAAGACATATTCCCTATTATGAGGACATTTTTTGACTACTTGATCATTCAGAAAAAAAAGGCATTTTACCTGGATACCTCTTTCACCTGAGTTTCCTTTGTCACCCTGTAAAACACAGGAAGAAACAGAGTTAGAAATGTATTTTCCTTCATCTAAGAAAGTGAAATATCTACAAGTTAATCCTGAAAATGATCAGGTAAAGGTGTCCTACCTAGGGAAACATGGTGACAATGTTAACACAGTGTGGTATTAATAACTAAAATTGCAGTGTTGTTCAGATAAAGATCAGATTACCTAAGCAGTAAACTCTTAATAAATACTATTGCAACTACTAGACAGTTAAAAAAAGCATATCACCCACTTTGATTTCAATGACTTTTTTCCAATAATCTCCAAATACTTTTACATGAACCAGGATCTTAGTCTCACAACAGGTTGAAAGAGGATTTTTCCCCATGGGTATCAAGGAAAATACTAGGGAATGTCCATTTTTAACTTTCTTTGACTGGGGATAAGCTAAAGTGACTTGTCATGAACTCACAGCATGTTAGCTGCAGAGTTAGAATTAGAATTAGAATCTCTTGCTTCCCAAGCTATTATATTATGTGTCATCTCTACTCTCAACATAATAATAACAGTAATTGTGGTATCTGTTAAACTCTTACTACGTGCAGACACTATTCTAAGCACTGGGGTAGATATAAGGTAATAATAATAATAATAATAATAATGGCATTTGTTAAATGCTTACTATGTGCCAGGCACTGTACTAAGCACTGGGGTGTTACATGCAAATCAGGTTGGACAGAGTCCATGTCCCACATGGGGCTCACAGTCTTAATCCCCATTTCACAGATGAGGTAACTGAGGCACAGGGAAGTTAAGTGAGTTCCCCAAGTCCACACAGCAGACAAGTGGCAGAGCCAGGATTAGAGGCCCTGATAAATTAAGTGACTTGCCCAAGGACACATAGCAGACAAATGGAAGAGCTGAGACTAGAACCCAAGACCTTCTAACTCCCAGGGCCGTGCTCTATCTGCTAGCCTGTGCTGCTGCTCCCATTTAAACATTTGGATAAAGTTAAGAACTTTTCAATATCATCACCCTTATGACATGTTTTATACAGACCACTAGGAACTAAATAATGCTGCCCACAAATCCAAAGCTCATTCAAGGAATTAAGGACCTGAATGCCAGCAAATAGTCAAAATGCACAACTAAGACCATTTTGGGGAACTATCTTGTGAGAGCACTCTTCAATAGAAGAGCAAATATAAAGCAAGTTGTTGCTTTCATATAAAATAAAATCCAAACTTCTACCTGTCAGCATATAATATATAATCTGCAGCAGATAGTAGTTCTTCCTTTCCCCAATTTCAATTTTATCAATGATAAAATGGAGGGAGTCAATTTTTTTTTACTATATATCTTGACTGGTTTACTAAATGAAACGTTTGCTTTCATTTAGGACAAAAACTAAATAGTAATACAAAATGTATAATGCTGCCTGAAAAATTGTATTCTCTTTATATTTGTAGAATAACATGGAATTATTCTCTCTATCACAGTTTACCATTGAACACATTTTTTTCAAATATGAATTAATTTCTTTCTTCTGAATGTTCAAAAATTAATTTGACAAGAAATGAAGTTCTGAACTTCCTCCACTGCAAATATTAAGACTTTTGAGGAAAGGTGATATTTTTTTAACCCAGCCAAACTTCTTCCAACAATAATATTCACAAATAGAATATTTTAATAATGTTAACTGAAGCCTGAACATTTCATTTGCAGCTGAAACACGCAGTTCACAACTCAACAGGCATATAAAGCCTTGCCAAATGCACCCCACCAATATTAGCTGTCTCTTCTGGGTCCTGGAGAAGGGCAGAGGAGCGGGAGGGGCCTGCTCATGGGACTTATTTTGGAAATACAAAATCAGGAAAAGAGAGGTGTTCCTCATCTACCCTCTCTCATTCTAATAGGAAGAGGTGTGTGTGCGAGAGAGGAGAGAGGATGCACATATCCTCCCTACAATTTTCCTTGCCCCTGGGGCAGAGATGGAATGTTTATCAAATAAATACTTCAAATTTAGGAAATAAGATGCAGGTCTAACATAAATATTCTTAATCCAAGCTACAAAATAGGTTATGTCTTTTGTTCCTTTTCTCTTCCTGTTATTCCTTTTCTAGCTCTTCACTTATGGGGACAGTCACTTCATTCCTCACACTTTGCTTTGTTGCTAGTTGTTTTTCTTTCCCAATCTCTCCCGCTTTGTTATTTTTTGTTCCCATTTTCCAATCTCCTTCAGTTTTTCTTCATCTCTACTCTTCTTAATTTTCTCTGGGTTTCCTCTATTTTCATTCATTCAATCATATTTATTGAGTGCCTATTGTGTGCAGATCACTGTACTAAGCACTTGGGAGAGTACAACAATAAGCAGACACGTTCCCTCTTTTCCTTAATATTTTCTCTCCCAAGTAGTTCATGGTGAATATTTCTCATATTTAAGCCAAAACAAGAGAGTCTCACTGGAGCGAACTTTAAAAAAAACACATGCTTGCTTAATCAGAATTTATTCAGAATGATTTATAAATTTTGACGTACTATTTCTGATTTTTTGCACAGTGACATTTAAAATTTATTGTGGAACAGGAAGTAAAGGCCAAGTGAAATGTCCTTGCTATCAATGAACCTTTATTCTTATATGTAACAAAGCACACACTGTAACTATAACTCACATCTGAAATCCTTTGGAGGAGCACTTGAGGAAGGAAAGCAGCATGGCCTATGGGAAGAGCAGGACCTTGGGAGTCAGAGGTCTTAGGCTCTGATCCCAGTTCTGCCACTTGTCTGCTGTGTGACCTTGGGCAAGTCACTTACAAACTTTTTCAGTCGCGTTGGAATTCATTTAAAGAAAGATTTATTGTGAAAATATTTTCCTGCTGCACACAATCTGAGAGACTTCAGAAAACAATATTTTTGAGATGATTCTTTCCTCCATTTTGGCAGAGTATAGAAGCTCAGTATTCACATCAATAATCATTTGGGAACTAGGAAACTTGTTGAACTGTTCACTCCCTGCCAAAGTCCACAGAAGGTCCTGTCCTATAGGAAACGCTTTGGATTAAAATGATCATTTCAGGGGCACAGGCCAACTGAAACAAATCCAGTGGTCCAGGTGGAAGAATAAGCCAGTCCACATGGGTCCATTCAGAAAAAGGGAACATGCACAGATACATTTTAGGGTTTGAAGATAAAGCTTCTGTGTGCAGAGCACTGTACTGAGCGCTTGGGAAGTACAAGTTGGCAACATAGAGAGACAGTCCCTACCCAACAGTGTGCTCAGTTACCTCATTTGTAAAATGGGGATTAAGACTGTGAGCCCCCCATGGGACAACCTGATCACCTTGTAACCTTCCCAGTGCTTAGAACAGTGCTTTACATGTAGTAAGCGCTTAATAAATGCCATTATTATTATTACTTCAGAGCCTACGAGGCCCACTCAATCAATCAATCGTATTTATTGAGCACTTACTGTGTGCAGAGCACTGTACTAAGCGCTTAGGAAGTACAAGTTGGCAACACACAATCAATCAATCGTATTGATTGCTCATTGTGTGCAGAGCACTGTACTAAGCGCTTGGGAAGTACAAGATGGCAATATGTGGAGACAGTCCCTACCCAACAGTGGGCTCACAGTCTAAAAGGGACTGCACGTCCCGGGCCACCACAGAAAGGACTGAGCCCGCTGGTGGGTAGGGACCGTCTCTATGTGTTGCCAGCTTGTACTTCCCAAGCGCTTTATTTTGTTAATATGTTTTGTTTTGTTCTCTGTCTCCCCCTTCTAGACTGTGAGCCCACTGTTGGGTAGGGACTGTCTCTATATGTTTCCAACTTGTCCTTCCCAAGCGCTTAGTACAGTGCTCTGCACACAGTAAGTGCTTAATAAATACGAATGATTGATTGATTGATTAATATGTTTTGTTCTCTGTCTCCCCCTTCTAGACTGTGAGACCACTGTTGGGTCGGGACTGTATATGTTGCCAACTTGTCCTTCCCAAGCTCTTAGTACAGTGCTCTGCACACAGTAAGCGCTCAATAAATACGATTGATTGATTGATTGATGAAAGAGTGTGTGTGTGGTGGGGGTCGGTGTTTATTAACTCTGATACATGACCAACAAATCCTCCCACACAGTACAGGATATACATACCCAACACATTAAATTTAAATAATCTTCTCATAAGTAGAGAACGCTATGCCTTTCCAAAACTGATTCATTGAGATTAACTGAAATTATAACACATGCACCCCATTCTTACTTGGTTTCTTCAGGAAATTTTTGAATTTCCCATTTTACTCACTGCCCATCTCTCTGAGCTTCAAAGGGAAGAATCCAAGATAGTAAATGATATATTTAACCCTTGAATTGTCTTGTGTGGCCATCTGACCTTCCCACATTTTTGAGCTACCTGCTCTACCCTCCACTTTGCCTCAGGATGAGTTGTACCAAGAGGTTAGAAAAATATTTAGGGTAGTGTGTAACTCCTGAAAAAACACTTCCAGCTAACAGTCTTCATGATTTTGATAAAATAGACTCAGAAGTCATCACTAAAATGCCACTTTTAAAAAGTACCTACCTTTTGCCCTTGTGCTCCAGGTAAGCCTGTGTATCCTGGTTCTCCTGGAGGCCCCAAAGGTCCTTGTTCTCCCTAAGCAATAAAAAAGCTTCATAAACCTCTCTGATGTGCTTCATGGAAGAACACATTGCCTTCTTTTACAAGTTAAGCTTTTATGTTTTGGTTATGATGTTCTGAAATGGCTGACGTAGTTTATGAGAGAGGCAGCATGGCCTAAAGAAGGAATGTGGCCTAGTGGCAAGAGCATGGGCCTAGGAGACAGAAGAACTGGATTCTAATTCTCTATGTGACCTTGGGCAAGTCACTTCACTTCTCAGGTATCTTCTCTGTAAAATGGGGATCAAGATTGTGATCCCCATGTGGAACACGGACTGTGTCTAACCTGGTTATCTTGTATCTACTCCAGTGTTTAATACAGTGCCTAGCTCAGAGTAAGCATCTAAAAATGCCATTAAAAATAACCCATATGCTGAAAAAAGTCTGTCCTAATACATTGGTTGGTCCAAGGTTGGGGAACTGATGAATTCTCCTATAGTCCATGGCCAGATTAATACATGGCCCAGCAGGTCTGAATTTAAGAGGTCTATGGATAATAGAGGCCCAAGAACATCATAATGTGGCCTCCAGAAGCACAAGCTGCCACCAACACTACAGCCCATCCAAGCATCCAAGCAAAAAGCTGACTTTAAGCATACTGGATGGATCACAGTTTCCCTTCCCCAGTCACTCTCGTTCCTCTCTCCTCCTTCTCCCCACCTAGAGATTTGTTGCTGGGGCCAATCCTGCACATGATTGACAAGCAGGTGGTCAATGCCTGGGTTGGGGGTGGGGAACTGAGCAGTAACAATAATAATAATAATGATGATGGCACTTACACTTACTATGTGTGAAGCACTGTTCTAAACTCTGGGGGGGATACAAGGCAATCAGGTTGTCCCACGTGGGCTTCACAGTCTTAATCCCCATTTTACAGATGAGGTAATTGAGGCTCAGAGAAGTTAATTGACTTGCCCAAAGTCGCACAGCTGACAATCAGCAGAGCCGGGATTAGAACCCATGATCTCTGACACCCAAGCCCGTGCTCTTCCCACAGAGACACGCTGCTTCTCTAAAAAATAATACTGATGGAATTTGTTAAGCGTTTACTATGTGCCAAGCACTGTCCTAAGTGCTGGGGAGGATACAAGATGATCAGGCTGTTCCATGTGGGGCTCATAGTCTTAATCCCCATTTTACAGATGAGGTAACTGGGGCACAGAGAAGTTACATGACTTGCCCAAAGTCACACAGCTGACAGTTGGTGGATCCGGGATTTGAACCCATGACTTCTGACTCTCAAGCCCATGCTCTTTCCACTGAGCCATGCTGTAGGGTGACAGGATGGTAATGGCACAGAGAGCTGGTAGGTTAGGGCAGTGGAAAGAAAAGGGACAGCATCTTGGGGGATCTACTCTCTTTAGGGGCAGGGAGTAGGTCCTGGAGATTCCAAGGAAATGTCCTTATTCAGCGGCTGCTGTCCAATTGTGATAGCATCACATACCATACAAGGGCCTTGTAAAGCTGAAGCCCCCAGATGCTGGCGGGATTGATCCAGCTCAACCATAGCCCTACGGGAAATCTAATACTTTCATTATCATGGCAGCTTGCTGTCATTTCAGGATGGCTACAGGTTTCCTATCTTTGCCTACGTCCCTGCTCCTCAGATTTCCCTTCTCGAATTGCCTTCATTGACATCACTCTTTTTATTCTTATTTTATTCTCTAATGTATATCTCTCCATCCTGCCTCTCACCCTTATCTTTGTTTGCTTTGTGATGGAAAGATGTGACAGGTTATACTCCTTTTCACTTCCAGCTTTACCTCCACCAGGAACCAGTTGCATTTAACCCTTGCTGACTCAGTAAGGAAGGTCAAATCTGGATACATACTTCATCAGGAAAGCATTTTCAATGTCTCAGTCAAAAATAAAAGGGATATCATTTTATTGATAATTACTAATGTAATCAGTATGGAAATATTATCTGTAGGCCAAAATCCTAAGGAAAAGATGACAAAACCTCTGGTTCTCTGTCTCTGCCATCCAGGGGAGGGAGGTACAGAGATAGGAGACAAGTAAGAAACAGCAGTATGGAAAAGATGAAAAACTTTCCAGTTTGCTAAATGGTCTTTCTTATTTAAAGCAAGGAAGCAATTAATTACCTTGCCCCCAGAAGCTCCTGACATTCCTTGAATTCCAGGTTCACCTTTACTTCCCTGTTGAGAAAATGTTTTTGAAGTTAAAATAAATCTGAATTACGTCTATCAATGAGGTACTTTATGAGACTTTTGGAAATCATTAGATTATTTTCAGCTTCCCAATTTATCCCATTCTAAGATTGTGCCAGTCTTTGTTTTTGGTATGTCTTCTATCAATCAGTCCACTTCTATTCACATTTAAGGAGGTGCATAGAGATCTTTTCATCATGAATCCTCCACACATTTGAGTCCAGAAAAGTAATCAATCAATGCAAATGAGAGTTGCATTTCTTAACACTTATTATTGTTTCAGGCTTACCTCATGGTACGGCAACACAGGATTACAACAAATATCGTTTAATACCAACCCAGAAATACAGCCTTTATTGTTTGATAACTTACCCTATGCATATGCCCAAGTGACCCAATATTTTTGCCAAGTACTACAGCTAATTTCTTCCCACCCCAGCCCTTCCTGGTCTAGAAGCAAATAATCACAGTAAAAGGATCTTGGAGAAATCTCTGCCTACATTTATGTTAGATTCTCCCAACTCTTGACATAAGATGTGATGGCCTTCCTTCATTGTTTGTTTAATTTGTCCAACAGAGCACTATTGGTACTTATTATTGTGATTCTCTTTTGAAGCAACAAGACTAGAAGGGCATGTATGGCTGTTTCCATCCCTGTTTAAAAGTGAATATTACTTCACCTTCATCAGCAACAATTTACTCATCTCTTCAACACATCCTTAACATACAACACAGAAGATGCTTCCAAGCAAGATACGAAAAACCTGCCTTAATAAAATGTACCTTATCAGTCTGAGGGAGAAAAGATAATAAGTCATATGTTGGTTTCCCACACACTGGAAGCAAGATCAGACTCCAGGCATGAAAAACATTTCTACAATCTCCTATTTTAAATTATCAATGAAAACACCCGAAGTTTGACCAAGTTCAAAATCAGAGATTCATTTGCTTCCTTCAGAAATACATTCCAAAATCATTTTTGCCAAAGTAAGGGACCATTTCCTGAATTCCAGCCAAAATATTCAACTGGATTACCAAGCAACTAGAAGTGGTTTCACTTAGTTCCATCATCTGGTTAACCAGGATAAATAAAGCATGCTCACGGCATGGCATTACATGTACTCTGGGAAAAATTAGTGGCTAAGTAATTGAGCACTCAAAGGGATTGAGCTCCAATTTCACTTCGGCCATTGACTTGATGTGTATGTAATACTGAATAAATTACTCAGCATTTCAACATTTTTTGGTTGAAAAGTGGAAATACCATCCTAATATGCTCCTACAAGGACAGAAGGAATGACTAACAGAATTCATTTTAATGATCTGACTAAAAATGGCTGCCATATTTAGGATCAATTACATTTGTACCCAAGTGTGTGTTTCCTCAACCTCTCAACCAAAAAGCACAGAGAATCTAAAAATGGTCCCCTCAAGCAGTTACTGATTCTCAAAATATACTGTGTTGTGTTTCATAGCTGGTAGAAATAAAAAATTTCTCTGAATTACCACTAGATCCATGTTTTCTCTTACTCAATTTTTAGCTACCTTAAGTCCAGGTGTTCCAGGGAGTCCAGGAGAACCGTCACGTCCCATCGCACCCTATGGAAAAAACAAATGGAAGTTTCCAGACAAGGAAACAAGGAAGGCCCCAGAAGTTAGGGGTACTGAAAGACCAAGGTTTAGATAAGTTTAGGCCATTCAACAACAGGTTACTAGGAAAATTCAATTCTTTCTCCCCTGCCTGTCTTTACAAAAGACTATAGAAAATAGAAATACGGTGTTATACAATTAATTATCTCAGATCAGATAGGTCCAGAGGTTAATGGAAATTTTCAAATATTAGCACAAGAAATCATTAGTTAAGCAATTTTTTTCAAGAAAAATTACCTGGGACCTAAATATTCTCCTTGATAAAGAATATGGAATTATTTAGATTACTGCAAATATACATAGTTACTTTCTTCCTGAAAACTTCCACCTATATTTTTTCCATTTCCCTCCCAAGCTTCCTAGGAGGCCATAGTACTCTTATTATGCCCCAAGGTTATAGATAGGACTCTGGAGCACAGACATCTGGGCCCCTGTAGATGGAAAATTCCTTGTGAGCCTGTTGTGGGCACAGATTATCTCTATTTGTTGCTGAATTGTACTTTCAAAGCACTCGGTACAGTTCTCTGCACACAGTAAGCATTCAATAACTGTGACTGAATGAGTAGAGATCATTTATACCAACTGCCAATTGTATCATATTGTATTTGGTTGTATTATATACTAAATTCATTGTATTGTACTCTCTCAAACATTAAGTACAGTGTCCTGCATGCAGTAAGTGCTCAGTAAATACCACTCACGGACTGATTGATGGGCCTGTCAAATCCAGCGTATTAGCATCAAAGGCAATACTAGAACCCAGTTCTCATTCCCAACCCAGTGCTTTACCTACTAAATTACAAGGCTTTCATTTAGTTTGACTGGCTTAATCTTATTATTTCCAGGATCCTAAATTCCCAATTTGTTTTTTATAGTTCTAGATTTAAGCTGGAAAGATCATTGTTAACCATGGGATAACTGAAATCATGTTAAAGAAGCAGAATGCTTAGCGGATAGAGCACTTTATGGCCTAATTCTCAGGGGGTCCTAACGTAGTGCTCTAAAGCTTTGATAATTTTCTTCATTACACATTGTGGAAGTCCATAAAGCAAACTGGAGGAGCTAAGCAATGAATTTAGTGGATAGAAGCTGTTGACTGCCATCTGAGACAAAGAAAGCTATTTGTATACTAAATTAAGTAGGGTTCCACCACTAATGAGACAGGTCTGGGATTCAGAAGAAGGACCTGGGTTCCAATCCCAGCTCTGCGACTTGTCTGCTGTCCGACCTTGGGCAAATCATTTAATTTCTCTGTGCCTTACCTACCTCATCTGTAAAACAGGAATTAAGACTGTGGGCCCCATATGGGACATGGATTCTGTCCAATTTGAGTAACTTGTATCCAGCCCAGTGCTTAGTACAGTGCCTGGCACCTAGAAAGCCCAAATACAAAAAAACCCGTAACACTACATAAACATACTGCTATCCCGGGCGCTCCTTTCTTCCCTGGATCTCCTTGAGGGCCAGTTTCTCCCTAAAAATTAAGCACATTTGAAATGAATTGACAATTTAAATAAATTTGGAATAGAAACTCCAAAAGATCCAAACCTCTTTTCATGTAGGTATATTTTCTAGTATTTACATCTGAGATAGATATGAAACTAGAAATTAAATCAGTGCCAACCTGGCCAAACATCAGTTTACCTGGGTTCCAAATCCTGACCTCAGAACATTGTCAGGCAAAGATAACCAGGACATGGAGGGGTACACCGGATGAAAAGTGGGGCAGTTTGAGTGGCATGCTGCACCTTTTCTCCTTTACACCTCTTCAAAAGGAAGTGGAACAGTGGACACGATTGAGATTGTAAACTCCATATGGCCAGGGAATATTTCTCCTCCAACTATTGTACTCTCCTAATCTACTGAACTGCACACAGTAGGTCCTCAGTGAATATGATAGGCTGGTGGGAGGGATAGATTCCTCTTTTTTCAAGACAAGGCCTTGGATAGGAGATACAAGTTTAAATAATCAATCTCTTGATGTCTTAGGTGGCATGAAATACTTCTCATAGATAAGGACTTAATGTTCCAAAGAGTTCATTATTCTTCTTTGTTCAATTGAGAACGGGAAAACACTAAGAGTTGAGTGTAACACTCACCTTTTGTCCCATTGGTCCTTGATTTCCAGGAAATCCAGGTAATCCCTAAAAAGTTCAAAATAATTTAATGTTATATCACCTTAACAAAAATGTAATGCTTAATAGAAAAAAAAATATTACTGCTAAATATGTCTCAAATTTTATAAATGAGGTACCCAAACCTTAGAGATTTTAATAATACCTTTATAATGGAAAACAAAATGACATCCCTCTTTTTCATTCATATCTTCATAAAATCATAAAGCCAAAAATACAGTTTTTGAAATTATAAATGCTAGTTAGGAGAAAAAATTCAAATATTTAAGTTATATAGAAACATATTGTTAAAACCTCAGTATGACTGCCTCATATTTTAGGAAGTTCATGAAAGAAAAGTAAAATTTAAAGCTTAACAATCAACCTGCAACACCTGCTTAAAATCAAAATTGGAATTTGTTTAGAAAAATACATTGAAAAATATCCCCCTAAAGTAAGCAATTTTTTTTTTTACTTTCTCCAAATCCAAATGTTAAGGACTGCACATTTTTTTGGCATCCAAGAGACTGTAACCTGCTTCTTTCAAAATAATTGCCTTCTCCAAATTTTCAAGACTAAGAGTATGAAAATAAAATGTTGGCTTGGATATTCGAGAAAAAGCTGGACTAATTTTCAGATGGAACAATTAGAGATTGTTTTACGTGATTCTAATGCTGTACAAACTTTAAGCCCCTGAATTTGTCTACTAGTGAAGCTACAAAGGTTTCCATGTATGAGGATGAAGATTTTGTCATTTGTATAGGAACATATTGAAATAATTCACGTCTTATATTTGCATCATCTCAACCTTCAATGAGACCCCAGTGCTTCCTAGTGAGGGTCCCAAACTCCGATGAGGGATTTTATTGACAAGGAAACAGGGGCTACAGGTTTCCACAGGTTCCTCATGCTCAGTCGTGATGTGCATATCCTTTTTGGGGTCTCCAAGGTCCTGCCAGTCTCCACCTATCGGTTGTACCTTGAGTTCAAAGCTGATGAGCAGCATTTTTGCTCCCCAACTGCTCCCCTAACTAGGTAAAAACAGAACCCATTCTAGGTACCATTGCCTTTTTGTTGGATAACCACCACTGAGGAATGTGTAAAGTATCAACACTATAGACAAATAAACATTTCTAAAAAATAATGCCATATGGTTAGTGTCAACACCCAAACAGAAGAGTGATTATAAAGTATGGGAGGGTTCCCAAGGGACTAGGAGGAAATCATGCCTTTTTCTTTCTCCTTTTACCTCAAACCCTCTCTGTTGAGAAATATGTAAAACATATCAATACAACAGCCTAATATGCATGATTTAAAGAAGCAGACACCAGAATGTCTAAGAATATGTTATTTCTGGACTCTTCAGTTCCAAATAAAACTTTCAGGATTGAACGGCAATTGAGAGCACCAAAGCAGAACAACACTGGAAAATCACTTTTCCAGGCCACTGGTTACAGGGGGACCACTACCTAAACCATTCAAGATGTGATTTTTACCTCATTTTAAAAGATCACAAGGGATAGAGATCTCATTCCAATATTTAGTTGGTAACAGGAAATTCAAACAAAATTGAACTGGACCCCACTTAGCATGAACTTCCTTAAGTAATATTTTAATCACTAATGCAATTCCTGTTTGATAGCATCTTTCTGGTACCCACTGAATGTTATCTTACCAACTGAACACACATTAGCTTATCCCTCAATAGAAAATTCAACTTGTATGCTTCTTGATTCTGCTTCTAGCTTAGTAGGCTTCCTCTGGATATGGAGAATACTGACGTAAAAGCCAACATCAATGGTTTCATGTTTGCAAGAGTAAAAGGTGAAAAGTCTTCATTTTAGGGGGATGAGAAAAAGCTTGAGAAAAAGCAGAACATTTACTTAAGTATTCTGGATAATGTTGAAAGCTTCATGGCAGTGAAATGTTCTTCAGGCAAGGAATGGATAGCATAGTAAATCAGATTTTTAAAAACCTGTCCGAAGTAAGTTTCACAGCTAGTGCATAACTTCCAAAATGACAGAAATAATCTTAGAGAAAGTTAAAAGAGAATCAGCATTAGATTTCTCATACTGATCCAGTAGCAGGCAACCCATGGCCAGAAAAGAACATCCACATATTTGTTTCTTAAAAATGTTAATTTTACACTGCTGTGACACGCAAACTCAAATAGAAATAAATAATCCACAAGGAACAAAAAAATTCAAACTTTTTTCCACAGAATTACTGATGATACAGTTCTCTATTTCCAAGACATTGAGCTAATTAAATAATTTGTTTTTGATGCTTCTTGGGCACCTTTTGCTCCACTATCTTCATTATTCCTGGAAAGACCTCAAGGGCATGAATCATGTCTCATACTTCCTTTATAACTCACCATGATAACTTGCAGTGGGAGCTCAATAAATGTAGTTAAATGATAAATAATAATAATGATGGCATTTTTTTAAGTGCTGACTATATGCCAAGCACTGTTCTAAGTGCTGGGGTAGATACAAGATAATCAGGTTGTTCCATGTGGGGCTCACAGTCTTTATCCCCATTTTAAAGAGGAGGTAACAGACACAGAGAATAATAATTCTGGTATTTAAGCACTTTCTATGTGTCAAGCACTGTTTTAAGCATAGGGGTAGATACAAGGTAATCAGGTTGTTCCACGAGCGGCTTACAGTCTTTATCCCCATTTCAAATATGAGGTAACAGGCACAGAGAAGTTAAGTGACTTGCCCAAAGTCACACAGTTGACAAGTGGCAGAGCTGGGATTAGAACCCACAATCTCTGACTCCCAAGCCTGCGCTCTTTCCACTAAACCACACTGCTTCTAATTCCATGGTCCTTCGTATTTATGTCTTCCTAATTTAAAAAGGGAATGGAAGGGATCAACAGGGCAATTCTACAATACCCCAAGTGAAGCAGTGTGGCCTAGTATAAAGAGCCTGGGCCCAGGTGTCAGAGGACCCGGGTTCTAACCCAGACTTCAAGTCTTGTCTGCTGTGTAACCTTGGGCAAGTCACTTAGTTCATTCACTTCCCTGTGCCACAGTTCCCTCATCTGTAAATGGGGGATTCCAATGCCTGCTTTCCTGCCTAATTAGACTGGGAGCCCCATGTGAGACCTGATGATCTTACATCTACCCAAGAGTACCGTGCTTCATACAAAATGCTTAACAAATACCACAACTATTATTATCCCCTAGATCAACAGGTGAGACTCATGATTTTAAAGACCTCAAAAGAGACCCCATAAACTGTCATAAATGTTGTAATGAGTTAAGTTTACCATTCAGGCATTTTTTCCACTGTCTTACCTAAAAGAAGCAGGCTTTGATTTTCGTTTATTTCCACTGGGAAAAATCTCCTTTAGCCTGAGTTCTTTTGACGAGATGGCTAAGTTTAGAGCCTACCCCTTCAGAGTTCCCATTATATTTCCTACATGATGAGCCCTCCTAGGCACCAACCATTAGAGCATCCTGCCATTGAAAAAGCATACTAAGCTAGTAATCAGAATTTTTGCTAAGGACTTTTATGACTATCAGGGATCTTGACATTTATTTCCGTCAACACGGGAACAGTAAAACTTTCAAAAGATCAAATATCAGTCTACTTATTCTAACGAAAATGAAACATATTGATAAATGTCCACTGACAAACGGTAACCAGGGTGGTCCTAGATTTCAAAGAAAAGGATCCTTCCCAGGCATAAAAGTATCAGCATCAACTGCTTCATCATTTGTTCCTCCCCATCTCCTCTTTCTCTTTTGGTATTACCAACTTCCTTTTGCACATTTTTCCCTAAAACGTCAATTTTTTAGTATCCAGATATATCACCTATACTGCAAAGTGTTCTAGGTACCCAAGTTATTTGCTGTTTCAGTATGTAAGATCTGCTTTTAGGGTAAGGAATATCTACCTCTCCCTGGACTTCTCTATAGGGAAATGAACAAGGGAGCACACAAGAAGGCTTAGTCAACTTAATTTCTCATTTGCCCACTCCACAGGCTTTCCTCCTATCCATTTTAAAGTTTCTCTTAGATAGCTCTCCTGGATTATTCTTGGGTCCCATTTTCTACCTTTCCCCACCGTGTTTCATAACTTGAATTCTCTTGATTGCCCTACAGGCTCTCCTTCCATCTGCCTTGCTCTTGTATTTCCTGGGACTTGTGCCAGCTCTGTTATAGAAATCTTGTTTAGACCCTCCTTTTATTCCTTGTTATTAATTGGAGCCCTGGGTTCTCCTCCAATTTTGGCTTCTTTCTTTGTACTTCATATCTCTTATAACTTTACCCTTATCTTCCCACTAGTTACACTTTAAAAAAATGGTATTTAAGCAGTTACTACATATAGGCATGATACTAAATACTGGGGTAGAGTCAAGATTAATTCCCATTTTACAGATAAGGTAATTGAGGCACAGGAAAGTTAAATGACTTGCCCAAGGTAACAAGCAGATAACAGGTTCTAATCCATGCTAAAATTGTTTCTCCTCGTCGTTCTCACCAGTTCTTCTCCACAATAGGTCATTTTAAGCAACAACTATAAATACTAGGGAGAAAAGCTGATGGAGTTAGGCAATGGATAATAGAGGGAAGGGTTATATGTTGGCATCTCCATGATCACGAGAATGGGAACAATTATCATACCATTTCTTCAAGCATTCCAGATTAAGCTGAAACATAGATCTAGTCATGCAATGGCATAGTGAAAGACCTCGGGAAAGTCATCAATGGACTTTCCTTTGAATAAAAGAGCAGCTGAGAGTAGAAATGCGGGATTTTGTTAGACACCTCTTCACACCTGAAAAATATGTGGTTTCCAAAAGGATCTTCTCTTGGAGTGACTCTTGGAAGTTGTTACAAGTCTTCCCCGCCCCCCAAACTAACAGCAACACATAGCCACTTTTCCTTTGCTCTCGGGTGGTTTTTATGATATTGTCAAGATGCATGGTATGTAGTGTGCCTACAAAATGCAGACACTGCTTAGAAACAGCTTTTGTAATTGCTCTTTGTCTTGTAAAAGATTCTTATCCCCGCCAGAAACATTTTAAATCCACGATATTTTGTATCACAAAATAAAAACAGATGGTTAACATCCACAATTTTAACCAAAATGAGATGTATGTATTTCTAACAGGGATAAGCTGCAGTTAGTAGTTGGAAATTTAGGATACCAAAAATGTTCATGAATATTTTTGAAGCAATCAAGCAAAATCAACATGCATGGTCCCCTCTGAATGAATGACATAATGAGAGAGTCATCTTGAAATCCCTTGGGTAGGAAGGGCACTACTGTACATAATTTGTAGGAGAACTGCTATAGATTTTGGAAAGAACCTCTCTTTTAGTGAAATGTGTCCTCATGTTCATGGAGTTGTTTGAAGAAAAAAGATTGTGAATAAAAATATAATGGTCATCAGAGTTTATTGACTGCATGTTTTCCCATGAATTCCCCAGAGTTGAATCTGCACAACTTTGGGTATAAGGGAGACTAAAGCTTATTTACTAATAATAGTTGTCTGAGGTCTTTCATAAACTCCAAGCCATTTTGTTTCACAGAATGTTCTAAAGAGAGGCTATCTAGTCAACAGGTCAACTATGAAAAAATCTGCACTATACTAGCCTAAGGCAAGCATGGGTCACTTAATTCTTCCAGGGCATGCTTCTCTGAGGACTAACATTAGCCTTCACCTTTTTATCTTCGTTTGGTAGGAAGACCATTCCATTTCTTGATGAAGGGCAATCAGGTGTAGCTCAAATCAGGAAAGTTTTATTATGCAATAGTAGTTTATGTGGTCATATTTGGGAGAAACCCTTAATTACTAAGCATAATCAAGAGTTGACTGCATCAGTGTCAGGGGATGAATAATTCCTTGCAAGCCCCAAGATATGCTTTTGAGAAAAGCAAAATGTGTAGTTGTCTGCCAATGTATTATTTTTGCAATGCAAATTGTTCATTTAAAGGGTCTTAGGAAGGAACTATCAAAGCCATGTTTAAATTGGTACAACTTTATTAGCCAGTATACATACAGATCTGGGTCAGCAAGAGACAAGGAAAAAAAAGGATAACAAGGAAAAAATTGGTACCATTCTAGCCAGATAATGCAGGGTACAATTTCATCACAAGCACATGCCGCAGGTAGTTGTGTAGGTAGTGCTTATATATCTAGTTATATTTGAATAGTTTAATTTTATTATAAAGAGTTTATTTGATTTTGTGGTTGTCTATCAATAGCTTTGGCAGTTGCTTGACACTACCCAATTTCTCTGTCATTTTTTAAGCTGGTGAAAAACATGTTTAAGAGGTTATGATCACATATAGTTATGTATAAATCATGTCTTCCAGTGAGTGGTTTAAAGAACCCTTTTTAAAGAATATTGGCGGTATCTACATTTCAGCATTAAATGTAGTAACATTAAAAGTTTTCCAAGTACTTTGCTGTCTTCAACTACAGAGTACCATATAATCAAATCAATCAATGGCATTCATTGAGCGCTTACTGTGTGCAGAGCCCTGTGTAAAGTGCCTGGGAGAGTACAATACAATAGACTTGGTTGACGTGATCCCTGCCCAGAAGTAGCTACCACCAGTATTAGTCCATGTTTGGGCGGGCGACAAGGTTGTATCTAGCTTTCACCTGAAACACAGTTAAGAAAAATTGTTATTAGTTCACATGAATGATACTATTATATGATTTTCCACCCAAACATTCAATAAAATCATCATATGTTTATGATATTTCACTTACCAATCACTTTCACTCAAACCCTCTGTGACACCTTATCCCTGTAGGGACTAAAGAAAGTTGTCACCCTGTTGGCAAGCTGCAGTGCAATGTTGTAAGAAAGGAGCCATTACAGACACCACCACAACATACCCTCCATGTATGCCATGCACTTGTCTTCCTCCTGTGTAAAAACAAAAAACATACAGCAACATGACAATAAAAGACAAAGAGAACAAAGAACATGTGACTAAACAGAAGCAATGCTACTTTTCACTTATGCAAAGAATGCACAACAAACTCCAGCTAGGTAGCTGCCATAATATTTTAGAGGGGATTTAGGCTTATAGCTTAGAAAGAATTCACAGTTCATAATGAAACATTTTGGCAAGCATAAATGAAGTGTTTATAGGGTAAATAAGCAAATCAGCATTCGAACATGACATACTCACCTCCATAAACCCCGAGATCTTTATGGCCTCATTTCCAGGGGAACCCAAGGCCTAACGAAGGGCTCTGAAGCTTTGAGCATTTTTCCTCAGGACACGTGATGAAAGTCCATAAAGCTGACTGGAACTGGAGGAGTTTAGCAGTGTCTTTAGTGGCTAGGAGCTGCTGATTGCCATCTGAGATGAAGAGAACTGTTTGTATACTAAATTAAGTAGGACTTCACCACGAAGGTGACACTGTCAACTACATGATGTAACTTCATAGCACATATCAATAGAAGTGTTTACACAAAGCAAAAACACTTACATAGATTTTGGGAAAATATTAATTCTGTAAGCTTAACTGAGGCAAGAGACTTAGAATACCCTTGAATGTACAGATGTTAAAAACACAGGAATGGATTACCAGGAGATTTGTGGAATCTTCATTATCTGAACATCTTCGGGGGTGGGGAGAAAGTCCCAATTGTCTGGGAAGATTGTTTTATAGCCCTGCTTGGGTGAAGGGGTGGGCTGAATGATAGCTCAAGGTTCTTCCAGACTGTCACTTACAAAGGTCCCCTTATAAACCACTTGTGTTTGCAAGTTCATTCACCATTTGTTACCTAAGATATTAACCAAAATTTTTATCATTATTTTGGAGAGTCTTATAAGCAAGCAGCATGGCTCAGTGGAAAGAAAACAGGCTTTAGAGTCAGAGGTCATGGGTCACACATGAGCTGTGTGACTCTGGGCAAGTCACTTAACTTCTCTGCGTCTCAGTTACTTCATCTGCAAAATGGGGATTAAGACTGTGAACGCCCGTGGCTGATCACCTGATCACCTTGTAACCTCCCCAGCGCTTAGAACAGTGCTTTGCACGTAGTAAAAGCTTAATAAATGCTATTATTATTATTATTATTATGCTCCTCCGATCTCTTCGTAAACTAGATGACGATCTAAACACATGATCAAGAATCTACTATACAAGAGAGCAAGGAATGACTGGAGTTTTTTTATAGATTAGATTATTTCAATACTAGAATTGGTAGGCAATGAATACAACAACACAGCAAAAAGCAATCTTTACATGTGCATGATGCCTAGGAGTGGTCAGATGAGCTTTGGTTTTCACTGGCCAAACCAACAAACACTGATTAAAAAAAAAATCTCACCATCAACAGCATCATCTTCAAATCTTAAGGGGAGTTCTTGGTATATAGGAAGTCCCACAGATAGTCAACTGAGCAACTGAGATATAATTTACTAGTTTTTAAGTAAACTGCTTTCAAGTTTGAATATTTTCAACATCATTTTGATTAACAATGTCCTTAACTTATAGCAGAGGTATTTAATAGAAATTTCTAAGTGAATTTATTGAAATGAAATTTTTAGAAACTAATTCTGAATGTGAAATTTGAAGCACTACAGGCCCATTCATGTTTAAAACTCTGTTTATATGGATGGATTAAGTTAGGCTTCCATACACTGTGGTTAATTAGTTCAACTGTAATTTAGTCCAGGGTTTCTGCCTTTCTAATCTAAACACTGTGGAGTTTATTAACTACTGTACTTTTAACAATGGCCAAATCAGTCACTCCAAAATTTTAAATCTACTATATGTATGGACAGCTTGGATACATTTCATCTAATTAGTGCCAGGAATGTATTATACCCAAATTGAATTTGCTTCCAGAGCTCTTCACAAATTATAAAAATCAAGGCTCAGTGGATGATTTTAAGGAACTATTTCTCCATTAATTGCTCATAACATATTTGCTTGTTGTATTTGGGAATAGTACACCAAGAGAAAATATGTACTCCTGAAATACTGACTCATATCCCTAATAGGATCATGGAAGTAACACACAAACCCCAAGGTTCATCCCTTTTAGTGAGCTCAATTGTTGGCTAAGTAATACAACATCCTTCAAAGATGGCAAATGCTAATTCCAAGCTATAAAAGTCAAAAATCCATGGGCTCTCTCCCACTTGCACTTTTTAAATTTAGAAAGTATTATCAAAGTGTTTCCAAGAATACAATAGTCTCCTCTACTTGAAGGTAAAACCTAGAATGAGGATGAAACTAATCTTCATTGATCACACCCAAACCTACAGTTGAATTCCCTTGTTGAAAATGTGTCCTTAAATTGTGACTGACTCCTTTCATTCATCTGCATGGCTGGGCTCTACCAGATACCTTTCCTCTACAAGTGCCATTCTCAGCACACAGTAAGAACACAATTAATACCATGGATTGAATACACAGATGAAATAGTGAATTCATATAATATTTCAACTCTGGCCAGGTCCACTGAAGAATGTGCTGTTTAACCCAATTGGGCGAGTGACTAGAAAGGTACCCTATTATTTTAAAGTTTGACTAGTGGGGACATACTATTCTGTTTTGTTTTTTGAGCTAGATAACTTGGATCTTAATTCTGGCTCTATGACTTGCCAGTCATGTGATCTTGGGCAAATCACTTGATTTGTAGGTGCCTCCATTTCCTCATCTGTAACATGGGGATTCAATACCTGCTGTATCACCTACCTAGAATGGGAGCTTACGCCAACCTACTCACCGTACCTCGATCTCATTCATCTCACCACCAATCCCTTTCTCATGTCATGCCTCTGGGCTGGAACACCCTACCATTTCATAGCTAACAGATAATTACTCTTACCATCTTCGAAGTCTTATTGAAGGCACATCTCCTCCAAGAAGCTTTCTCTGACTAAGCCCTCATTTCCTCTTTTCTCACTCCCTTCTGCATCACCCTGATTTGCTCCCTTTATTCACCACTGGGTCCTCCCAGCCCCACAGTTCTTATGCACATACCCGTAATTTATTTATTTAATGTCTGTCTCCCCCTCTAGACTGAAAGTTTGTTATGAGCAGGGCCTATGTCTTTTATATTGTTGTGTTATGCCCTGTCACACACTTAGTACAGTGACCTGCACACAGTAAGCATTTAATAAATGCAATTGATGTGAAAGAGGAACTACATCCAACCTGATTAACACGTATACAATGGCATTCAGCACTGTGCTTGGCACATAAGCAAATACCCCCATTAGTGTCAAACAGGGAAAATAGTAGTATCATCTTCATATAAAAACACAAACAAATCTAGACATTTCATAGGATAAGGAGATCTGTCCACTTATCAAGCTCTGACTTCCTTCCTTCTCCACAATGTTGTAACTCTTCCTGCCAAAAATTACTGGAAGTGGAAGTTCACCCTACAACTCAAGCTCAATATGTCCAAAATTTAATTCCTCATCTTTCCTCCAAATCATCTTCTCCTCACTTTCCCATCCCTACTGACAAAACCATTTTCTTCTCCTCTCAAGTCAACATCCTTTGTATTATCTCTAACACCTGTCTTAGAACAATAATCAGTCAGCAAATGCTGCCAAGTTTTTTTTTTACATCTCTATCCAAAACAGGCTAGTCCAAGCACTTATATTCCAACTGGACTACTGCATCAGCCTCCAAATACGCTTACCTGGCTCCAGTCTCTTCCATCTCCAGTTCACACTTCTCCACCCTGCTGCCTGGATCATTTTTCTAAAACATCACTTTATGCACATGCTCCCCACTCCTCAATAACCTTTATTGCTTACCCATTCCTCCTCACTTCAAGCAGAAACTCCAGAATCAACAAGCCAATGATATTCATTGAATCACTTACTGCATGCAAAACACTGCAATAAGTTCCTGAGAGAATACAACTGAGTTGGTAGACACAATCTTTACCCACAGGAGTTTACAGTATGGGGAGACTGATGTGGAAATTAACTACATCTTTATATGTTCAGAAGTGCTGTGGGGGTGAGGTGATAAAAATCAAACTGCTTAAGGGGTAAAGACCAAAGTGCACATGTGATGCAGAAACTTTCACTTCAAGGTTCTCAACCAGTTTTCTGCCACTCTATTCATCCTCTCTCCCCTACCACTATAATTCCTCTCAAGCCAATCTACTCAAATACTTCATTCTTGTTTCTCACCACTAACCTCTTGCTCAGATCTTCTTTCCTGCCTGGAACTTCCTCCCCTATATATTCAACAGATCACTGCTCTCCTCTATCTTCAAAGCCCCTCTGAAACCAGCATTGTCTCCAAGGAGGCTTCCATGACTATTCTATATTCTAACTGAAGCACCATGTTGTGGAAAGAGCATGGGCTTTGGAGTCATAGGTCATGGGTTCAAATCCCAGCTCTGCCAATTGTCAGCTGTGTCACTTTAGGCAAGTCACTTAACTTCTCTGTGCCTCAGTTACCTCATCTGTAAAATGGGGATTAAGACTGTGAGCCCCCCATGGGACAACCTGATCACCTTGTAAACCCTTAGCACTTAGAACAGTGCTTTGCACATAGTAAGTGCTTAATAAATGCCATCATTATTAGTAACTGCCATTTCACCACTATTGTGATACCTGCCACTTAGATGATAGCCCCCACTGCACTTAGAGCATACTTTATGGCTTCTTCATACATGTATTTGATTTTAATGTATCACACTATGTTTTAGGTTTTTGAGGGCAGGAACCATGCCTACTAAATTTACTGTACTTTTCAAAAACCTCACAGAGTAAGAACTCAATAAATAATATTGATTGGTTTTATAATTGCCATGAAAATTTAAAATTAGCCTTAATTTCCAAAATTCCTTCTGCTTTCCTTCTGAATGGTCATAAGCATTAACTGGAATCATGCAAAATGTCATTTTAATTGGCTTGACCTTGTGGATTGGAAACATTAGATAATTACATAGTAATTTTAGTCCCTTCTAAGCCAATGACTGGGGAATTGCTAAAGATTAATATTGTTAAAGTTAAAATTATATCTCAAATCTACAGCAGTGGCCTCCAGGATTGAGTTTTCTGAAGGACTCTGTGCTATTAAGATTGACATTTTTAGTCTTCCTGTTCTGTTGGAAAGCTTTCATTAGTTTGTAAATCTGTTCAAAACTCAGATTTCATCCCTTTCAAAATCTTTTTTCAAAAGTTTTCTTATAATGCTAACATTTCCATCACCATATGAAATGTAAGAAAACTACATTTCCCCATTATATCTTACTGGATTCAGGCAAAATCCTCAAGTGATAACTGATAGACATTTCCTTGAATTTTCCAAAAAGATAAGCACAACTGGAAACAATCATGAGCATTTCCAAATGTGAATATTTTCAAATACAATAAAACATACAACATTACCTATTTTTGATTACTTATGACTTTCAATTAGGTATAATACATAATTTGTGAATCTGAAAAAATATATCTTTTGGTTAATCATTTCAATATAGAAAATACAGTTACACTGCAGAACTGGAGGTGTTAACTTGAAACATCATTATGTTGTGGGCAATGTTACACCATTTTTCAGGAATTACATTCAAAGTACTCACAGGTTCTCCTCGGTGTCCTTCTAGTCCTGGAGCACCCTGCTCCCCAATTTCTCCCTATGAAATGAGTTGACAAAGAAACATATGTGAGTTTGTCCCCCTCTCCCCCTCTCCATCCCCCCCGCCTTACCTCCTTCCCTTCCCCACAACATCTGTATATATGTATATATGTTTGTACATACTTATTACTCTATTTATTTATTTATTTTACTTGTACATATCTATTCTATTTATTTTATTTTGTTAATATGTTTTGTTTTGTTCTCTGTCTCCCCCTTCTAGACTGTGAGCCCACTGTTGGATAGGGACCGTTTCTATATGTTGCCAACTTGTACTTCTCAAGCGCTTAGTACAGTAAGCACTCAATAAATATGATTGATTGATTGAGTTTTCAGCTCCTTGAAATCACAGATCATGACTAGCAACTGTACTGTACTCTTCAAAGCACTTAGTACAGTGCTTTGCAAACAGTGAGCACTCAATAAATGGCATTGATTGTTTCAACACTCAAATAACATTCTTGTTCTTTAACAAAGTATTCAAGTAGGAAAATAGTTTGGAGGCTGGGTTAATAAATGTAGATTATTCCTCATTACTTCCCAGAGATATATAAAGAGACTTTAAAAGAACCAGAAAGGACCACACCATTAATTAGTAATTAGGGCAAATACATTCTTTACAGAACTTAAACTCAGATGTCTACAGCAAATTGTCATTTCTAACAACCAATACCAGAAGGTGGCCTTCACTTTCAGCAGTATAATCTACAAATTGACTGACTCAGTAATTAGTAAGCTGTTTTATCACTTTTGGGAGCCAATTGCTCCTTCCTTACAGATAAAAGCTAGGCCAGTGACCCCTCACCAATATCCTGCCTTTGGCTTGGAACAAGCCCTCCCTCCTCAAATCCGACATACAATTACTCTCCCCACCTTTTAACCCTTATGGAAGGCACATCTCCTCCAAGAGGTCTTCCCTGACCAAGCCCTTCTTTCTTCTTCTCCCACTCCCTTCTGCATTGCCCTGACTTGCTCCCTTTCTTCCGCCCCCTCCCAGCCCCACAGCACTTATGTACATATCTATAATTTATTCATTTTTACTAATGTCTGTATCCCTCTCTAGACTGTAAGCTCATTGCGTGCAGGGAATGTGTCTGTTTGTTATATTATACTCTCCCAAGCAATTAGTACAGTGCTCTGAACACAGTAACCTTTTAATAAATATGTTTGAATGAATGAGTTTATCAAAATGTCGCTGTATTTAAGATACAAATTAATAATGTCAAATATCTGTTGTCAGTTGCTAAATTGCAGTTCATCAAAATGCTTAAAACTTGAAAAATACAAGAAGTAGGTGACAAAGTCCACTTACTGTCTTCCAGCTCTCTTTAATTCCCTCCCCTTGTGTATGTCAGAAACAGGGCTAGACTACTTTAGAGAGTAATATAAATAATTAATGGTATTTGTTAAGCACTTACTACATGTCAGACACTATACTAAGCTATGGGATGGATACAAGCAAATCAGTTTGGACACAGTCTGTGTCCCACATGGGCCTCATGCTCTTAATCCCCATTGTCCTTGTCCTACATAGAGTTCACAATTTGGTATGATTATCTTGTAGTGAAGTGTTTGGTACATGGTAATACCACAGTTACTATTATTATTGTTGTGATAGAGCGTAGGAAGAGGGATGGGAGCTATTAACCCAATAGAAACTGTTGGGTAATCTTTAAAGATCACAAACAATAATTTAATATGCATTCAGAACCCATATTTAAAATAATTTACTGCATTTGGGATGTGCCTTTCCCCTTAGCATGGATTAACATGAATGGATAAGGAGGCATCAGGATCTCCAAACTAGATATGTGAAAGCAACCTGTTTGAAATGTTGTAAGTTCCTGGGCACTGGGCCTAGGTCAACCAGCAATATGTGGGGAATAAACCCTAATAGGCTGCTGTCCTCTTGTCTCAAGCGAGCTCCAATAACTTGCCTACCTTTCTACCTTTTGGGCCATTTAGCATATCAGTGTCCTAACTGGCAAATGCCATGGCATTTTGGGGACCAGGCCAAAGAAGAAGAAAAATAGCTCTAATGGGCCAGTAGTTTTGTCTCCAGTTATTTAGCCTGTTAGTAACTCAAAGTAGTGATTTTTATCAACAATATCAAACTAGATATGTGTTTTGAATTCATCATTTTTTATTGCTCAATTTCTCCAGTGTCAATCCTGTATCAGGTGGCAGAAAGCATGATGTGACTGAGGACCACATTTCTACTTGAAAGTTGGGTGCCCATTTTTTTTTAAATGGTATTTGTTATGCACTTACTATTCATTCATATTTATTGAGCGCTTACTATTTGTTATGCACTTACTATTCATTCATATTTATTGAGCGCTTACTGTGCGCGAAGCACTGTATGGGTCAGACACTGTTCTAGGTGCTGTGGTAGATGCAAGGTAATCATTCTATCATATTTATTGAGCACTTACTGTGTGCAGGGCACTGTACTAAGTGCTTGGAAAGTACAATCCAGTAACAGAGACAATCCCTACCCAACAACAGGCTCACAGTCTAATCAGGGTGGACACAGTCCATGTCCCACATAGGGCTCATATTCTTAATCTCCATTTTACAGATGAGGCAACTGAGGCACAGAGAAGTTAAGTGACTTGCTCAAGGTCGCACAGCAGACAAGCAGCAGAGCCAGGATTAGAAACCATGTTTTTCTGACTCCCAGGCCTGGGCTCTAACCACTAGACTTGCTGCCTCACCATTCTAGTTTGAGTAGCTCTGCCAAAGGTCTTTCAGGCTCAATCTAAGTTTTCAGGACTATAGCCCTAAATAATTTGCACAAGAACAGCACATTTCTATCCACAAATGCATTAATTTTGCTATGTTTCTAAATTTCCTTCTTAACATAAAATGATTTAAGGGATTTCATGCTCAAAATTATTTCTAAATCAAGTTTCTCCATCTAATTTCAGAGAATGACTCATTTTGCAACAAACCACAAAATAAGAGGAAATTTAACCTGAAACAGATCTAGGAAAATTGTATTAAGTATGTTTTTCTTTGGTACTGCGGTCTTTGGGATCTACCCACAAGTAATAAATGAACTGGGAATAATGCAGTTTGTGGTCATGGTAACATTCAGGAGAGAGTGGAAGGAGATACCTACCACAAAAATGTGATTAAATATAGATACTTCATTTTCAAATATTAAAATAAAATGAAATAAAAGGGACAGCATTTTGATACTGCCTCTAAGTTTATTTAAAAATCTTTACACTTGTTGACATTCTACCAGATTATGGATAGTCAATGTATGAATTTGGGGGCACTTTTCTTGCTTAAAATTGAGATAAATAAAAATATATTTATACATAGAAATACTCATGTATCTCATTTGTTGCCAATTTTTTCTATTTTGCGCATGTGAGGATGTGACGCTTGGTCTAGCCAATGCTAGTTTTACAATTCATTATGTAAAGACAGCATTTAAAAGCACTGGAGTTATTCATGTAATCCTTTTATGCAAAATGATGGACATAGGGCAAAGGCAGTCAGCTAGAATATACTATTGAGCCAAGTTCGTTCAGCACACCTTTTCTTCCACATGATCATATAATGCTGAATTTTTAAGGCTTGCAAACAATGAGATGCTTCAGCTGAAGAATCCATGAACAGAACAGCTGCAGCAGTTTTTGTTTTCCTTCCTAAATCATTCAGAAAGAGCATGGAGCTTCCCCTGAGTGTGCCTTTGATTTGGTGACGTGAACATGTAGCATAACACCAATTTCCCAGTCTGATCACAGCTTCCCTGAGGGATTGCCTTGTTCTATATACTTCATTTTTCACCTGAATCCAAAGTCTGCTGCCATGCACGATATGCCAGTACATCCCCTTGGATGTACTAACATATTCTCGTCTCCACCCTTTGTCTCTCCCCACTAAATAAAGGGAGGGAAGTTGGCCTAGTGACACTCTCCACCCTGAGGTACCCCAGAGGAACCCCAAGGGTCAAAGTTCATTCTCTCCTGCCCTTCCTGGAGTGTTTCTTCCCTTCTTTCAGTCCAAACACCACTGCAATATTTTTAGCCCAAAACAGAGGCTGCAGTGAGGTGAACCTTGGGTTTATAGCACCCAATCAACTATCGCTCCACTACAACCCAGCATGGCCTGAGAAACAGTGGCCTAGTGGAAAGAATATGGGCCTGGGAACTATGTGACCTGGGTACTAATTCTGGTTCCACCACTGGCTTGCTTTGTCACTTCAGAAAAGTATCAACTTCTCTGTGCCTCAGTATCCTCAGATGTAGGATACAGATTCAGTACCCACCTTCCCTCAGATTGGGATCCCCATATGGAACAGGTACCCTAGAGGAACCCCAAAGCTCAAAGTTCATTCTCTCCTGCCCTTCCTGGAGTGTTTCGTCCCTGCTTTCAGTCCAAACACCACTGCAATTTTTAGCCCAAAACAGAGGCTGCACTGAGGTGAACCTTGGGTTTACAGCACCCAATCAACTATTGCTCCACTACAACCTAGCATGGCCTGAGAAGGAGTGACCTAGTGGAAAGAATATGGGCCTGGGAATTATGTGACCTGGGTACTAATTCCGGCTCCACCACTTGCTTGCTTTGTCACTTTGGAAAAGTATCAACTTCTCTGTGCCTCAGTATCCTCAGATGTAGGATACAGATTCAGTATCCACCTTCCTTCAGATTGGGATCCCCATATGCAACAGGGACCATTTCTGACCTGATTAGTACTTAGTATATACAGCAAGCACTTCCATTCCACAATTATTAATATCATTATTAGCTCACACACTTCATTTCTTTGGGACCTAATTCTCATCTCACTCACTGCCAATCTTTTGCTCAAATCCTCCCTTTTGCCTGGAACTCCCTTCTGCTTAATAACCATCTGATTATTGACTTTCTCATCTTCAAAACTCTTCAAAATCATGTGCTTCAAGAAACTTTTCCTGATTAACTTTTCATATTTCCACTCTATATCCCCTCTAAATGATATTTCAGCATTTCTGTATCACAACTCACTTCCCATAGTTCATTTATATAAATATCCCCTTCTTCCCCCTCCCTGCCACCACCTCTGGATGGAGCTCTAGACTGTGAGCTTGTTGTTCCCCCTGTGCTTAGTACAGTGCTCTGCATACAGTAAGTGTTCAATAAAAAGAATGAATGAATGAAATACCTTTACATAAGGCATGGCTGTCAACTCATCTCTCTCATTCCACCCACATAATCTGTCAACAAATCCTGTTGGTTTTACCTTCACAACACTGCTAAAATCTTCCATTTCCTCTCCATCCAAACTGCTACCATGCTAATCCATGCACTTATCCTATCCAGCCTTAACTACTGCTGCTGCCTTCTCACTGATCTCCCAGCCTCCTGTCTCTCCCCTCTTCAGTCCATACTTTCCCATGCTGCAGGGATCATTTTTTCTAAAAAGCATAGAGCCCTTGGGTCCCCACTCTTCAAGAATCTCCAATGGCTTCCTGTTAAACATGTGCACGGAATTTAAAGCATTGAATCAGCTCATCCTCTCTCACAGATCTCCTATTACAGTCCACACACTTCACTTCTTTAGTGCCATCTTACTCACTGTACTCTTATATTGCCAATCTCACCACCAACCCTTTTCCTACATTCCCCTCCCCTCTCCCCTGCCAACTGGGACCTCCCTCCCCCTCCATATATGCCAAACCACCACTATCCCCACCTTCAAAGCATCATTAAGGTCACATCTCCTCCAGGAGGCCTTCTTCCCCTATTAAGCCCTCTTTTCCCCAACTTGCTCTCCCTTCTGTGTCATCTGTTCAGTTGGATATGTGACCTATGGCCATTTAATGACAATAATAATAATAATAATAATTTTGTTATTTGTAAGTGCTTACTATGTGCCAAGCACTGTTCTAAGTGCTGGGCTAGATGCAAGGTAATCAGGTTGTCCCAAGTGGGGCTCACAGTCTCAATCCCCATTTTACAGATGAGGTAACTGAGGCACAGATAAATTAAGTGGTTTGCCCAAGGTCACACAGGAGACAAGTGGCTGAGCTGGAATCAGAACTCATGTCATCTAACTCCCAAGCCCGTGCTCTTGCCACTAAGCCACACTGCTTCTCTGACGCCTTCTGATATTCTCCCAACCCTCAACCCCACAGCTCTTAGGTACATACCTTTAAACTATATACTATAAATTATTTATATTGGTGTCTCCTTCAATAGACTGTACAGTCATCATGGGCAGAGAATGTGTCTGCTTATTCTGTTGCATTGTACTCTTGCAAGCACTTAGTCCAGCTCTTTGCACATAGTAAGCACTCAATAAATGTCACTGATTAAGCATTAAACTCAGCTTCCTTCTACATATAATTTATTTTAGTACTGTTTTTCAGCTAGAAAATAAACTCCTTTCTTTCTGATGGTGTTTGTTACGTGCTTACTATGTTGCAGGTACTATATATTAAGTGCTGGAGTAGATACAAGATAATCAGGATGGACAAAGTCCATGCCCCACATGGGGATATCCCCACTTTAAAGATGCAGTAACTGAGGCACAGAGAAATGAAATGACTTGCTCAACATCATGCAGTAGACAAGTGGTGGAGATGAGATTAGACCTCAGGTGCTTCTGATTCCCAGGACCATGTTCTATCTACTTGGCTACATTGCTTATCTAGCTTCATTGTACTCTACCAAGTACTCAGTACAGTGGTCTGAGAGTAACTGCTCAATAAACACTATTGCTTGATTGCTTGGTGAAAGTAGGTGGGTGAGGATGGTGGGGGCGGGCGGTAGAAGAGGGGGCACAAGGGGAGTTGTTCATGTGCATGAACATGTGTGCCAGAAGTCATATGGCGACAAAGGATGCTCCTCATCCTGGGTAATTGTACCATTTTCCCAAATATTAAAGTGGGTCCACACAGGGATATTAGGATGAAAAAACAAGTTGAAATATTGAGCATAATTCTGAACAAAAGATTGCTTCTTTTAGGGCAGGAAGAGTGGGCTAGCCTAAACACACACTCCCACATCCAGAAGCATTGACAAACACATGGGGAGAGAGTTGCTCCATATTTGGAAGGAGCAGTTCAATTCATGGTCACTCTACCCAGGGAACATCCTGGGTTAGGCAGTCCCAGGAGGAGACTGGCCAGAAGCAGAGAGGGTGGAGCCAGGAAGTATTTTTTTAAGGTTATTTGCTGCTGCACGCACTAACCAATTCACTGACAGTGAGCCCCCAAATTAAAAGAAACTGGGAGGGATGGAGGGAGGGAGGCAGGTGCTCCCCACTCCTCAAACTCAGGTATACAAAGGAGAATATAGCTTCCTCTGAAACCTTCTTGGGATACCTCACATAAATGAAACTGAAAATGACCACTGTAGACTCAAACACTGGAGATGCAATCTTAATTTCTTTCCAATAGCTTTATCCGAAAAGGCACCTGAGGAAATGTTTCATGTGTAGCATAGAACTTTGAAGGAGTTTTGTAGGAGCTGTTATGTTGGACTAGTATGTGTGCTTGTTATGATGATGGCATTTGTTAATCACTTACTATGTGCCAAGCACTCTTCTAAGCACTGGGATAGATACAAGGTAATCAGGATGTCCCACGTGGGGCTCACAGTCTTTATCCCCATTTTACAGATGAGGTAACTGATGTACAGAGAAATTAAGTGATTTGCTCAAAGTCACACAGCTGACAAGTGGCAGAGCCGGGATTAGAACCCATGACCTGACTCCCATGGCCGTGCTCTTTCCTCTAAGCCATGCTCCTTCTCCACATGCTTTGTGCATGTGGCAGGGCTTAAAAGTCTTGAGGGCCTAATGATTTCCCCAAACTCTCTGTCTGCCATGCTCAACATGGACATTTATCTACATAAAATGGGCTACTGAATTCATTCTGAATCACCTGGGTGTGGAAGCAAATATTTATGTGATGTAGTTTCAAATAAATATTCATTTGTAATAGACCCGAGAGATTGTTGAAAATTCTTCCACTAAAAACAGCCTGTTTTTTTTTTTAAATTCACTGACCTAGATAGTTACAGGCTCAATGAATTTAAGTTTTATAAGGAACAGATGCTAAAGCAATATGACCAAATTTCAGAATGAAGGCGATGTTAAAGGATTGTAGAAGGGGTACAGAAATGAAGACCAAGTTGTCTTACTACACCAAACTGACCTGCAGGTGAAACAGACTGGATACCTTAATTCCCCCCACCCCCCCCCCCCCCCACCAAAATATAGGAATACATGGAAAGACTTTAACTTGCATAAAGAACACACAACAGGGCACTAGATAAAGCTTCTAACAATATTCCAGCTCAATATTAAACTTTGTTTGATTCAAAATTACTTATTATAAATCAATGGTATTTATTGATCACTTCCTGTATGTAGAACAATGTACTAAGCACTTGGAAGCATATTATAATGATTATTAATGATAATTATGGTATTTGGTAAATGTTTACAGCGTGCCAGGCACTGTTCTAAGTGCTGGGGTAGATACAAGCTAATCTACAATAGTAGATACAATCCCAACTCATGGGAACTTACAGTCTAGAGGGGGAAATGGACATTAAAATTATTACTATTATTATTATTATTCACAATAATAATAACAATAATTCAAGTAATTCTTAAGTGCTTACTATTTGCCAGGCACTGCACAAAGCACTGGGCTGGACCCAAGATAATCAGGTTGGACACAGACTCTGTCCCAGATGGGGTTCATAGTCAATCCCATTTTACAGATGAGGAAACTGAGGCACAGAGTAGTTAAGCAACTTGCCCAAGGTCATACAGCAGACATGTGTAAGAGCTAGAATTAGTACCCAGGTCCTTCTGACTCCCAGGACCCTGCTCTTTCCAAATGGGAGCGTGAAAGTATATATAAAGTCCTGTAGAGCAAATATCAGGTTAAGGGGTACAGATTCATAGCTGATACAAAAGGGAGGGTGAATAGGGAAAATTAGGACTTAGGGAAGGCCTCTTGAAGAAAAAGTAATTGTAATAAGGCTTTGAAGGTGGGGAAGGGGAATGCCTTTCCTCCACACATCTGCCAAACTAGCTTTCTTCTTCCCTTCAGAGCCCTACTGAGAGCTCAACTCCTCCAGGAGGTCTTCCCAGACTGAGCCCCCTTTTTCCTCTCCTCCTCCCCATTCCCCCCACCCTACCTCGTTCCCCTCCCCACAGCACCTGTATATTTGTACAGATTTATTACTCGATTACTTCTATATATTTACTATTTATTTTGTTAATGATGTGCATATAGCTTTAATTCTATTTGTTCTGATGATTTTGACACCTGTCTACATGTATTGTTTTGTTGTCTGTTTCCCCCTTCTAGACTGTGAGCCCGTTGTTGGGTAGGGGCCGTCCCTATATGTTACCAACTTGTACTTCCCAAGCGCTTAGTACAGTGGTCTGCACACAGTAAGCGCTCAATAAATATGGTTGAATGAATGAAATTATTGGGAAGGAAGCTCCAGGCCAGCCCAAGAGGAGGATGTGGGTAAGGTATGTGTGATGAGACAGACAAGACAGAGAAACAGTGAGTAGGTTGGCATTAGAGGGGCAATGTGTGAGGGAAGGATTGTAGTAGGAGATCAGCAAGGTAAGGTAGGAGGAGAAGAATCATATTACTTAGTCACTGTTTGACTATCGTATATGAATTCAATCTCATGAAGTTATTAAATACGGCTTAAGGGCTTCTGGCTGCAAATATAATTTAAGTGAAAAATATTACTTAATTTCCAAGATATCAGATTGGACGTCAAACCCAGAATTTTCTTCGGAGGTGACCATTCAAGGATACGGCATGGAGATTATTTCTGACAACGTAGAACCTCTATGTTGATACAGTTCTGAAGTCCCCAACATCTAGGTATACATACTTTCCAATTCTATGAAATGCCAGATCCAACCAACAGCCTGACAAACCACCCATCTGATCTCTCTCCACTTCTCCTCTTCCCTGAGGAGTAACTGGGGACCGGGAGTAGCTAGGAAAACATAGTTCTAGGAAGCAACCACTTAAGCCCCTCAAGACTCCTCCATCGACCTACAAGAGAAGAATGTTGTGAAGTCACCCTGGGAATGGAGATCTTCTCATTCCCAAAGGAGATAGAATCTCTGACCTGACAGCACTCATTAGAAGTGCCTTCCTTTCCTCACCATGAGTGAAAAAATCTTACACTTTGTGTTGCTATCTTAAAGGTTAATTGGTGTTTTAACTTCAGCTTAAGCTGAATTCCCTTAAACTTTAATGAGCTGCAATCATATATCCTCACACCAACCTCCCTGACCCATTTTCTTTCATAGGAAAAACTGACTAACTAGGTATATGCATCCTATTTTCCAGATCTACATAGGCCAGACTGAAGATATTTTATAAATACCTTGAAGCCAGGACTGCCGGGGAACCCATCCTTCCCATTTCTTCCAGTTTCCCCCTGTAGCAATGAAGAGTGCATGCATATTAGTATGCATTAAATACATTGTTTTACCAATACTGTGGGGAGGTAGATTTCCTCTATAACTTACAGCACGTCCAGGTAGACCTGGAAATCCAGGATCACCCTTCTCACCTTTTGCCCCCTGTAAAAGATGAAACTTAGTATTAGTCATCATATTTTGTAAAAATAACCAAATTACCTGATCAGGAAGATTTGTAATTAACTGCTTGTTAGGGCTCTGTACCCTTGTACTAAGAGCCCAATACAGTGTATGCTCAATATTACCATTAGAGTTCAAAATATTGATTATTCAATAAACAAACTTATTTATACATTGAGGAATCAAAGGGAGTTTGGAATTTTTAAGAAAAGAAAAAACAGGATTCCAGACCTTGCCCATCTTATTACAACATGTGTAGGGAAGCAGCATGGTCTAGGAAAAAGGGACTGGTCTGGGAGTTAAGGGACCTGGATTCTAATTCCGGCTCTGCCAATTGTCTGCTATGTGAACTTGGGCAAGTTACTTAATTTCTCTGTTCCCCAGTTTTCTTACCTGCAAAATGGGGTTTAATACCTGTTGTCTCCCCTCCTTACTCTGTACGTGGGACCTGATCATCTTGTATCTACCCCAGTGCTTAGCACAGTTCTTGAAATATAGTAAGTGCTTAAATATCATTATTATTATTATGAAGATCTCTGCTTAGAAATGGACAGTCTTTTTGAGAGCCAATATTAAGGAAAATGTAAAGGGTTCTAACCATACCCTAATCCAACAGCCACACAGAATTTTTTTTTTATTTAAAATAAATTCTCTATCACACACATCTCATTTGTCCCTAAGAGGTAGAGGTAGGAGAGAACCTGATTTGATAGATATCAATTGGATTATATTGTGCTGGAGAGAAAGTGAAGCACAGCAGCTTCCTCCTATGATTTATACTTTCCTTTTTCCCATAAAATCCTGGCAATCCTTTCTCTCCTTTGGGGCCCTTTTCACCCTAGGAGAGAAAATATGGGAAATAGTAATTTATTTGAAATGGAATATCAATTACTATTATGTCTAAATTACTAGCAACATTTAATTCAGTTAATTTATAAACTATGACCATCTATAATGCCTAACAAACTTTTGCTGAGAATTGTGATCTCAGAGAGATACTGGAGCAGTAAGCCTCAAGAAAATCAGTATTTAACATTAAAATGACATATGGCTTTTGGAGATGGGTATAAGGAGAAATCAAAACAAACATAACTAGGGAATAATACTGGAGGGCAGAAAACAAAGAAAACAGAGTCAAAGATGACAGACTCTTTACCCATACATTCAAGGGCTTTGTTCATTTGCTTCAACACGCATTAATACAATGGTATAGAATCAATACAATAGTCAAAGTGCTCAAATATCACTGATTTTTAAAATTAGTGAATTTAATTAGATGTAAACTATGAGTGAAACATTGCTTCAGGTTCTGGAAATGTTGCAAATTCCATCAATCAATCATTCACTAGTACTTTATTGATCACCTTTATATAGATCACAGCATTAAACATTTGGGAGAGAACATCATTCCTGCATTCAAAGTGCTTACAATTGAATTATTCCAAAGGCTAATAGAGAAATACTGTGGCAAAATCATTTGATGTCTTTAACCTTTGATGCTGGTATTCCATGCAGGCCAGGAAATCCAGGATGTCCTTGCTCACCCTGAAACATAAAGTTATATTAAATGAAAAAGCCCCAAACCCTTATAGACTGCATCTAAGAATCTACAGAAACTTCAGAATATACCCTGCCAACTCAGAGCCATGATTTCAAGCTTTTCAAATTTTAGATTCATTGAGTTGTTGGCCAAATTTTTCTGAAAACCTATTGGGATGAAATTTAAATAAATAATTTAAATAAATTTAGGTGGAAGAAAATCCCTGTTTCCCTGAAGTATCTATTAATTTGACTGAACTAAAGTCTCCCATGGAAAAGTATTCATCATTCTATGTTTTTAAATCCTTATTACACTACAACAATGTCTTTATTAAAACAGCCCACAGGGTGGGTATGGAAATACCCAATAGTGCTCTTCTAGATGGATCATAAAGTCACTATGTGAAAGAAAAGGCAGAAAAAATACAAAGTTCCGAGAGAGAGAGAGAGAGAGAGAGAGAGAGAGAGAGAGAGAGAGAGAGAGAGAGAGTGAGAGTGAGTTAGTTGTTCTGGTTTGTGTTGCGAAAGGAATTCAGCTACTAGTGGGTGCCAAAAGAAGTATTCTGTGGTAGTTCATCATGACGTCCCAAATAGAAATTCAATCTGGGGCCCTCTAAGCTGGTTATGGGCGGGAACATGCCTGCTAATTCTGTTGTACTGTACTCTCCCAAGAACTTAGTACACTGCTCAGCACATAGTAAGCTCTCAAATGCCATTGTTCGATTAAGGGTTCAGAGGAGTAGGACTCGGCCACTATCCACTCTGGAACAGATAAGAGTTGCTGCCTCTGCAGTTATCTGGGTACATTTTGTTTTTTACCCGAAGCTGTTAGGTTTGCTGATGTTATTAGTTGTAATAATGAAAACTACATGGCAACTACCCTACATTACTCCTACAGTGAGCTAAGGAAGGAGCAGATTGTATTTATTTAAGGTCACTTACCAGGAACCTTATACACCAAAACTTTTAAGGTTCCCACTCCAATAGACAACTCCCTTTTCCATATGGAGTCCCACTAATTCCTATAAAGTTCACTTCTCAAAAGTAATTTTTTTGGCTAAATCTAAACTGTAAAGCACTTGCAAACCATTTAAAGCCAAAAAGAAAACAATCAAAATTCCTAGGTAACTGGACAGATTCCCGAACCTATAAAAAGCCTTTCCCTTTTTCTTGGTTTTTTTAAGATTAACTCCCCAGTGTTTCCATGCTATTCTGCAACAAAAAGGTCGAACCTGCAAATCTGTCTTTAACTTGGTGGAAAGCAAGTCTGCTAACATTTTCATGGTTATGTTGCAATTATTTTTTCAAATGAGTAATTATTTTATCCTGTTCAAGCTTGGCGATGGGATTGCAAAAAGCATATAATGAATGTATTTCATTAGAAAGTTGGAAAGATCTCTCTCTCAGAAAAGTACGTGGTGAAATATTTTAACCAATTCTTGGTGTAATAGCTTCACCAAGTATTGAGAGCTTTTACAAGCTATAAGGAATATTAATTTAAAATAAGTAAATATTTCATGCTAACAATGAACAACATATCTTGCCAACCAAATAACAGATGTGACCAAAAGTAACCAAAAATATATTTTTCAATTGAAACAAAGTCCTTCATAAATAGATCTTTCTATAAAATTCATATTGAAAAAAATAAAGCATTTTGCATCTGAATCACAAGTAAGATCTGGTGAAATTTATTTTTTGTTAGACAGCAAAGTCACAGCTTGCTTTGAAACCCTTCCACAGGGGTACTACAGGAAAGAAAGCTAGGGTATTATCCTTACACCTGTACCCAGGAGCTAATGATGAATTGTTTCCATTGCTAGTAGTGGGAAAGCCCAATCCCATTGAGTTCTGGGCCAAGTTCCCCTTTGGGGAAGTTTAGGTTTTTAATCAATCAATTGATCAATCAGTCAGGCTAGTGTGCAGGTATGCTGGCTGGTGATCAGCTCCTGGTTGGGATCGCACCAGAGGAAGAGTTCCAAGTGGTAAAGTATTTCTCTGTATTTACACTATACCTGAGGTAAAAAGGAAGCTAGGGTGAGCTACTTTGGGGATATTTCTGGTCTGAACCCTTGTCCACCAACTTCTCCAAGCAAAGTTCACTCAAAAATCTCCAGTGACTACCAGTCAATCTGCACATCAGGTAGAAACTCCTCACCCTCGGCTTCAAGGCTCTTCATCCCTCGCCTCCTCCTACCTCACCTCCCTTCTCTCCTTCTACGGCCCACGCCGCACCCTCCGCTCCTCTGCCGCTAATCTCCTCACCGTGCCTCGTTCTCGCCTGTCCCACCGTCGACCGCCAGCCCACGTCATCCCCCAGGCCTGGAATGCCCTCCCTCTGCCCATCCGGCCAAGCTAGCTCTCTTCCTCCCTTCAAGGCCCTACTGAGAGCTCACCTCCTCCAGGAGGCCTTCCCAGACTGAGCCCCTTCCTTCCTCTCCCCTCATCCCCCTCATCTTACCTCCTTCCCTTCCCCACAGCACCTGCATATATGCATATATGTTTGTACATATTTATTACTCTATTGATTTTACTTGTACATATCTATTCTATTTATTTTATTTTGTTAGTATGTTTGGTTTTGTTCTCTGTCTCCCCCTTTTAGACTGTGAACCCACTGCTGGGTAGGGACTGTCTCTATATGTTGCCAACTTGTACTTCCCAAGCGCTTAGTACAGTGCTCTGCACACAGTAAGCGCTCAATAAATACGATCGATTGATTGATTGCCATGCAGCTGAACAATTAGTGACAGATAAACATTTGATCAAATTTGGAATGTGCAGTTTTAACCCTCAGGGACTTAATTTTGGATTCATTATGTTCTGTTGCAATTTTCGCTCATTTGTAATACTGATTAAATATTGCCTTTGGTCATTATTTCATTTGGAGATTTGGCTTACCCAGGATTACTGGGGATTTCAGAGCTATCAACTGGAACTTAACTGAAGTTTCTAATCCTACATTTTCCTTGGATTCCTCTAAATACGGATGACTACCTTTGGTGTCACACAGCTAAATAGCTCCAATCACAATCTTATCTGCCTTCAAGATATCACTAATTGGATGGCCTCCTGTCACCTCAAACTTAACACGTCCAAAAGAGAGCTCCTTATTTTCCCACTCAAACCCTGTCCTCTCCCTGACTTTCCCATCACTGTAGAAGGCACCACCATTATTCCCATCTCACAAGCCCATAACCTTGGTGTTATCCTTGAATGCTCTCTCTCATTCAACCCACATATTCAATCCATCGCCAAATCCTCTTGGTCCCACCATCACAACTTGGCTACAATTTGCCCTTTCCTCTCGATCCAAACTGCTGGCACAGTAATACAATCACTCATCCCTTGCTCATAACTCACTCATCACACAATCACTCATCACTTGCTTCCTTTGCTCTTCTACCCTCTCCCCACCCCACAGTACTTATGCATATATCTGTAATTTTATTTATAATAATAATAATAATGGTGGTATTTATTAAGCACTTACTATGTTTCAAGCACTGTTCTAAGTGCTGGGGTAGATACAAGGTAATCAGGTTGTCCTCCTGGGAGCTCACAGTCTTAATCCTCATTTAACAGATGATGGAACTGAGGCACAGAGAAGTTAAGTGATTTGCCCAAGGTCACACAGCAGACAAGTGGTGGAACCCGGATTAGAACCCATGACCCCTGACTCCCAAGCCCAGGTTCTTGCCACTGAGCCATGCTACTTCTCTATTCATATTGATGTCTATTTATTTGTATCGATGTCTGTCTCTCCCCCCCCTCTGGACTGTGAACTCATTGTGGGCAGGGATTGTTACTCTTTGTTGATATATTACGTACTTTCTCAAGCACTTACTACAGTGCTCTGCACAGAATAAGTGCTCAATAAATACGACTGAATGAATGTCATCCTATCCCACCTAGATTACTGCATCAGCCCCCATGCTGACCTTCCAACCTCTCATCTTTCCCCACTCCAATCCATACTTCATTCAGCTGTCCGGATCATTCAGGACATGTCACCCCCTCCTCAAAAATCTCCAGTGGTTGCCCATCCACCGCCATATCAAACAAAAACTCGTCACCATTGGCTTTAAAGTGCTCCATCACCTTGCCCCCTCCTACCTCACCTTGCTTCTCTCCTTCTACAATCCAGCCGGCTTACTTTGCTCCTCTAGTGCTAACCTTCTCACTGTGCCCTGATCTCACCTGTTTTGCCATTGACCCCGGACCATGTCCTGGCTCTGAACACCCTTCCTCCTCAAATCCGACAATTACTCTCCCTACCTTCATTCATTCAATCATATTTATTGAGCACTTACTGTGTGCAAAGCACTGTACTAAGCACTAGGAAAGTACAATTCAGCAATAAAGAAAATCCCTGCCCACACTGGGCTTACAGTCAAAGCCTTATTGAAGGCATATCTCCAAGAGGCCTTCCCACACTAAGCCCCGCTTTTCCTCAACTCCCACTCCTTTTAGCATCACCTTGACTTGCATCCATTGCTCTCCCCTGCCTCCACCACCCCAGCCCCACAGTACTTATATATCCGTAATTTTATTTATTTGTATTGATGTCTGTTTCCCCCACCTCTAGACTGTGAGCTTGTTGTGGGCAGGGAATGTCACTCTATATTATTGTATTGTACTTTCCCAAGCACTTAGTACAGTGTCCTGCATTCAATAAGTGTGTAATAAACATTCATTCATTTGTATTTGTTGAGCACTTACTGTGTGGCGAGCACTGTACTAAGCGCTTGGGAAGTACAAGTTGGCAACATATAGAGCCGGTCCCTACCCAACAATGGGCTCACAGTCTACAGGGGTTGAATGAATGAATGAATCTTATGAAGCAAAAGCTTTAGAATGTAATGTTTTTGCCCCAATGATAGGATCTTTTACTACATGATCATGGAAGAAATCTCAAGGCCAAAGACAACTGAAATGTAGTTAAACATGGACATACAGTTTTCTTTTCCTGATTACGTAGATGTGAACCTTTCCAATAAGAGGCTTAAAGTCTAAGGGGCCCTACATAAAAATAGTCGCATGGATTATTAAAGGTAGTCAGTATTAAGCATTAGACTAGTAAATAATTTAAATAGTAACTTCAGAAATGGTTGTGACTTCCTAAGAAACCAGAACAATCGGTTTCAAAGCAAGTTTTTCATATTAGAACAATGCCATCTGATTTCCCAACTGGCCTGGGAATCAGTTGTTCCATGTGGTTGCGTTATGCCTAAATTAACCAGTTTTGGAAGATGGATTAGCTCTTCAGCCCATTAGATACAATCATAACATAAAGCAATTAATTTAATGATTGGTTTCCTAAAGATTGGAAAGAGTTAATGCAGCCTTCCAAGACTGACAGCTTTCATTAGTCTGTGTTAGGCATTTGGAGCAGACTATAATTATAACGATTTATGGTGCATGTCTCATTGTGAATCACTAGTAATTAAGGTCTACTCTATTCAAACTCCTAGGGCTATTTCTAACCTGTGGATGAATGCAGTCCAGCCAGAAAAACAAAGAAAGCAGGATGGGAAATACTGGGTGAGGTTATGAGTTATGTAAGATGGGATTAGGTTCCTCGCCATACTCATTGAGTGTGTTGCCTACACCTTGTCTCAAATTACTCTCCTCTAATTCTCTCCTTGAACCCCCTCAATCTGATTTCTGTCCCCTTCACTCCACAAAAATCATCCTCTCAAAGGTCACCAATGATCTCATTCTTGCTAAATCCAATGGCTTAGCTGCCTTCGATACTGTGTACCACCCCCTTCTCCTGGATGTTATCCAACCTTGGCTTCATCGACTCTGTCTTTTCCAGGTTCTCTTATTTCTCTAGCCATTGATTCTCAGTCTGCTTTGTAGGCTCCTCCTCTGCCTCCCACCCCACCTGTAGGGGGGTCCTTCAAGGTTCAGTTCTGGGTTCCCTTCTATTCTCCATCTACACCCACTCCCTTGAAGAACTCATCTGCTCCCTTGTCTTCAACTACCACCTCTCTGCAGTCTCATTTTTCCTCCTGCCTTCGTGATGTCTATTTGTATGTTCTTCCATCACCTTAAGTTTAACACATCTAATACAGAACTTCTTATCATTCTTTCCAAACCTTGTCTTCCTCCTGACTTTTCCATAACTATAGATGGCACCACCATCCTTTTGTGTCATAAACCTATAAACTTGGCATTATCCTTGACTCCTCTCCCTCATTCAAGCCACATATTCTATCCATCACTAAATCTTGTTGGTCTCACCTTCACAACATTGCTAAAATCCACCCTTTCCTCTCCATCCAAACTGCTACCATGTTCACTTATCCTCTACCACCCTGATTACTGTATCAGCCTCCCAGTTTCCTCTCCCCACTCTAGTTCATTCTGGTGCCCAGGTCATTATTCTACAAGAACATTCCCCCCCTCCTCAAGAAACCCCAGTCCATCCAACTCTGATTTAACCAAAAACTCCTAACCATTGCTGGCTTTAAAGCATTCAATCACCATGCCCTCTCCGACCCCACCTATCTCCTACTAAAACCCAGTCCCCACCCTTTGCTTCTCTAACGTTAACCATCTCACTGTACCTTGATCCCATCTATCTTGCTGTCGACGCTTTGCCCATGTCCTGCCTCTGATCAGGAACACCCTCCCTCCTCAAATCTGGCAGACAATTACTATCCCCCACTTCAAATCCTTACTGAAGGCACATCTCCTCCAAGAGGCCTTCCCTAATTATGCCTTCCCTTCATCTTCTCCCACTCCCTTCTGCATCGCGCTGACTTGCTCCCTTTATTCATCTTCCCTCCTAGCCCCACAGCACTTATGTACATACCTGTAATTTTTTTATATTAATTTCTGTTTCCTCCACCAAACTGTAAGGTCACTGTGGGCAGGGAATGGGGGGGGGGGGAGAGGGATGGGGGGGGGGAGAGAGAGAGAGACAGAGAGAGAGAGAGAGAGAGAAATATTGGGGCCACTAGCAGCTTAGACCCTGTATTTGGGCATCCTTCTCCTTCCATACCCATTCTGATTTTTTTTTTTAAACCATCCCTTCTAGAAGTCCCAAGCTGCAGTAGATGAAGGCTATACAATACGCTCGTATAGTTAAAAACTTACTGGTATCAGAAAAAAAAAAATTCAGGACTCTTTGAATACATGACATTTTGATGTCTACTGCTCCTATAACCCAAGAGCTAAGATTGACTGGGGAGCAGGTTGTAAATCTTTGTTCATGACTGCATTATGCATACTCTCCTTGTCATTAGCAGACAGTGCCCTGTGATGAAATAGTAACATTTCCGAAACCTAAAACCTTAATGTTATCAACCCACATTATGACAGATCAGAGAAGTTGTCAGAGGTGAATTATTTTCCTGCTGGATTTATGCTTTATGGCCTCATGCAGCCTTTAAAATAATCAAGGCCCAAAATAAAATGTTATATGCCTTCATCTTGAATGACTTCACACCAACTTTCAAGGCTGCTAAACACATACATATGCAGAGAACCAATTTTCATATCAGTGATTTAGTGCTTTTGTAAAGCACTAAATTTCCCTGCACTGGCCAAATAATTATTGTGGAAATGATGAGTGTAATCACGAAAGCCCAAATTCTCCAATGGTGTGCAAAGGGAAAGGGCTTGCCATGAATAACTAAAGATTACAAATGACCTCGGGGAATAAATACAAATAGAAAGGTCAGTAATACTACCCAGAAAACATATAGAAGCATTCTGCTCTCTCCCACCCCTGCTTCACTCATTCCATCAATAACACCAAGCACGCACAAGCACCTTGTTCAGAAGAGTGTCTCACTTGAGATACCATGGTGGATTACATGTTTCAGTTTATTTTGAGAGAAACTGATTTAACTAAAATGTTTAAAAAGAAAGCCCACAAAGAGCATAACTACACTTCAATCTTACTTGTAAACTCACTGTGGGCAGGGAACATGTCTACCAACTCTGTTGCACTGTACTCTCAAGTGCTTGGTATAATGTAGTAAACACAAATACCCCTAGTTGATTAATTGTAATATTCAAAGGAATGGAAAAAGAATGAATCAGTAGAATTATGTGAAATTGAATATACATATATACAAAGTGCTGAGGATGAACATATGTACCAGAGAAAGTGAATGAAATGCTGTTCAAGACTATAACTGTATGAACCTCTTCACCGTTAGGAGGTGAGGGCCAAATTCAAACACTGTTACATCAAATAGGACAAGTTATGGAAATGCATTGGAATACTCATTTCACAGGCTAGCATATTCTGGCATGTTATGAATTCTTTGCCTTCATTTCCTCATCTGTAAAATGGGGAGAAGATATCTGCTTCTCCTTACCTCTCAGATTATGAGCCCCAAGTGGGTAGGACTGGTGCCTGATCTGATTACCTTATGCTTATTCCAGTGTTTAACATGACTATTTAATTCATAATGGGAGTTTAATACAATAATTTTTAAAAGAATAGTAATGTTATTATTTAAAATGTATTTCCCGGCACATTTTGGACTATATACTATAAGAATGCTGCAATTAAAAGCCTCACAAATAACAATTTATAAAAGCCATCAGAATTAAGCAAGAAATTGAATACTATGAACACTTGCTCACTATCAAATTCTTAAGAATCATCTTTGATTCCTGACAATTGTCCAAACTATATCAATAAGAGGGATTAGATTGATCCTAAACCAACCATCCACTTGTGGCCTCAGGCCACAACTCTCTAATAGGGCTCTTCCACTTCTGATGAACTAGACAAATCCACCTTGGTTTTACTCCTCTTCAGCTACTTCCCAATTCCAGCAATTCCTGGTCTTTTCTCCAGTCAGCTCCAACCCTTCTCCACAAGTGAGAGTCCTCTCCCTGACCTGGCCCTTCCACTCTGCCTGCACTCACAGCTGTTCTCATTTAAACTGCTCCAGGAGGTCCAGCTGGAGTTGAATCACCTTCTCCTTCCCTCCAAAAGCCCTCCCTCCCACCCCACACACATTCAGCCTGCAGAGCCTCTCAGCAAGTAGAGGAATCCATCCAGCTGCAGGTATTAGAAGGAAGACACACTAATATCTACATTTCTATAAAGAGAAAGTAACACAAAGTCATGCTCATACCAGCATTATGAGATTAAAACCATCCCCTGCCTCTCATTTGTAGAGAAGAGTCATATTTACTTCTTTCCAGGAAGAAGCTGATGCAATCGCTAGCACCCTTAATGCTGACTCAAATTGGAATGTACAATCAATTGGGTTCCTATTCAATTCTCAATAAGCAACTTACTCAGACATGGAGCCTCATCAAATTGTCCTGGAAATAGTCTCATTACATTCCGATCCTTTGGCATTAGGTCACCTTGAGCTCATAAAGCAGCTTGAGTCTCTAAAGTGAGTTCAGATTGACTGCCAAAGAAATTTCTCTAAACTGTGTTCTGGACAGAGGAGACTGCTTAAATTTTTTTAATGGTAATCCTTAACTGCTCATTTCTAGGCTATCAACTTTAGAGAATTTTTACATCAGTTAATTAGTTGCCATTTTTTATTGCCCCTTTATAAGATGGGACTCAGTAGACTGTATTCAGTTTCGGGGGTTGAATGATAATAATAATAATAATAATGGCATTTATTAAGTGCTTACTATGTGCAAAGCACTGTTCTAAGCACTGGGGGGATACAAGGTGATCAGGTTGTCCCACAGGAGGCTCACAGTCAATCCCCATTTTACAGATGAGGTAACTGAGGCCCAGAGAAGTTAAGTGACTTGCCCAAGATCACACAGCTGACAATTGGCAGAGCCGGGATTTGAACCCACGACCACTGACTCCAAAGCCCGTGCTCTTTACACTGAGCCACGCTGCTTCAAAGCAACATTTTGTATTTCATCACCATGAAGAACTTACTACTAGTTTCTGACCTACTGAATTTCAATTATGCTTATTTTTTAGAATCCATCTTTACTTGTACCAGACAATGGAAATTTCCAAAAGTGTTCTGAGTTCATTACATCAACTATTTTTGTAATGAAGAATTCATACCCTCTAGATCTTAAGCTCCTGGGAGACAAGAACCATATCTGCCAAATCAGTTGTACTGTACTCTGCACATAATAGGCACTCTATAGGTACTGCTGATTGATTCAGCTTAAATGAATTTGAACAATTATCGTCCAGTTAATAAAGCAATGGCATCAGAGCACTTACTGTGTGCTGAGCACTGCACTAAGCACTTGGAAGAGTTCAAAGTTGGTAAACACTATCCTGTCCTAAAGGAGCTTACAATTTAGCAGAGGAGGAAGACATTGGAATTACAGATCAAAGCCTATTTTATATGTTATGCAAATTGTTTCCCAAAAGATTAGAAAAATTAATTATTAAATGTATTCACTGACAAGTGAGGAAAAAATGGTAAAATGTATTTTTGATGTCTGAAATATGTTTTAGACCACATTATGACTCCTCCCTTTTTGTAAAATCATATATTCATTGAATTTCTGCTAGTTTCACGCTGATGAAATCCACTCATTTTTAGAGAGAGGGAGTTAATACAATTATTGGGATGTAAGTTTCACAACCTTTCCATATCAATTACTCAATCCATCAATGGTATTTGAGTGCTTACTGTATGCAGAGCACTTGTACTACGGGTTTGGGAAAATATAATCTAACAGCTATACTGAAGACACAAACCCAGTCCACAAGAAGCTTACAGTCTATAGGGGTAGATAGACATTAAAATAACATTACAGGAGAAATAGTAGAGAATATGGATTTTTCATAAGTGCTGTGGGGCTGGGGTGAGTATCAAAATGCTTATAGTCAAATGCATAGTTGACAGCAATGGGAAGTCAGACAGGGGAAATATGGGCATAGTCAAAGACCTCTTGGAGGGGATGTAACTTTAGAAGGGTTTTGAAAGTGGGGAGAGGGATGGACTATGAAGGGTTGGGAGTTCCAGACCTGAGGGAGGATATAGGCAAGGGGTTGGCAGTAGGAGGGACAGAGCTGCATAGTTGGGTTACCCCTATTATCTTATTAGAAAACATGGGCAGCTTTCCAGGCATGCAGGGATTAAATGAGAATTAAATGCATCTTTTCCAATTAAATGGGCTTATGTTCGTATTTGTCCATGCTCTTGACACAGTGCTTGGCATTAAGTACCTAAATACCAAAATTATTACTATTGTTAATATTATGTGTACCTTCCTCTTCAAGCAAATCCAAATGTAGAATTCATTCACTCATATTTACTGAGCACTTACTGTGTGCAGAGCACTGTACTAGAATCTATTTACAAGGTTTATAATGAAATATACTGCATGTATTCTACAAGATTTTAAGTAAAGGGCAGTTCTTTCCTCAGGAGAATATTTGATAAGGACTATTAACAATAAAAGTTTTAAAACTGTATAAATTTTAAGATAATCCCCAAATTAACCAAAAACTTTCAAAGTAACAAATATTACTACTTATACTTCTGCAAGTATTTAATTGTAATCATTATTTACAGGTTAACCATATAAGGAACACATCCTTTTCAGAAAATTTAAGAGATTTTTTTGTTCAGTTTTTTGTTCAGTGCAAATTTAATCTGTTCCATATTTTGATTAGCAAAGAAGCACTCCAATTATCAGTTACAAGGAAAAAATTGGAAAGCTGAATTTGATATGATTCTGTGGCAAGGAAATATATTTAACTTCTCTCCTGACAAGTAGGACCTTATGATCCAAAGAAAAAAAATATGCTACCAAATATACATTTCCTGTTCCTGTTTTTCTCCATGAAGAAAACCAGCAATAGACTGCATAATGGATGAATAAACTCCCACGTAGCAGAGTAGCAATAGCACAAAAGCTCAGGAAAAAAAGAAATCTTGCTGATATTCTACGAAATCATGCCTTTGTGGGATTTTACTGAGGGACCCCAGACATTCTCTGAAAGAGAGATGATGCTCAAGGTGCTAGTGCTTCTGTGTTGCCTCTTTTCCTCATGGTACTATCACTCTGACTGGGCTCTTAACATGATACAGGTAGTGTGTTGACATAGTGTGAAAGGGGTAGGAGGTTGAAGAGCCTAAAATGTTATGTTTATAGGTGACAGACTGACCCACAGAATCCAGGGAGACTCAAAAGCATGAGGGGTGATATGAGGAACATGAAACATTATTCCCATCTACATGCAACACTCTCTGCTTCTGTAACACTATAAATTTTCAGTAATTTTATTTTGAACTGATCTTAATTAAGCAATCAGTGGTGTTTGTTGAGCATTTACTGTGTGCAGAGCACTGTATTAAGAGCTAGGGAGAGTGCAATAGAATTGGTAGACACAATTCCTGCCCTTGAAGAGTTTCAATCTAGTGGATAATAATAATAATGATGGCATTTGTTAAGCACTTACTATGTGCAAAGCACTGTTCTAAGCACTGGGGAGGATACAAGGTGATCAGATTGTCCCATGAGTGGCTCACAGTCTTAATCCCCATTTTACAGATGAGGCAACTGAGGCACAGAGAAGCTAAGTGACTTGCCCAAGGTCACACAGCTGACAACTGGCAGAGCCGGGATGTTAGAAACATTAAAAAAAGTTACAGATACAGGAAGCAGCAGAGTATATGTACATAACTGTAATGGGGGTGGGGTAAGTATCAAACTGATTAAAGGATAGAGATCCAAGCCCTTAGTCAATAGAGGAGGGAGGAAGAATAGGGTAGTGGGAAGATAGAAGGCTAGTAGTCATGAAAGGCTTCTGGGAGGGGAAGTGATTTAAGTAGGGCTGTTAAGATGAACAGAGTGGAGAGTTGGAATCATGGCTTAGTGGAAAGAGCACAGCCTTGGAAGTCGGAGGTTGTGGGTTTTAGCCCCAGCTCTGCCACTTGTCTGTTGTGTCACCTTGGGCAAGTCACTTAACTTCTCTGTGCTTCAGTTACCTCATCTGTAAAATGGGGATTAAAACTGCAAGCCCCACATGGGACAACCTTATTACCTTGTATCTGCCCCAGTACTTAGAACAGTGCTTGGCATATAGTAAGCACTTTAAAAATACTATTGTTATTATTCTCATTATTATTATCTGTCTGATATTCATTCAATCATATTTATTAAGCATGTACTGTGTGCAGAGCATTCATTCATTCAAACGTATTTATTGAGCACTTACTGTGGGCAGAGCACTGTACTAAGTGCTTGGGAAGTACAAGTCAGCAACAGAGATGGTCCCTACCCAACAATGGGCTCACAGTTTAAATATGAAAGGGGAGGGAGTCCCAAGTAGGAGGGAAGACTTGAGCAAGGGTCAGTCAATGGAGAGAGAAATAAGACTGAGAAACAGTATATATATTAGTGTTACAACTGGAGTATTTGGGCTAGTTAGCAATATTAGGTAGGAGGGGGAGAGCTGATTGACTGTCTTAAAGCTGATGGTAAGGGGTTTGATGCTAAGATGGATGAGCAATGAATGGAGGTATCTGAGAGCTGGGAGAGGTGTGCAGGACTATTTTTTTGGAAAACTGATCTGAGCAGGAGAATAAAGTAGGGACTGAACGGGGAGTCCAGAGCCAAGAAGGTGAATGAGAAGGCAGATGCATAGTCTAGGGGGAATATGACAAGTGCTTGGACCAGCATAATAAACAACGATTGCATTTTCTATAGGAAATTTTTCACTTAAAGAAAACAGTTTGGCCAGGCACATCTAGCTACTGACAAGATAAACAGATTAAGAATGTGAAAATATGCAAGATGTAGGTGTAGACAAATTCAGATTTAATTTATGATCTCAAAAGGAATTCACGTTGAGTTTAAGGGCTATTTGAGATTAAGAAAGTAAAATTGTAAAAAGTTAATCATCTAAGTCATCTACTAAAACTTTTTCTACCACAGTTTATGTTCACTAAATAGCCTTATAGATCATCAAGCTACTTACATTAATATATGTGTTAATGAAAAACTCACAATATACATCCTTGTGGGCAGGGAAAGTGCCTATCAAATGTTGTACTGTATTCCCCAAGCCCTTAGTATAGTGCTTGATACTAAGCAAAACCTCAATAAAGGTGATTGATTGATTGCATGAGGTGTTGATCTATGTGACTGGCAGATAGTATGATTGAGAAGGCCTCCTAGAGATGGTCGGTTTTGGGGGAGTCAAGACCTTGAGTCTGTTCATTCAAACTTTAAGTCTAGGCAATTGGATGGTTTCATTTTTGTGGTACTGCAATTTGTGTGATAATACTTGGTTTTTGGGGTCAAACTCTTAGGAGTTAGGGAATCTTTCTGAGAAAATACATGCTTATTAGGATATAATGTGATGCAATGTATGAAAAACACACTCATACTCATATGTGGTGTTCATATTCACTCATATTCAAAGTGTCTGTACTATAGCACAACTGTTCCATAATACAGGATTTGCCAAGCAATTAACCCCTGTATTTGGAGGAGAACTTTTTATGTTCCTTCAAACTGAAGACGTTTAGTAGTTAGCTTATTTTGAATTAAATAAAGTGCTATTATAACTACACAAAATACACCAAAGCAAGTTTTCACAGAATAGGTTTTCTTATAACTTAAAATTACCAGTCTGACAAACTCAACATAATCGGTTTAATCTTTTCAAGCACAGAGGATTGAATAAAGATGCACAGTTAAATATTGCAAGCACTTACTAATTTAATATTCCATTTGAGTCTGCAAATTTAGAATAGTCTGAAATACAAAAAACTGCTATTGTTTTTGAAATGTGCGGCATGTAGCATTTATCCTAGAAAAACTAATTATAGAACAGAAAACTCAGCTAGAAAAAATATAGAATTTTAATTAGCTTCGTGGAAACTACTACTGTAAGAGTCTTGGGATGAAGTTTGGAAAATGGAAAATTTAAGCTGCATTTAAGGAAAATCGTGTCCTATTTGAGAACTGTATTAGGCTGTGGGACAGTTTTCCAGAAGTAGTGGGAACCTTAAACTTTAGGCCTTGAAACTGGTCTTGGCAAGGCTATACAAGTACATGCACACACATACACTCACACACATATAGGCGTGTGTGACAAGCATTGTCTAATTAAATTTTTCCATCTTCTAAATTGTATGAACATGAAGAAAGGCTTCAGAGACATACACTCACACACATATAGGCGTGCGTGACAGCATTGTCTAATTAAATTTTTCCATCTTCTAAATTTTATGAAAATGAAGAAAGGCTTCAGAGTCAAATTTAGTTGCTGATCACTGGTATAAACTAGAATATCTCCTTGATGATAATTAAATCCCAGAAAACACAGAGGATTTGTTGAAAAAAACTGTTAAGATCATTCAGACAGTGCTTGTTATGGGCAGGGAATGAGTCTGTTATCGTATTGTACTCTCCCAGGTGTTTAGTACAGTGCTTTGCACACAGTAAACACTCAAATACAATTGAAAGAATTCAGGCCATAGTCAGATAGTTGAGGAAGATTTTCAAATTGTTTCACAATTGAAGGTAGCCGCTTCATTATGTATGTATGACTCATTCTTTAAAAGACAAGTATTCATGTATCCTCATAAATCAATGTCCTTAAATTTACCTAGAAAATTTTTTAGAGTTGGTATGATGATGATGGACCTGGAACCTAGACAAAGAATTGATAATAAGTATGGTGGCTTGAGCAGTGTCACCCACTGCCTCATTCCTGCCAGCAGTGTTTCCACTGGGACAGGATGAAGTGTGTATGAGAAACATCCACTACCAAAACATTTTATCCAAGTGGGATGCCAGTGATAAAATAAATAATTTTATTTCAATAAAATTGTTGCTACGGAGAAATATTGACTTTAATGTGGTTAGGTGGTTAAAATGCAACCAAAGAAGTATACTTAAAAATTCTCATTCAAAACTCCAAGGTTTTGTAGTCCTAAAACTCTATTTTACAGATTATCAATAGTCTGAAGAGTGGCTGGTATCTGTCCCTAAATCTGGTGTGGCCCAGGCCATGCCTTTTTTTTCCCTCCCAATGGTATTTGTTTAAGTGCTATATGTCAAGCACTGTTAAGTAAGTGCTAGGGTGTAACAAGTTTATTAAGTTGGACAGAGTACCTGAGGGGCTCACAGTCTACTCTAGAAACCAAGTTTTTAGAGGCAGGTTGGGTTGGATTAGCCCCAGGGTATCACTGCAATCACAGAGTTTTCTCTATGCACTATATAAAATTTATCACAGATCTGATTCTTGAGTAACTTCAGTACTTACACACTTATCCATTCAGGGAAGCAGGCATTTATCCCTATCCTTTGTTTTCCATCTTTAAGCCAGATTTTTAAACCGAAGTGGAACATTCTCTCCAATTCCACAAATATTTAGTTTGTTTTTACATTTTGGGTATGGAACTTGATCAAAAGTCTTTTGAAGATTCAAAATATATCTATTTGTTCTTTTTGTTTCATTGTCTTATTGCCCCCTACCATGAACCTCTTGTAGTTAGTAAGACACTTTCCTTTTATGGTATTTTCCTAAGTGTTTATTAACCTATCCTAAATTTAGTTATAGAGTCTACCAATTTGCCAGATATCAAAGTGAGATACAGTGGCTTATAATTCCCAGGGATATCTCTGGGACCTCTTACAGAGTTTGTTATAATAGGTCTCCCATTTTCTGAAGTTCCAAAACTACTTCTTTCAGTCCCATGGGAAATTTGGGTGGGTATCCTCAGATTGCTCTTTTTTAATGGTGTTTGTTAAGTGCTTACAAGGTGTCTATGTGCTGGGGTAGGACAGGTTAATTAGGTTGGACACATTTCTGGCCCATCATGGGGCTCACAGTCTATGTAGGAAGAAGAAGTGAGGTACAGAGAAGTTAAGTTACTTGCCCAAGATCACACAGCAAGCAATTTGCAGAGCCCAAGATTAGAACCCAGGTCTTCTGACTCCCAACCCCATACTCTTTACAGTAGGCCACAGTGCTTCTCAGATTGTGGTGATTTGCTTCCACTGAGTCTATCTAGCTGGTCTCAAACATGTTCTGTGCTTTCCACAATTTTATACAGTACTGCCTTTTTCTCCATCACAACAACTGATAACATGTCACCTGGATACGCACAAAAGTTGTATCCTAATAGCCTATTCTAAAAACTGAATTATTTTTCAAGTCCTGGTATATGTGTTTTATAAATTGAGTCAAATTACTTTTAAGAGCAATGAAGCATTGTTTTACCTTGTCACCAACCCTTCCTGGTTCTCCTTTATAGCCAGGTATGCCACGTGGCCCCTAAGTAATTCAAAATATAAGCTAATGTTAATACTTCCCATTGAGTCCATTGTACATGAAATTGCCAAAATGTATGTAAGTTCTTGAGCTCTTACTTGCATGCCGGGCAACCCTGGACTACCTGGAGTTCCTGAGATTCCTTGATATCCCTGAGGAAAAAGAAAAGAAAAACATTAATCAATACTACCTATCAATTATGCCCACCTACTTGTCTCACAGAAAACACATAGACTTTCAACTATTGGCTGGACAGGAGACTTATATCATGAGTTAGTAAATTGTTTCTTGGGATTTCTTGGAATCTAGTGCTTTTGACTGTAAACTTGTGATCAAGATATGAAACTTCCAATTTGACAGTTATTGGAAATGTTTAAAGAGGATTGGAGGTCCTCACTATCAGGGAAGACTACCACTCCTGCCAATTTCAGAGCTCTACTAAAACTCAAGTCTTTTCCACAACCTGTTTGCCATCCCTTATACGTTGCCTACTCACTTGGGTCTGTACCCCTACAACATTTATGTACATATCCCTCTACTCTGCCCCTTCCCCTATCTGTAGTTTAGTTTAATGTCTTTCTCCCTGACTGGACTGTAAGCTCCTTGTGAGTCCATCAGGTCCATCAGCTGTGTTGTAGTGTACTCTCCCAAACACTTAGAACAGTGCTCTGCACACAGAAAACACTCAATAAATATAATTGATTGATTGAATCAATCAACACTCACTCCCTTGGTGACCTCATTCGCTCCCCTGGCTTCAACTATAATCTCTACGCTGATGACACCCAGATCTACATCTCTGCCCCTGCTCTCTCCCCCTCCCTCCAGGCTCGCATCTCCTCCTGCCATCAGGACATCTCCATCTGGATGTCTGCCCGCCACCTAAAACTCCTGAACTCCTTGTCTTCCCTCCCAAACTCTGCCCTCTCCCTGACTTTCTCATCATTGTTGATGGCACTACCATCCTTCCCGTCTCACAAGCCCGCAAACTTGGTGTCATCCTCGACTCCGCTCTCTCATTCACCCCTCACATCCAAGCCGTCACCAAAACCTGCCGGTCTCAGCTCCGCAACATTGCCAAGATCAGCTCTTTCCTCTCCATCCAAACCGCTACCCTGCTCGTTCAAGCTCTCATCCTATCCCGTCTGGACTACTGCATCAGCCTTCTCTCTGATCTCCCATACTCGTGTCTCTCCCCACTTCAATCCATACTTCATGCTGCTGCCCGGATTGTCTTTGTCCAGAAACGCTCTGGGCATGTTACTCCCCTCCTCAAAAATCTCCAGTGGCTACCAATCAATCTGCGCATCAGGCAGAAACTCTCACCCTCGGCTTCAAGGCCCTCCATCACCTCGCCCCCTCCAACCTCACCTCCCTTCTCTCCTTCTACAGCCCATCCCGCACCCTCCGCTCCTCTGCCACTAATCTCCTCACCGTGCCTCATTCTCACCTGTCCCTCCATCTAAACCCCCGGTCCACGTCATCCCCCTGGCCTGGAATGTCCTCCCTCTGCCCATCCGCCAAGCTAGCTCTCTTCCTCCCTTCAAGGCCCTACTGAGAGCTCACCTCCTCCAGGAGGCCTTCCCAGAATGAGCCCCTTCCTTCCTCTCCCCCTCGTCCCCCTCCCCATCCCCCGTCTTACCTCCTTCCCTTCCCCACAGCACCTGTATATATGTATATATGTTTGTATGTATTTATTACTCTACTTATTTTACTTGTACTTATCAATTCTATTTATTTTATTTTGTTAATATGTTTGGTTTTGTTCTCTGTCTCCCCCTTCTAGACTGTGAGCCCACTGTTGGGTAGGGACTGTCTCTATATGTTGCCAACTTGTACTTCCCAAGCGCTTAGTACAGTGCTCTGCACACAGTAAGCGCTCAATCAATACGATTGATTGATTGATTGAAAGGATCTTCTTGAGGTTGACCTTAAATATGGAATTTTAAAGACAGTAAACTGAAGATAAACACATACCCAAAAGTCTTTGGGAAACCACCTAGATGGGCTAGTTAAATTTCAAGAAGAAGGAAGTTGTCCTTCAGTGATAATCCATACAAAGACACCATTGTTCTCCATTTAAACTAATCATTAAAGAAAAGTATCAGGCTTTACAAAGAAAGCCTCTTTCAGGATTTTCCCTGAAATTTGTTATAAACTTTGGCAAATGCTCTAATATCTGAATTGGGAACCAATTGGGAACCAATCCACTTCTGAATACCAAAGGAAAGACAGAGAACATTGGGGTCTCTTGAGAGTTCCCCCTCCTACTACCAATTATGCACATAGAGAAAGGAAATTTTCAGTTCATATTAGGCAAATCTTCATGCAGTGTCACCCAACATTAGCCTCAATTCCTCAAAAACCTCCAATGGTAATGACCTCCTTCTGCATTAAGTGGAAACTGTTCATCATGGGCTCAATCAGAAACTCCTTACCATCAGCTTTAAAACACTTAGTTGGTTTACCCACTCCTACTTTATTTCCTACTCCAGTACAGCCCACAGACTTGGCTCTCTAATGCTATCTTGCTCACTCTACCTCAATTTCAGCCAACTGGTGATGCCATGCCCATATCTCCCTTCAACCTGGGAGAACAAGACAGACCACCACTCCCTCAGCCTTCAAAGTCTTATTAAAATCATATCTCTTCTAAGAGGCCTTCACCAATTCAGCCCCCTTTTCCCCTACTCCCTCTCCCTTCTGTATCTCTTATGCACTTGGATATGTATCCTTTAGGCGTTTGCTATTCACCTCCTTCCTCAGCCCCAAAGTACTTGGGTGCATAGCCCTAATTTGTATATTTATATCAATTTCTGTGTCCCCTTCTGAGAAAGAGAGCTGCTTTTGGGCAGAGAATGTCTACCAAACAGGCATTCTGTTATAGTATGATATATAAGCTTTAGTAAAGTGGTCTGCACATAGTAAGCATTCAAAAAATGCCACTGATTGATTACTTGCATGAGGTCCTTGCAGGCAGAGAACATGTCTACTAACTTTATTATATTCTACTTTTCCAAGAGCTTAGTACAGTGCTCTGCACACAGTAAGCACTCACTAAATATTATTGATTGATTCAATCACCATTTTTTACAGTGAAGCAGTGGACTGTCTTACAAATTGGTTGTCTGGATATTTCATAAGCACTGGTTAGGAATCTGAGATGGTATCTTTGATGATGCTATGTCTTAGGAGTCAAATCAAAGCTATTACAATCTTATTAACAAATAAGTCTTTATTTGTATTAGGGTTTGAAATACTAGAAATGTACTTTTGTTGCTAGGATAATCAACTGGGAATTTCTATTTTTTCTATTATTTTCAGATAGGTTAGTGATCTCCTAGCTGTATAGATTTATCCCTGTATTAGAAAACAAATATTTAGAATATACCTTTGAAAGAAGGTGGGATGAGTTCCGGTAACGCTATATTGGAGCCCCAGTGCATAGCATCTTAGTTCTGGGAGGAACTTTTAAGAAGTTATTTACTCTATTGCTTGAAGTAGTTGTGTATCTATACCCAATCAATCATACTGATTTGAGTGCTTACGGTGTGCAGATTAGAGTTGGTAGACATGTTCCCTGACCCCAGTGAGTTACAGTCTAAAGGGGGAGAAAGACATTAATGTAAATGAATTATGGATATGTAAATAAGTGCTTTGGGGAGGGGAGGTGAATAAATAAAAGGAGCAAATCCAAGTGCAAGGGCAATGCAGAAGGGAATGGGAGAAGAGGAAATGAGAGAGCTTGGTCAGCACAGGCTCTTGGAGAAGAGCTGCCTTCGGTTAAGCTTTGAAGGTGGGGAATGTGATTGTCTGTCATATATGAGGAGGAAGGGAGTTCCAGATCAGAGTCAGGACACAGGTGAGAGGTTAGTGGTGAGATAGTTGAAATTAAGGTACAATGAGTTGGTTGACATTAGAGGAGTGAAGTGTGTGGACTAAGTTTTAAGAGAGCAGGGAGGTAAGGCAGAAGGGAGGAAAGTGATTGAGTGCTTTAAAAATCCATCCTAGGTAGATGGCTGCTTATTCATTCCTTAACCAGCTTTAAAGAATCCTTCTAATATTGAACACCATTGAAAATTACTATAAATCTCCATTGTTCAGCATCTGAAACTCAGTATACCTTTTAATACTGTTTTTATAAACTGATTGTTGTCGTTATGCAGAATATGATGTAGAAATGTATCTAGCAAATTTTTAAGGTAAGATTTTACTTTTATTTCATATACGGCGGAATTGAGTTTCAAAACGTAAGAGCTTCAGTTGCCAACTTGAAAAAAAAATTGATCTAAATTATGTAATTGCTACTGATAAACTTCTCTTTAACCAAATGTTGACTATTTCAATTAGAAATCATCTAGTGGGTTCTGGAAGTTCTCAAAGTGTCTGTCAGTTATATCAAAAAACAGTAGGGGGGTCTATAAACACAAGGAAATTCATTAGGACTATGTGCAGGTCATGCACTTAGAAATGAAAAATAAACACCACAAATCTGGTAGGAGACTCACTGATTAATCAGAAGTTCAAAGGGAACTGGGGATTAAAAGCTGAACACGCATTGGCAATGTTGAACGGTGTCTTCATTAAAAAGAAAAATACAGTATAGGTTGGGTCAACCAAAAGACACCATGTAAAAGACCACAAAGTCATCCAATTACCCAATTCTGCCCTGCTCACACTCACAGTAGAGTACTGGATCCTGTTTTGGTCACCACCCTTCCAAAACAACTGGAGAGCAGGGCCAGCTTCAAACTGTAAGCAAGAGAGTGAACCCCTGCAGGGCCCACAGGTAGAGAGGGCTGCTGTAGGGCAGTGGTAGTGAAAAATTTGAAAACAGGTATCATTCCCACCTCCACCCCAGCTCCTGATGCAAATTCCTAGAATTTGGAAATGGTGCTAACTTTAATAACAATAATAATGTTGATATTTGTTAAGTGCTTACTATGTGCCAAGCACTGTTCTAAGCACTGGGGTAGATACAAAGTAATCACGCCATCCCACGTGGGGCCCACCATCTCAATCCCCATTCTACAGATGAGGGAACTAAGGCTCAAAGAAGTGAAGTGGCTTCCCCAAGGTCACACAGCAGACAAGTGGCAGAGCTGGGATTAGAACTCACAACCTCTGACTCCCAAGCTCATGCTCTTTCCACTGAGCCACACTGCTTCACGAGGAGCACAGTGTTTCAGGAGATTGGGGATATCCCTGGAAAAAGCTTTAGGTTTGGGCCAATTCCATTGTCATGGTTATAGATGCATGGTGTAACATTTAATTCCACTCACCTTCAGCTTCCTTGTGTGTATTAGAACATAAATCCTAACATTTTTTGCAAAAAATTCCCATTGTTGCCAAAAGAAATTCAGTATGGTAAATTATCATGGAAGAAATCAGATACCATATTTGTTTTGAGCTAGCCTTCATTGTCCTGGAGACAGAAATGTCTAGTGTTTCTCAACATTGAAGTATGTCAATAGTGTCATGTGAAGCAGTTCAAACAGGAAAACTAGTTGTAGATCAAGGATTTTTACATTAAAAGTTTCTCTACTTTCTTTTCCAGGCAATAGATCACTGGAACGTATGTGCTAAATTATTGTTGTGTTTGTCGGTCAGTTATATAAGCAAATGAAACTTGAAGAAATGTGGAATAGAGGAATGACCAGAAAAAGTATTAAAGACAGACATGTTTTTCCAGGGAAGAACAAGAACTGGTGAAGGGAATTCTAGGGCAAGAAAAATCTATGAAACTTTGAACTGAATGAAAAAACATATTCAAACAGGAAGGTCTATTAAACTATGTAATCATTTTCTCAGGAACCAGAAGATGGTTGGCAAACTCCAATAGTTCCAGGAACATGTCTCCTCCACCTGTCAAAGGAAACATCTTATTCACCTCAATTAATAATAATAATGTTGGTATTTTTTAAGTGCTTACTATGTGCCAAGCACTGTTCTAAGCGCTGGGGTCATCAGGTTGTCCCACATGGGGCTCAGTCTTATTTCTCATTTTACAGATGAGGGAACTGAGGCCCAGAGAAGTTAAGTGATTTGCCCAAAGTCACACATTTGACAAGTGGTGGAGCCGGGATTAGAACCCACGACCTCTAACTCCCAAGCTGATGCTCTTTCCACTAAGCCAACACTGCTTCCTTTGCTCCAATTTAATAGTTTTGAAAATGATGCCTTGAGCTTCTAAGAACAGAATTTTAAAATCGATTATTTGCATTGAAGTTTTGTATTCTAGAATTAAATTTTTTTGGTTTGAACTTTGGTTCATTCAAGTTCATCTTGAGTTTTCTCCACTTCTGCCAAGACTGGGTTCAAAATCCACCCCCTAAGATTTCTGAGAAATTTATGTCTTTTCCATTTTCACAGGAAATCTTTCTTTGTAAATTATGAGTCACTTGCAGGAAAAAATCTCACTGCCAAATTGTAGGGTTGCAGCAAAAAAATACAGAATCAATTTATTTTTCTTCCATGATTCATTCTATTACAATACCCCAGGGAAGATGTATAGCAATGAAGTGGAAACCAAGGAAATCTCAAAACATACAAGAGTCACAATTACTTCTCTAAACCATTCTAATGGCACCCAAAATACTTGTCACAGCTCTAAAAATATCTTTCCAAATAATTAACAGCCTGGAAAAGTTTTATTTTTTTCCTGTAGCACTTTATATTAAATGCTTATGAATCTTAATGTGTAAATGATAGGGAATTGATTAGTCACATTTTGAAATGTTTGGCTTGGGAACTTGAATTTTGGAAAAAGAAAATCCACATAGCCGTTGATAAAAAACATCTTTGATTAGTACAGTGCTCTGCAAACAGTAAGCACTCAATAAATACGATTGATTGATTGATTGTACTTAAATTTAATTAACACTTAAATTTACAGCTAAATAATAACAATAATAGTGGTGACTGTTACATGCTTACCATGTGCTAAGCACTGTACTAAGCGCTGGGATAGATCTCATATGGGGTTCACAGTCTAAGCAAGAGGGAGAACAGGTATTGCATCCCAATTTTTCAGATGAAGGAACTGAGGCACAGAGAAGTTATGTGACTTGCCCATGGTCACGTATAAGACAAGTGATGGGTCTAGGATTAGAATCCAAGTCCTCTGACTTGCTGGCCTGTGCTCTTTCCACTAGACCACACTGCTTCTACAGTAATCAAGTAACCAAATATGGAATTTGGGTATGTTAAGTGAAGTTCTGCGTGGGGTTTACTCTGAATAATTGGCATATTTGTAGCTCTCTCAAATATAATTCCAAAATATCACCAATCTCCTTCCTTACACAGCCATTTCATAATTGAATAGTCTAATATACTGATCCTCTATGTTTGGTTATGGTATATAAACTTAGATGCAGGGAATATTTCTAACTACTTTAATTCCTTATGAAGAGAAATAATATTGAAAGACTTCTTGAAGCATTCCCATAATAATAATAATAATAATAATAATAATAATAATAATAATAATAATGAAGTGGCATTTGTTAAGTGCTTACTATGTGCAAAGCACTGTTTTAAGCACTGGGGAGGATACAAGGTGGTCAGGTTGTCCCACGTGGGGCTCACAGTCTTTATCCCCATTTTACAGATGGGGGTACTGAGGCACAGAGAAGTGAAGTGACTTGCCCAAAGTCACACAGCTGACAATTGGTGGAGCCGTGATTTGAACCCATGACCTCTGATTCCCAAGCCCGGGCTCTTTCCATTGAGCCATGCTGCTTTAATAAAATGCACTGAAAGAATTGGTGGCCCTCTCCATTTTTAAAACAATCATTTCAATGAAATACAAGTGTGGCAACATAAGCAGCTGTGGCAAAACTATAGATGGTACAGGAGCCTTATAATTCATGAGCAATGGTGATGAATTGCCACTCCACCTTCTCAGTACTTCCAGTACTTATGTATACATATCCTTATACTCAGACACTTCCCTCACCTCATTTACTTTATTGCCCATCTCTTCCATTATAGTGTAAGCACTGAAGGCAGGGATTACGTCTATGAAATGTATTGTGCTCTCCCAAGTGTTAGTAAAGACTCAATAAATATCACTGACTGAAAAATACAACTTTTATTTATAAATGTCATTTATGTTTCGTTTCCTGAACTCAAGGAAGTATCTTGAACTCAAGGCACTGTACCAACTACACAAAATTATATACAAAACAGAAGTTTTGAGCTCTCCAGAAATTCTGCTATGTGTATTCCTGATGACACAGACTTTGAAAGAGTTAATTAGTGATACTAAAAGGAAGTATCCTAATTACCAGTCAAGATTTGACATAATTTTAATCAATCAATCAATCATATTTATTGAGTGCTTACTGTGTGCAGAGCACTGTACTAAGTGCTTGGGAAGTACAAGTTGGCAACATAAGACCTCAGGAGATTTTTGTGATGGGTGGGGGAAGGATATTGGTTAAGCACTTACTATCAATCAATCGTATCTATTGAGCGCTTACTGTGTGCAGAGCACTGTACTAAGCGCTTGGGAAGTACAAGTTGGCAACATATAGAGATAGTCCCTACCCAACAGTGGGCTCACAGTCTAAAAGTGGGCTCACAGTCTAAAAGACACTTACTATGTACCCTGGTACACTGTACTTAATTGGATTGGACACAGTTCCCATCCCACTTGGGCTCACAGTCTTACAACTACAGTTTATGGTACTTGTTAAGGGCTTACTATGTGTTAAACACTCTTCAAAGACCTGGAGTAGGTACAAGTTAATTGGGTCAGAATACAGTCCCTGTCCCACATGGCAGCTCACAGTTTTAAGCAGGAAGGAGAACAGGTATTGAATCCACATTTTACAGGTGAAGTACCTGAGGCACAGAGATGTTAAGTAATTTGGCCAAAGTCACACAGCAGACAAGTGGCAGAGACAGGATTAAAACACAGATCCTTTAGATCCCCAGGCCGTGCTCTATCCACTAGGCCACGGTAATTCTCTGATTCTCTAATGACCTGGCCACATACTTCATCAACAAAATTGAAACCCTCAGGCATTATCTCATTAAAATCTGCCATGCTCCTCTCCAGTTCTCTCCTCTAAGATTCTGTAATTTCTCTTGGCAGCCTATCATTGTGTGAACACCACTCAAAGGCAAAATATTCTTCCCATAATATGTGAATACTGAAGTCAATTATCTCCTGCATCTTTCAGATAACGAGTTTATCAACAAATCCTAGTATGTCCATTTGGACAATGAATCATATAGGCTGCTTCAAAGCATTTCCAGGAGCTTATACTTTGTTCACAGATTTTGGTATTTAATTGACCAATCGTATTTATTGAGTTCTTACTGTGTGCATAGCACTGTACTAAGCACTTATGAATTTCTTATTTCCTTCTTATTGAACTTTTGTCCATACCATCTTACATACTGTAACAACTGAGTGATTTTTGCTCTGCACAGATGATTTTACATAAAGAGGATGTTCAGTCTCCCCACTCCTGAAGGACCTCCAATGGTTACCCATCCACCTCTGCATCATAACAAACCCCTTGACTCTGGCTTTAAAGCACTCAGTCAGCTTGCTCCTTCCTTCCTCCAGCCTAGGACACACACTCTGCTCCTCTAGCATTGGCTTACGCACTGTGCCCTGATCTAGTCTATCTCAATGCCAACCCCTTTCACACATTTTCCCCTTGACCTGGAACTCCCTCCCACTCCATATACACCAGACCACCACACTCCCCACCTTCAATGCATTATATAAGTCACACCTCCTCCAAGAGACCTTCCCATATTAAAGCCTCCAAGAGACCTCCCAAGATTAAGTTGAGTGTCTCTTTTCCCCAACTCCCTCTCCCTTCAGAATTGTCTGCGCATTTGGATCTGTGACCTTTGGGCATTTGATATTTGCCTCACTCTCTACCCCACAGCACATGCATACATATTTTAATGCATATATTATAAATTATAATTTATATTAAATCTGTCTCTCCTTCTGGACTAACTCCTTATGGGAAGGGAACGTGTCTGCCAACTCTGTTGTCTTGTACTCTCCAAATGCATAGTACAGTGCTCTGCACAAAATAAGTGCTCAATAAATACCACTGAGTGATTGAGTAATGGTGCTGAATAAAACTCAGAAGTGTATCATTGTTCCTAAGAACCAGCCTCCTATTTTATAGGCCCTTATCATGCTTCCTATCTACGTCTCACCCTCATGGTCCCCACAGGATCCAAGGTCATCCCTGCAAAATTTACTGGGGTGCATGCGCACGTGCGCGCGCACACACACACACACACACACACACACACTTACACTTGAAAATACTGTTACTAATGGTAAATTACCATTAGCGTTTGGGCATATAGGCAAAAGATTACTCAATCTCCTCACCCTTCAACACTGCACTCAATTTAGCACTGTATTCTACTTTGCAGCTCCAGCTAACACTTGCATCTTTTGGCACTTTTTTGAGTCTATTTGCCTCCACAATTTGTGGTCTGACCAAAGACTTCTTCAAGAAAAGTTATCTCGTTCCTTAATGCTGCTTGCCAGGTTGATTACCAGCCAATGTTTTTTCCTGCAGTTCCCTTCCAAACCACATTGTCTGAGGTTATGCTTTCATATACCTTTAAAATATCACACACATACACACGCACACACACACGCACACACACACAAACGGTTATTCTCTAGTTTGTATTAAACTGGGTGCTAGGATCTGATGAAATATGCCCAAATAAAATTACTATTCCTACTTCATTCATTCATTCAATCATATTTATTGAGCGCTTACTGTGTGCAGAGCACTGTACTTGGGAAGTACAAGCTGGCAACAAAGAGATGGTCCCTACCCAACAATGGGCTCACAGTCTAGAAGGGGGAGACAGACAACAAAACAAAACATGTGGACAGGTGTCAAGTCGTCAGAACAAATAGAATTAAAGCTAAATGCACATCATTAACAAAATAAATAGAATAGTAAATATGTACAAGTAAAATAGAGTAATAAATCTGTATAAACATATGTAAAGGTGCTGTGGGGAGGAGAAGGAGGTGGAGGGGGATGGGGAGGAGGAAAGGAAAAAGGGGAGAGGGAAAAGTACTTAAATACTGTGGAATCAAAAACAGTACCACATTTCAAGAAGGTCATCAAGTACAGCTATTTCATAATGGTGATGATTCTCTAGAAAGTTTCACATGGGTCTTGAAAAATCAGCAAAAAAAGAGGAACAATTAGTCAAGAAATAACAGAGTGACCAGGTATTCTCTATTTCCAGGAAGAAAGAACAAAAACCATAAACAACACTAGGAATTAGACGGACTTCCTGGAAGGGTTTACTTAGATAGTATACTATCATTTTCTCAGGTATTTAGAGTAATTTAGACTTCCATATTTTCCATGGCAGTTTAAGTGGTTTGCACACAGTAAGCACTCAATAAATATAATTGATTGAATGAATGAATGCACGAAGTACAATCTTGTGCGATGGACCTACTAGACCAATATCACTACAAACACATTTGCGTGTAAAGATATAATTTTATTGAGAACACCTGTAAAAAAGAAGCAGCATGGCCTAGAGGGAAGAGTGTGGGCCTGGGAGTCAAAGGACCTGGGTTCTAATTCCAGCTCTGCCACTTGTCTGCTGTGTGACCTAGGGCTAGTCATTTAACTTCTCTGTGCCTTAGTTCCCCCTGGACTGTAAGCTCTTTGTGGACAAGGAATGAGTCTGCTGTTATATTGTGCTGTTCCAGGCACTTAGTACAGTGCTCTGCACACACTCAGTGCTCTATAAATATGAATGAATGAAAGCAAAATAGGAATTCAATACCCATTCTGCCTCCTACTTAGAATATGAACCTGATTATCTTGCATCTACCCTAGTGCTTAGTACAGTGCTTGGCAAATACTAAGTGCTTAACAAATACCATCATTATTATTTTCACAGAAAATCACTACAAGAGTGCTTACTCAGCAGCATATCACCTAATGGAAACTGGCAGTTAACCAGGTTGCAATTCAATGTCCTGACCTTTGGTTCTGACCCTCAGTACAACCACCAATTTTAAAAGCGCTTACTTCCTGCCTACTTACCTACCACAAGCTCATGCTTCAATTCCTACACAGGAAGTGGAAGGAGGGAGCCAAGCGGAGGTCAAAAGTCAATCATACTGGGTTCCTCAGGGACAGAATGGGAGAGTTAATCCGTTTAAAAGGGACATGCCTTCTCAAATAATAAAAAGCATCTCTATCATGACTGCAGTATCTCTCTAGGACCAGAGTGCAATTGATGGCACCAACAAAACTTATCCTTCTGCCATTAAAAAGACCGAATGAAAGTCAGCAGGATAAGCCCAATCCCATTTTTGTCTTTCCATTCTTGGCTTTGGTAAATCAAATGATTCATTGATATGGTCTATGAATCTTATTACCTGGTCTCAGAAGCATCCTGTAGTTTAAAGTAAAATAGGTTATAGTTTAAAGTAAAATAGGTTATTTTCTTCACTGTTTTGAACTGACTCTAACTAAAAGAATAAAGCTTATCACACTTGGGTCTTCTGACGATAGAAACTGTTTAGCTGATAAAAAATTGCACGAAAAATTTAGCGGAGTTGAAAAAGTGCTTTGGTTTTGGCTGTGGACATTTTCTTAGAGGAAATTAGTAGTGCTTTAAGAAAAATTTGTTTTGTATTCATTGCTAGAGCTTGTTTGTACTAGTTATAATTGAAAAAGGTTCAAGTAGTTTGAGGAGAATCTTGAAAAAACAAATCCAAACAAAGCAGAGTTCCCTTAAATTATTTTTATACAAGTTTCCCCTGTCCAGATGGCTTTGAAAGCACGATCAAGGGTTCCACCCGTACCTTCCCACTCACTCTGTTGGCCCTGGATTTCTGCTAATGATCCCCAGCTGTCTGGCTCATTATTCTTTCCCCTCGCTTCTGGCCACCCATCCTTCCATCTCTTGAGCTCAAAAAAAAAGAAAGAGTAAACTTCAATAAATTGAAGAGATCCACTCCTGGATGGCCAAGTTAATATACAGTGGAGTTCTACCCCTCCTTTTGGTTTTGGGTGATATGAAGAGCTGTCAAGCAATAATTGTAATGTAAACTGCATCCATTTGAAGTGTTTAGGAACATTCAGGTATCTTATACTTGCTCTCTAGGTTTCACTGCCCCCATCCTTCCAATACAAAATAAGGCCCAAGTAATCACCCCCTCTCAACCTGATGATTCCAAGTTTGCAAATCACTGTTTGCCCTCTTCTCATGCAACAAAAAAGCATAGAATTTTTCTTGCCAGCAAAATGCAAATCATTTGGAGAGCCCTGAGGATCACTGTACATCCAATCAGAAGCATAGCAGACTGCATGATACACACTGTTAATTCTCCTGGGGTTCTTGCCTAAGCCTTGAGCCAGCTGGGTTCCTATGGGTTCCATGGATTGTGAGTATTTCTGGGACTCGCTTTATCCAGGAGCTCTTGGAATGCCTCTAGACCTAGTTAGGACTTGACGTTCCCTCATAGAAAACAATACCATCCTCCTGTCTCACATGCCCACAACCTCGGTGTTATCTTCAATACATCCCTCTCATTCAACCCACATATTCGATCTGTTACCAAATCCTCTTGGTTTTACCTTAACATCTCTAGAATTCACACTTTCTCTCCAGCCAAACTACCACAATGACCCAAGCATTTATCGTATCCCACCTTGACTACTGTATCAGTCTCACTGACCTCCCTGCTCCTGCCTAGCCGCTCTCCAGTCCAATATTTCACACTGCTGCCTAAATCATTATTCTAAAAATGGTTTAGTCCACATCTACCCACTCCTCAAAAACCTGCAATGGTTGCTCATCCACCACCACAAACAGAAGCTCCTTACTCTTGGCATTAAAGCATTCAATAAGCTCTCCCCATTCTACCTCACTTATCTATGATCCAATTCATATTCTCTGTTTCTCTAACACCAACCTATTCTCTATGCGTCGTTTCAACTATTCCATCTTCAACCCTTTGCCCACATCTTTCGTCTGTCCTGAAACTCCCTCTCAACTGCTAACAGACGAACACTCTCCCCACCTTCAAAGCAGTCTTTAAATCCCATCTCCTCCTTCCCTAAGCTCCCTGTCCCTTGAGTCATTTATGCATTCATATTTGTACCCCTTAAGTAATTGATATTTATCCCATTCTCAACCCCACAGCACTTATGTACATATCCTTCACTTCGCCATTTCCCCTAAACTGTAGACTTGCCTCTAAACTGTAAGCTCCTTGTAAGCAGGGAATATATCATCATCTCTACTGTACTGCATTTTTCAAAGTGTTTAGTACAGTAAGCTGCACACAGTAAGTGCTCATTACATACCATTGATTGATATATTGAGGGAACCCAGACATGAATTAGTTGCTCATAAAGTCTCTGGGACTTCAAAGCAGTGATTAGAAGCAGAACAGAATGAGGGCAATCTGGTTTTAATGATGAACACATTTCACTCTGAGTTGTTCAGTACTTCTTGTGAGGGCTCTAGAATTTTCTGGACCTCCAGAGAACTCTCTGGATCAGATAGAGACTGGGACTGGAATAAACCTCTTAGGAAGGAGCGGGTTCACTAGGCCTGCCTGGAGCGTACCCAAGAACAGCCCCGGGGCAGCAGACTGGCCCCACAACCTTGCAAATTAACACACATGCTGCCGCGTGCATGGCATGCTAAGTGAATGATACACACAAGACCTAACTAGCTGAAATCAACAAAGATATGAAAGTTTAAAACCTCAGTTTTTCTCTCTCAGTTGCTCCCAAGTTTGATTAGCCTTTTGTTTCCTGAGCACAAGAATTTAACATTCTAGAGGATACAATCATAACTCCTCATTAGTGACTTCAATGGGAAGTTGTGAGATTGACCTTTATTCTATTAATTGAAGTTTCATTATGGGGTCATAGCAGCTTTTATTTCTAAAAGAACCTCCCTAAAGTAAAATTAAATTTATGTTCTGTAGTTGATTTTATTTCACATATGGTATCTTTGGAAGACAGTCAGTTTACTATATACATTTTCATGGATTTAAATATATCAGAACCCCTACTAGAGGACAAAATCAACCTAAAACTGTCACAAAAGTAACCACCTAAAGGCCCTTTCACTACAAATACATTTTCCTGGTGTGGTGACACAGGCTGTATCTTCACAGAATGCTGATCCATATTGCTGGGTGTCAACTTCAACACAAACTATCTCTCTCAAATGTATTAGGAACTGGTCATGACTACAAATGCTCATGTGCTTTTTACTATTTTTGCAGTGTGGTATTTTAATAGAATACTTCAGCATATGCAGATAGTAATTTAATTGCCAACAATAACTTAAAAAAAATCTGGATTAACCTCAGATCCGGGTAGGATTTCACTGAAATCATCTGGATTGGATAGCTGTCCTATAGAGGAAAAAGACCTCATACTATTTTTGAAGGAAAGTAGCAGCAAACAACCAAAGTATTAGATAATAATCCAGTTGAAGCAGTCTGGGTGTATTCAATTTTCAAATTCACATTACCATCTATCACATAATATATAAAATGGGCACATGTCTCAGATCTCCATTCTGCCAACTGGCTGACAGGAATTTATATTCAGTTGGAGTTACAACAGTACCAGTGGCAGAGACTGGAGCTCAGCGTAAAGCAGTAGCAGCTGATCAAAGGGAAAAGGTAAGAGAGAGACAGATGAGCCTGCCCAAATTTACCACCAATGACCTCGATACAACAGCTATTTATAATCTCCTTTAATATTTCCACATTTTTCATCCTAAGGCTTTCCAGTAGGGTGGAAACCTAGAAATTTCCAATTATGCCAAACAACATCAGAGCACAGGCTAGAGGTATCAGTATGTCAGGATCTCACCCATGACCACTGGCCCTGTGTGCCCCTATGCTTATGTTGTCTTTAACAATCTGCACTGTTCAGAAAATCAGGAGTTCTAGTCCCAGTCCTATCTGTAGCTGTTCAGCTTGGGTGACAATTACACACACAATTACACTACTGGCTCATTGACCCCACTACCCCGGGGGAACATGACTGGCAGGGACAGAAGAGTGACAGTGGCACTAAGCAAGCCTCTAGCACTTAAAATTCCTCTCTGCACTCAGTCTTGAAGTAGACTTCCCTTTTATACTGTGAGCCCACTGTTGGGTAGGGACTGTCTCTATATGTTGCCAACTTGTACTTCCCAAGCGCTTAGTACAGTGCTCTGCACACAGTAAGCAGTCAATAAATACGATTGATTGATTGATTGATTCATAAATTGTTCCAGCTGGAAAATGCCTTCATCTTTTTTTATTTTTCACCCTAAATTTATTGTGGGCAGGAATGTTTCTACCAAATTCATTCATTCACTCAATTGTATTTATTGAATGCTTACTGTGTGCAGAGCACTGTACTAAGATCTTGGGAAGTACAAGTCGGCAACATATAGAGACGGTCCCTACCCAACAACGGGCTCAGTCTAGAAGGGGGAGACAAACAACAAATCAAAACATGTAGACAGGTACCAAAACTGTTATACTCTCCTATCCCAAGCACATGGTATATTGTTCTGCCCACTGTAATTGCTCAGTAAATACCATCGACTGATTGCTAATTTATCTATCTCTACTGATTCTCCCTTTCCACTCCTGCCCCATTCATTCTCAGATTGCTTATCCTACCCTCTCCCTGCCTCAATAAAAGCTCCATCCTTATCCCTACAGTGAACAAATACCCCAATTGTCATTAAATTTGCTAGAATATAGTCACTTTAGTTAGACTGAGAAATCCTTGTTGGTAGAGGATATGTGCCTTGCATTTCTTGTACACCTCTATGCACTTAATCACCCCACAATCTTACCAAGACCTAGAGATACTTGTGGCCCAAATGTCTGAACCTGGGGTGCTTGTACCAGCAGGGTAGGTATAGTTATCCCATAGTCCTATTAGGCCCTGGGATGAGTGACGAGCTCCAAAAAATCTCAGTCAATTGGGTGACCCAAGAGTTCAGGGTCATTTTAAGCATGGGTGGGAAGAAAGAAATCTGACACCTTCCCAACTTTAAAATCTACCCCACCACCTTTCAATGTCCCTACAGCTGAACTTTTGTGCCTGTCTAGAAGTGTTTCCCACATCTGGGCTCATATTCTCTGGGGCTGCTTACAAGTCCCCAAATTCAGACTCAGTTCTGATTCACACAGCCCTGAAGGTGTGTAGAAGCAGCATGGCCCAGTGGATAGAGCATAGGCCTGGAAGTCAGAAGGTCATGGGTTCTAATCCAGGCTCTGCCATTTGTCTGCTGTGTGACCTTGGGCAAGTCACTTAACTTCTCTGGGCCTCAATTCGCACATCTGTAAAATGGGGATTTAAGACTGTGAGCCCTAGGTGGGACAGGGACTGTGTTCACCCCAACTATCTTGTATCTACCCCAGCACTTAGAACAGTGCCTGGCACATAATACACACTTAAACACCATCATTACTATTATTATTATTACTAAGGTGCCCCTGATTCGGCCTGGAGCACTAGGAAGGAAGCAGGTGGTATCTTCCTTCTTAGTTCACATTGTGAGATTATAGCTTACATGATGATGTAAAGACTGAAGGGTTTGGTATCACCTGGAGACTACCTCTAGGACATTCCACTATGCACTAAGCATCTAGTGGATCTGACCATCAATAACATCAACTCTGAAAACAAAAGACAGATAGATAAGATTCATCTCCATGAAAACAGTTCAGCAAATGACAGGGAAATCCCTGAACCAAGTATTTCTATTGTCATTTAGCTCTGAACTTAGAAATGTGTCTAAAATCCACATCATTTTGCAACAGAAAACTCAAGCCAAAATTCTGATTTGCAAATACAATACTGTATATGACTAAGCTTTCAGTACTCACAGGCTTACCATCTGGACCAGGTTGTCCAGGATAGCCATGGTTTCCAGGCTGCCCAGGATCTCCCTGAAAGAAAAAAAGCGGTCTATCAGTTCCATGGAGCATGCCACATGTAGTATTAAGTAGAAGCAAGTCATTGATTGATTGATGTATTGATTTATTTTTGCCCTCATAAATTCAAAGACTTCAAAGAACATCATTGCATAACAAAAAGTGACACAAATTTTTGACCCATTCCATATTTTTCCACATCTGCTGCCTAACCTGGGAACCTCCTCTTCCTCTAAATATGCCAGACCACAACTCTCCCCACATCTCCAAGAGGCCTTCCCAGCTCCCTCTATAAGTCATTCACTCATTCAATCATATTTATTGAGCACTCACAGTGGGCAGACCACTGTACTAAGCCCTTGGAAAGTACACATCGGCAACATAGACAGTCCCTACCCAACAATGGGTTCACAGTCTATATGGGGGAGACAGACAACAAAACAAAACAAGTATACAGGTGTCAACACCATCAGAATAGAATTATAGCTATAGACACATCATTAATAAAATAGAGTAATAAATACGTACAAAGAGTAATAAATATGTACAAATATACACAGATGTGGTGGGGAGGGGAGGAGGAGGACAGGAAAAAGGTGGGGGGCTCAGTCAGGGAAGGCCTGCTGGAGGAGGTGAGCTCAGTAAAAATATGAAGCGCTTCACAAATTTGCATGTCATGATCTATTATATATATATATACAAATATATATATATGCAAATCTATATATATATAAATATATATATATACAAATATATATATACAAATATATATACATACACCCCCCTTCTAGACTGTGAGCCCATTGTTGGGTAGGGACTGTCTCTAAATGTTGCTGATTTGTACTTCCCAAGTGCTTAGTACAGTGCTGTGCACACAGTAAGCACTCAATAAATACGATTGATTGATTGAATGAATGAATGAATATATGCATAGATCCAAGTCAACACACTTGGATCTGTGACCTTTAATATTAATAATCACCTACCCTCAGCCCTTTAAATTTAAATTATGTGTTATAAATTATTTATTTATATTAATATCTGTATCTTCCTCCAGACTGTAAACCCACTGTGGACAGGGAACTCTCCCAAGTGCTTAATACAGTGCTCTGCACCTATAAGTACAATTGATTGTGACAGTAAAATAATAATAATAATAATAATGGCATTTGTTAAGCGCTTACTATGTGCAAAGCACTGTTCTAAGCACTGGGGGGGATGCAAGGTAATCAGGTTGTCCCACGTGGGACTCACAGTCTTAATCCCCATTTTACAGATGAGGTAACTGAGGCCCAGAGAAGTGACTTGCCCAAAGTCACACAGCTGACAAATGGTGGAGCTGGAATTAGAACCCATGACCTCTGGCTCCCAAGCCCGGGCTCTTTCCACTGAGCCACGCTGTGATCGAGGTACTGTATCCAGTTTATAAAGAGCAAAACATTATCATTCACCAAATAAGAAATGAAGAGGCTCTGGATAAAGAACACACTTACACACAAACACACAGACACACACACACAAAAAAAAAACCTTCCCATTTTGCTTTAATTCTTTAAATACCACCTATTTCCAGGAACCTTTAATGATATCTTGTCTTGAGATTCCTTGATGAAATCAACTGAAGCTCACTATTTAGCCTATCAGTCTACACACAGTGTTTGAAACAATCATGACTGAGCCAAGTTCAACAAGACTACACAAGTAATTATATTTGGGGATCATAAATATAATTTGAGAAGAAATCATTCTATCCCTTGGACAAATGTGAAGAGCTTTTCTTGCCATTTCAGAGTACTGGCTATATTTGATTTGCTGTAACAGACTTTTACTGGAAAAAGACCTTCATGAACTATAACAGGAGAAAGAAGAGGGTTTCAGGCTCATCGCAAGGGACCTAAGTGAATGTGAACTGGAAGACAAATCTTAGAGACCCTTTCTACCTCCCTTTTAGGAATAAGCAAAGGGTAATTACATTTGCAAATTCAGCCTCTAGAAAGAATTCCAGTAAAAAATGAAACAATAGCTGTAAACATCTGAGAAACCCGAGGAAGTCCTTATGGTTAGTATGCATTGGTATGGTAATGGTAAAAGAAAGTTGGATTTACATTTTATCTGAGAGGAGGAGACAGAGTAGATTAGCGACTCTAATCTTCAGAATTATAAATTCACAGACAAAGATATCTTAGGGTTCCAATGGCAGTTAGAAAGCCCAGAAAAGAGTAATATTGTCTTTTACTGCTGTGATAATGTCCCTAACATTTATAGACTGTTACAAAGGGAGAATCTGCAAAACGTCTGCAGAAATAATGCTCCCCCCACCATACGCACAAGCAAACACAACCTATCGCTTGCAAAATTTTAGAAAGGCATTCTTTTTTATAAATAATCTTCTATAGAGTCCAGTTTATTATAATAATAATGATGATAGTTTTGTTAAGTGCATACTGTATGTCATGCACTGTACTAAGCATTGGGGTGAATACAAGAAAATAAGGCTCATTCACTCATTCAATTGTGTTTATTAACCGCTTACTGTGCAGAGCACTGTACTAAGTGCTTGGGAAGTACAAGTTGGCAACATATAGAGACGGTCCCTACCCAACAGCGGGCTCACAGTCTAGAAGGGGCAGACAGATGACGAAACAAAACATATTAGCAAAATAAAATAAATAGAATAAATATGTACAAATAAAATAGAGTAATAAATACGTACAAACATATATACATATATACAGGTGCTGTGGGGAGGGGAAGGAGGTAACGCAGGGGGATGGGGGGGAGGAGGGGGAGAGGAAGAAGGGGCTCAGTCTGGGAAGGCCTTCTGGAGAAGGTGAGCTCTCAGTAGGGCTTTGAATGGAGGAAGAGAGCTAGCTTGGCAGATGTGGGGAGGGAGGGCATTCCAGGCCAGGGGGGTGACATGGGCCGGGGGTCGATGGCAGGACAAGAGAGAACGAGGCACAGTGAGGAGATTAGCGGCAGAGGAGTGGAGGGTGTGGGCTGGGCTGTAGAAGGAGAGACAGGAGGTGAGGTAGGAGGGATCAAGGTGATGGAGAGCCTTGAAGCTGATGGTGAGGAGTTTTTGCCTGATGCGTAGGTTGATTGGTAGCCACTGGGGATTTTGGAGGAGGGGTGTAACATGCCCAGAGCATTTCTGCACAAAGATGATCCAGGCAACGGCATGAAGTATGGATTGAAGTGGGGAGAAACAGGAGGATGCGAGATCAGAGAGGAGGCTGCTGCAGTAATCCAGTCAGGATAAGATGAGAGATTGAACGAGCAGGGTAGCGGTTTGGATGGAGAGGAAAGGGCGGATCTTGGCAATGTTGCGGAGGTGAGACCGGCAGGTTTTGGTGACGGATTGGATGTGAGGGGTGAACGAGAGAGCGGAGTCGAGGATGACACCAAGGTTGCGGGCTTGTGAGACAGGAAGGATGGTAGTGCCGTCAACAGTGATGGGGAAGTCAGGGAGAGGACAGGGTTTGGGAGGGAAGATAAGGAGTTCAGTCTTGGACATGTTGAGTTTTAGGTGGTGGGCAGACATCCAGATGGAGATGTCCTGAAGGCAGGAGGAGATGCAAACCTGGAGGGAGGGAGAGAGAGCAGGGGCAGAGACACAGGGTTGGACACAGTCCCTGTAGCACTTGGGGCTCACAGTCTCAATGCCCATTTTGCAGATGAGGTAACAGACCCAGAGAAGTGACTTGCCCAATGCCACAGAGCAAACAAGTGGCCAAAAAGGTCAACCCATGACCTTCTGATTCCCAGGCCCATGCTCTGTCCACTATACCATGCTGCTTCCATTGTCCCGAGAAATTGTGCAAACCCATTTCACTTTTGGGCACATAGCCATTCAAGGAACGTCTATTTATAAAGCCCAAAGGGATTTCTATTGATTCGATTAAAAAGGTCAGCCAATATCTGAGGAGATAATTAACTTTATGAATGAGTGCACTTTATTATGTGGAGACAATAACTACTTTGTTAATTATATCCGGTCATGAACCAATTGTTTAAAATAATTTTTAGATGAATAACTCCTTTTTTTTTAATCCCAGCTCCTCTTGGGCGGGAATCATGTCTACCAATTCTATTATCATGTACTATGAAGCACTGAATTCAGTGCTCTGCACAGATTAAGTGCAAAAAAATACCACTGACTTAAATCCAAGGTCAATGGAGTAGCTTTATGCACTAACTTGGGGATTTGATATAATATAATGCTATGGCACCCAAAAGAGGGCCACTTGGTGTACTTATTTGAGGTAATTTATAAGTAATTACTCTAGAAGCAGCATAGCCTAGTGGATAGAGCCTAGGCCAGTAAGTCAGGGGGCCTGGGTTCTAATTCTGGTTCTGCCACTTGACTGTTGTGTGCCCCTGAGAAGTCACTTAAATTCTCTGTGCCTCAATTACCTCACCTGTGAAATGGGGATTATGACCGTGAGCCCAGGAGGGACGTGGATTGTGCTCAACCTGATTAGCTTGTACCTACACCAGCACTTAGTTCAGTGCCTGGACACAATAAGCATTTAATAAATATATTACCAATTTGTACTTCCCAAGCACTTAGTACAGTGCTCTGCACACAGTAAGCACTCAATAAATATGACTGAATGAATGAATGAAAAACCATTCAAATATTACATTAATTTACCAAATTCTACAGTGTTACCATTAATTCCTATGAAGAATGAATAGGATAAAGCAATGCCAAACAGAATTTTGAAAGCCAATAAACTTCAATTTAAGCAAACCCACCTTCAGTCAACATCTTCACATAGTAAAAACAAAATACTACCAGTACTACTCTGCATGCTTGAATTCATTTTACCAGCTAAGAATGTTACATAAGTTTATTTTCTAAGCCAATCAAAAGCTAAACTCAAAGTCAAATGCTACTGTAATCACAACTTCAGCTGGAATTCCTCTGCAGCACTCTTAAATATTGAATGAATAGGTGTTAGCCACATTCGGGTAATTTGTAACATATTATTATATTCTGAATCCTAATGAAAGCCAAGGAATGTTGTACTCTAATAAGATCATCATGAATTATATCATGGTAAGTAACTATGTGGGGTACCCGCAAAAGCTTTAGAAAAGTCCAAATGATTTATTTAAATAACTACTAGATAGATTCCAATTATGGTGAGGATGAAATGACCCATCAGAAGAAAGAACTAAATTCAAATAGTTAATACACCTTAATTCATACAGAATTTAGCATTATGAACAAATTAACAGTAAAATTATTTAGCATGCTTCTTGTGTTGCATTTTTTCTTACAAATATGTTGCTAGCCAAATATTGCTTTTCCTTTACCATGCCTAAATATATTCGGTCCCCTCATATGGGATAAGGGACAGTGTCCAATGAGATTATTTTGTAGTTACCTCAGCATTTAGATCAGTGTTAAGCACAATGTTCAATTAATGTTATAAAAGTGAAAAGGTGTCTTTTCACTGCTTTGGCTCAAACATTGTTAGGGAATTGGAGACCATTCACTCGGTAAGAAAGCCTGTTTGGATAGAGATTACCATGCTGTGGGCAGAAATGACTTTGTGTATGTTCACAGTATCAGGAGGGGAAAATAAAATGGAGTGTCTACACATACACTACATCCTAGTAATAAGAGAACTGGATATTTACTACCAAAATTAGGTCAAAATGTGTAAAACAGACATGCAGGTGAATAAAAAAAAATCAAGCCAGTTATTGTTAAAGTTGATTCCACAGATACTTACTTTTGGGCCTTGTAGTCCTGGTTTGCCTGGTGGACATACACAAGGCAATGGAGTAGAACCGACATCACTGGGGCCATTGCGGCACTGTGAAAACCAACCAATACAAGTGCACATCAAACCAGGAGAGCCCAGTCAATTATGGCCACAGCCTTTGCATTGTTCTGCCGTGATTACTCGGCCATTAAAACACATTCAATGACTAAAATCAAGTTACATAACTAAAATTTGAAAAAGAAATGTCAAGGCTATGTCAAGAATTTAGCCAATTTAGTACAAAATTATTGCTAATAATAATTAATCCACACAAGATTATTCACTATATCATAGAACAGGAATCTGTGATTCCTGGCTTTTGTACAAGGACTCTGAACCAATTATGTTATATTTTCCCAAGCACTTGACACACAATAAGTGCTGTGTTAAAACCTGTTCTACTTACAGTTAATGGAAGGGCATTTATAATGAAAGTTTAAATACTACCTTCAGTTGAGTGTGGGTAAAAATCTTCATTCAAGCCTACCTCTCCATTCTGAAAGAAAAACAAATTTACATATTTATGTTGGGGAGGAATCTATTGAATGAAATTTAAATCTAATTGCATCTGCCTAATTTAATTCAAAGTACTTTAGTTCTCTAAATTTCCAAAAAATGCTAGAAGAGACAATGGTGGATGCACTTTCATTAAATCAACTTAGGACATTCAGGAAATTGATTTTGCGACAGTCTCAAAACAATTAGGCAAAATACGTAAGAAGAATAATGAAAATAGGAAGGATGACAAGAAAAGAAAGGTAACCAAAATGTCTGATCTCCTTCACTTTCTTTTCAAAGAACCATTGTACAGTATAATATCCTGATTCATTATATAAGTTTCTTTTGTCAATCTTAAGATTGGTAGTGATTACAATTGTTTAGAAAAAAAAAGTTACTTGGTAATGCCCAAGGCTTAACAAATGCCATTTTAAAAAATTAAGAAAAGGATAAGGGGGTGTCTTAACTTGGATCATCCACTGCACTTCAGGAGGGCAATGTGATTTTACTCCTATTCTTTAGGTTTATACTGTATCCTTTTAATATTTTGGCAAAATCCAGTCTTCCTTGATTTGGGTTATGGTACCATGCTGAGAAGCAGCATGGTGTGGTGGATAGAGCACGGGCCTAGGAATCAGAAGGTCATGGGTTCTAAACCCAGCTCTGCCATGTGTCTGCTGTGTGACCTGGGGTAAATCACTTCACTTCTCTGTGCTTCAGTTACCTCATCTGTAAAATGGGAATTGAGACTGAGTCCCATGTGGGACAGGGACTGTGTCCAACCCAATTTGCTTGTATTCACCCCAGCACTTAGTACTGTACTTGACACACAGTAAGAGCTTAACATATACTATCATTATTATTACCATCACCAACCAGGATGGCATGGAAATAGGCCTTTTCCACTGCAGTCTCTCCTACTTCAGGAGAGACAAGCAACTTTTGTATACATAAACCTCAAAAAAAAAAAAAAGGTTTAATCATGTGTAACCTATTTCCCAAGCTGAAAACAATTACAGCTGTAAAGTATACGTTCCACTCCCTCATGCCAACATTGTAGTTTTGATAAAGTGAGGATAAAAACAAAAGCTATAAAGAGTGACAAATCAGTCTCCATCAAAATGATAAACCTAACCAAATTGTGCATCTAGCACATGTAAGGAGAATTTAGTGTATTCCAGAAAGACTTCCAAGAACAATTTCATTCATATTTTGGCAGAAAAAAACAACAACTCAAAACTGTTGAGTGGAGGTTAGTTAAATTTAGAAAATAAGGCATTCTATCTGAGAACAGAAGAAAATATGATCAACTCATTTTTACCACACCTTGTGGCTAGTGTCATTTCAGTTCTTGACTCAAGAACAAACTTCACTGGCTTTCAACTCTTATCCCCATTCCCCTGGCCCTACCTCCTTCCCCTCCCCACGGCACATGTATATATGTTTGTACAGATTTATTACTCTATTTTACTTGTACATATTTACTATTCTATTTATTTTGTTAATGATGTGCATCTAGCTTTATTTCTATTTGTTCTGACAACTTGACACCTGTCCACATGTTTTGTTGTCTGTCTCCCCCTTCTTGACTGTGAGCCTGTTGTTGGGTAGGGATCGTCTCTATATGTTGCCAACATGTACTTCAAGTGCTTAGTACAGTGTACTGCACACAGTAAGTGCTCAATAAATATAATTGAATGAATATACAACTTTGATGTACCCACCACAAAAAATTTGACTAGTTTTTTTAAACTAGAAATTGTAAAAATTACATTTTAGTTGAACAAATCTTCACTGCATTGTCTACTACATCCTCCTCTGATTACATTTCAATAAATCTCAGTGATTTTAAGCACAACCACATCATGGTCTTCACAGAGTTATTTACCTGATAGACAAAATCACCTAGGATATCTAAATTCTGTGGTTAGGGATTATTGACTTGTCTTTGCTTGGTTCATTCCCCCTACTCCATCCACTTCCTAACATTTGTCACTTAGCCCATGCAACACACAGATGAGCTGTCAGAGTAGCCACTAGCAACACTCGAAAATAGTGGACATGATTAAGTCACATGCACCTAGCACAGCACAAATAGCTCACATGCAACATTGGGTGGAAGTACACCAAATTCACACAAATCTAAAGCATCTCTCTGTTGGGGCACTCCTTGTCTCCAAATTTTCTCCAGAACCACTGTGTTCCCTTCCCAATCTGTGGCAACTCAGGCACTGCTTCCAAGCTAAGAGACCTGGTGGCTAGAAGCTGGGAGCAGAAAATAAAAATACTGGATACAACAGCTCCTGGTGAATATATATGTGATCCTCCTGTTCAGGATATCTGATGGCATTTCCAGCCCAGAATATCCAATCTTGATTTGCCCATTGAGATTATATGAAGTGAGTCTACATTCCTAGACTCAAACATACACTTGTCTTGTTGATAGACTGAAAATTTTTCAGTAAGTTAAAAGGCATTAGATAAAATTAAAGTTCTACATCCCTTGCCAAAGTACAACAAGATCATCATATTAGTTGAAATCCATTTAATTATGGCGCAGTTTTTAAAGCATGCAGTAATTTTCTTCACTCTAGCTCAGAAAAAAGTTAAAACCAAAAACATTTGACCTCTGTTCACTACTTTCTGGCTTCAGATTATTGTCTGAAAAATCTCAAAAAATGCTCAAAAATAGGCCCATCATACTCACAAATCCAGGAATTTCACAAGCTGTTTCTCGGTTGTTCTGTTCTGGATCACAATAGATTCTCAATTTTTGGACATCAAACTATAATAAAGAATATAGTACATTTAGTTCTGCCATAATGTTTATTTTTATAACATGTTTTGGCTAGAATGCTAGACAACTATCACCCTAAACAATGAGCCTTTTTAAATAACTTAAATAAGTGACTTTTTGATGAAACTGAGTAAGCTTTAAATAATAATATAACTTGATTTGAATAGCACTGCCATAAAAACACAAACTCAGTTGATTTTACTGAGAACTACTGTCAAATAAAGTGAAAATTGCACATGTTCATTTCTGTGAATCAAGGCAAGGGTATTTACTTGACATTCTTGTAACAAAAACAGTTTTACAAAAAAAACTGTTGGATATATCAAATTTAACTCTTCTGCAGAAACAAATGCAAGTAAAATATGTAAACAAGGTAGTGGAATATCATGGACTTACCTGGACGGTTTCCTCTTTCCCAGAGTACTTTCCTATTTGTGTTTGCCCACTGATGTATATACCCAAAACTGGATGGAGTAACTTGCTTTCAATTGGTTGATCATCAAGGTACAAAGTTACATCCTCTTCTGTAACTAACAGACGAATTTGATGCCAGCCTCCATCAAAAAGTGTCTACAATAATAAAAATGTTTTTGAAATAAGCTGTTCATCATGCCCAAAGAATACGATTGAAATACATGTTTATATCAATTCTACGAAATGGAGTTTCTAAAGGGAATTGGTACTTCCTTAGATAATTTAGCAAGTATAACAGTGGAAGTACAAGTTTGAATGTTGGTTAATTGTCAAAAATTCCAGTACACATGTCAGGAGTTCCTTTCCAATCAACACCCTTTCAGCCAAGGTTTGTGGAATGATCTACTGTGAGAAGCCAGAGGGAGAAGTGGCAAGAGGACCAGTGAATGACCAGCAGTTCCAGACTCCCCAGTCCAGTGTGCACAGCCATCTTCCTACCCAAGCTCCTTTGGGAGGGCTCTCTCCAGCCATTATTCTCTCCTTCCTTTCTCCCCTCTCATTAATCCCAAACAGTTACCCCTGTGTCCACCAAATCTCCTGCCCTGGAGGTCCCCAGTTCCCCATCTTGCCCTGACAAGTCACCATATTCCACCATCTGATGGGGTCATAAGACTAACTTCTTTGAATGCTAAGTCCAGAAAAGAAGTACCCAAGTTCTGACCTTAGGTCTTTCTTTGATTTTACCACTCAACTTCAGTTTTAAACTATTTTCTCTACATCTCATTCTAAATGTTCTGCTAATCCCAAAATGCAGGTCATTTGGAAATGGACTATATGTATAATTCACTTGCTATGGATTTGAAATTCAGGTTTCTCTGTGGCAAGAAGATCTGAAGTATAAGGTTTTAACCAATGACATAAATATGCTCTAGTGACAACTTCTGAGCACTGCCAAGGATATAGCCATCCTGTAACATCCTATAACATCATTAATAATATCATTAACAGTATTTACCAAGCACCTACTGTGCACTTAAGGGACAAGGAAAAGTAAGATGACACACTTCCTGACAGGTAATGATGGCATATTATAAGACCAGGCAAGAAAAGAGACCACCGTGTTCAGTGATTCAAAGTTCTGGGGCCCAGTAAGATCTGTTTTTTTCTTGTCATCTGTCCACTTCAGCTCCTATGTGTGATTTTGAGGATAAGTGGAGGCGCTGTGTGTGTGGGAGGGGGAGGGGAAACAAGAGAAGGGAAAGGGAGGTCATAACGGATTAATCCTTGGGAGTGCAGGGTTAGTTTCTAAAAAAGGTTGAAAGCTCACAATATGAAACATCAATACAACAAATATTTAAGATATTCTCAAATGGCATGCTCCAAAGGACATAAATCAACTCTACCCAATAAAAGTGAAGAACCTCACAATAAATTATCTTTCCATAAATATTCCAGAAGAACAGGAAGATTGTCTTTACCTTAACCCTTGGATCATTAAAGGTGACCACCTGTGTTCCATTTATTTTGCTGGTAGTAGTGAACAATAAGGTTTTATCTTCTCCATTTATGGTAACTGCTATCTGTGGTCTCCCATGAATAGTTAAAATTCTCCACAAATCCCACCTTTTCTTGACCTTAAACCTCTGAGTGGAGACAAATACATATGATGGAGGGAGACCTTCAGGAAAAACATTGCTAGAAAAAGAACCACACATAATGTTAGATTCACAAATATCAAAATACAGACACCTAAATACGAAAGGGAAAATTCAAAATGCACACATTTCATACCTTGTAGATTCTGATAAATCAAACTCCGATGTTACTTCATAAGCTTTTGTCTTAGTTGGTGAAACCTGGATTTGTTTTTTAACCTTTTTCCTCACACCTAATCCTAAAAGAATATCAAATCCCTTTTCATCACGGGCTGCCACTGGGATTCTTGTTGGACATACAGACTCTACAAAGCAATAAAGGACAGTGACAAATTTAGATATTCCACTTGTAAAAGTTTAATACACTTCCAAATGCAATTCTATCATATTTATGAATTTCAGGAAGAAAGTATGGGGATGATGAAGATTTTTGAAACCAAGCCCTCAAAAATGTTAACTTTTTGGAAAAAAGACAAAAAATGCATAAGCTACATTTCAGTGATACCATTTCTGCCAAGTATATTTTACAATCTCTTCTCTTTGATGATCGTAAAAGTATATGGAACTTACAATGTATTCATGTTAATCACCCATGTGAGGTAATTTTCAAGTATATTTATGCTGCAGGTTCTCCAGTAAAATGAGTAATAATCATAATAATGATAACAATCCTGATAATTGTTAAGTGCTTATTGTGTATCAAGGATTTTAATAAGTGCTGGGGTAGGTGCAAGATAATCGGGTCCCATATGGAGCTCAAGTCTAAAAAGGAACAGGAATCCCCATTTTGCAGATGAGGAAACTGAGGTGCAGAGTAGTTAAGTGACTTGCGCAAGGTCACACAGAAAGCAGGTGGCAGAGTACTTAGAATTTAGGTCCTCTGACTCCCACCTGTGCTCTTTCCACTAGGTCACACTGCTTGCCCAGAAAAGACAAAGATTCTCTGAATTTGCACATAGTCAGTACTTAAAGTTGAGAGCAGATTTTAGGAGTTATTCCCCAGCATTTTATATTACTACTGGTTAGACAATAACTAATGTCAAGTGCTTACTGTAGCAAAGTGCATTCAGTAGGTGCTTAATAAATGCCATTACTATTATTGAATGAATGAAAATCTTCCTGAATAATAAATTGGGGAAAAGGGAATACATTGTGATCATGTTCACATTAGTCATAGGAATGTATTATTAATTCAAAAATAAAATGTTTATTAAGGTGTTAGATGTTAATACATGTAGATTAATTCAGACATGATCCCTCCACCTAACTGGAGCTCCCAAGATTTGAACTGCAGGTGAAATGATTCTTCCCAGCATGGTCCAGTCAGGGTTATTTTTGCTGAACCCAAATCCGCAACAAAGGAGTACCCTGTGGTGCTTCACTGATACACTTATATTGCTGACATGAGAATTCCCTTTATGAAGAACTTAGGTGCATTTGTATACACACAGACATACAATAAGCTTTTCAGATGTGAAGTGTACATGAAGATGCAGCTAAAACACCCACTAATTTACACTAGATTCACGTCAAGACTTCCTTGGCAATTGCTTTCCTAAACACTATGGTGCCAGGCCAGTATTTCCATTGTTTTTGGTCTCCTAAAGTTCTGCTATGCAACATGGTTTTAGAATGGAATTACCCTATCTTTGGAACATCAAAGAAAAATGCTTCACCATTGACTTTAAAGCAGTCAATCACCTTGTCCCCCTCCTACCCCACTTAGCTACTCACCTACTAAAACCCAGTCCACACACTTGTTCCTCTAATGCTAAATTTCTAACTGCACCATGATCTTATCTGTCTCACCACCAATCTCTTGCCCACATCCTAACTCTAGCCTGGAATGCCCTTCCTCCTCATATCAGATAATTTCCCTTGCCCCACAAAGCCTTATTGTAGGCATATCTCCTCCAAGAAGCCTTCCCTAAGCCCTCCTCCCCTCTTCCACTTCCTTCTGCATCATCCTGACTTGCTCTCTTTATTCAATCTCCCTCCTATACCCACAGCACATATGTACATATCTGTGGTTTATTTATGTATATTAATGTCTGTCTCCCCCTCTAGACTGTGAGCTCGATGTGGACAGGGAATGTGTCTGATTGTATTGTACTCTCACAAGCGCTTAGTACAGTGCTTTTGCACACAGTAAGCACTCAATAAATATGACTGAATGAATGAATGAACATTCATTCTCCCTTGGCAGCCAGGGTTACCCTACTGCAGCTACATTCTCACAATTTCCCAGAGGACACAGGGACCACTTTCATTCATTTTTATTCTTGTTTTCTTCATGCATCTTTGAATAGGAAGTAGAACTTGGTGAATGCAATAAGCTCTGGATGATGATCTTGGATCATGTTTAGCATTTTCCTCTGCTTCTCCTAAAGGCCTACCGTCAGTCCAAAGGACTGTGATCGCTCTGAAAAATGGCTACTCCAAGAAATGGGGTAAATACAAGTTAATTAGAATGGACACTGTCCCTGTCCCACATGGGGCTTGCAGCCTAAGTAGAAGGGAGACCTGAGGCACTGAGAAGTTAAGTGACTTGCCCAGGATCACACAGCAAGCCACTGGCAGAGCCAGGATTAGAACCCATATCCTCTGACTCCCAGGCATGTGCTCTTTCCACTAGGCCATGCTGCTTCCTTATTTGCATCTTTTCTAATGTATGTGCCTTTCACAAAGTAGTCATCAGTTTACAGTAGTTCCTGGACGACTATCTCAAAGACACTAAGATGACACTCAGCCTGTCAAGTTGGAAGACATCCATGGTTGAACTGAAACATTGTCATACCATGACAAGGAAGGTGGAAGCTGTTCTTCAAACTATACAAAATACACTGAACCAAACCTTCTACATCACCCTCCTTGGCTCTTAAGTAAAGGGAGAAGATTCAGATGGGGCCCCTTTACAACTGAATTAGCCACCTGGTTGAGGAGTTCACTTAGAATACTGGTGAACTCTCTGAGAGGATATAGAAGTTTGCATCTTGTTAAAAAGTCTATGGATACACTACCAGAATGATTGCAGATGGAGCATTCTTGGAAGAGATGTGTCAATAGCATTGCTATGGGTCGAAGACGACAACTTCATAAGACAACATACAGTTACAGCTGTTCAGACTACAGCCATGTCAGGAGCAAGGTTTGAATCTTAATCTTAACTATGCTAGTTCTCTAGCTTGACCCAGCTGGACTGTGACGCTTTCGTTATATACATTAATAAAAACCTGATACTGTTTTCTTCAAGGATTCTAGGACAATTTTAATTATGAAGCATGAAATTCCCAGCAAATATGGCCACATCACCCCCACCACAGTCAGAAGCTAGTTTTCTGTGCTTCAGAAACCCCAATTTCCCACCCAAACCCAGTTGAATTGCCAAGTTTTCACTCTGCACATTTTAAAACAAGAAACCTGACTTGGGGAAGTGTTGAATCAGACCTCTGTGCCAGCCTCATGGTTGCCAATCTTTAAGGCATTTGCCAAATAGCAGGATCGTGATACAAAAAGACACTGTTTCTTCATGGAATCTTTCACTCAGACAAATAAGCTTATTTGTTGCCAGACCCCTGATCTGCTGACCGAGTCGAATGATAGTTGGAAGGTCTACAAATCATGGTCTAAGTATATCTTTCCATGCTTTCCTTTGTCTGCCTTGATTTGAAGTTCATGGCAAATCCAAAGGGGTGCCTGATTAACACTATTCTTCAGCAACCTGTGTAGTTGGGATACAGCAATAAAATGGAGAGCAGTGAGCTACCATGGTAGTTTCTTCAATCAGCTCTCTCGGCTTTCTTCATGAAGATAACTGTAGCATCACGTTAGTTAGTCCAGGCAGATATGCAACAAATTCCCTCTCTGCTTATAGATTTCTGAAGGAAAGCTATCAGATCCAAGTGCTTTGTACTCTTCATGGTTTTGTCTGAGGTATTAACTCTAGAATGTCAGAACTAAGGCCTTGCTTCATCATTTGACTAGTCCTTTTATCGCCTAGGGCTTCACCCTCAATAATCAATCAATCGTATTTATTGAGCGCTTACTGTGTGCAGAACACTGTACTAAGCACTTGGGAAGTACAAGCTGGCAACACATAGAAACAGTCCCTACCGAACAGTGGGCTCACAGTCTAGAAAGCATTTTTGGAAAATTAAAGCATTTCCTCCTTATCACTGTTGAAAATAGAGCCATTTGTTCTCTTCGGCAGTGCTGTGGCAGTATGTTCAGAGCTATGTAATTTTAGGTCTTTCAAGGTAGGAAGAATTCAATATATCATAGCCCAATCTTACTTAAAGTTTAAAAGGATGAATGAAGTGTTTTATCCTTTGATCAAAAAGCCTAATACAATTATTTTGCATTCAGCAGGTGCTAGAGAGTGAAATTAAGGAATTAAGCTGTAGAAATCAAATTTTTGCCATAGGATTTTTAGAAAGTAATTAACTAGAGAGGCCCCATTTCAACGGTCTTTCAGGACTTCAACAGCCAAAAACATGATCTCACTGAACACTGGCAATTTGCTCGCTACATTTAGACCCATGTTGATTTTAATCCAACTGTCTCATCTAGCAAGCATTTTTGCCAGACATGTAGCTGGCAGTCATCTACAATAGTAAGCAGAGAATTGCATAACATTCCTTCCAGCATTAATCAATGGGATATTTGCCTAAGCAAAGAGATCTAGAAACAGGTCGAAACTAGCCTTAAATGAAATTTGCACACACAGATAAGACAATCAAATCAGAATCATGATATCTAATAAACAGAATGGTCATTTACTATTTCACAGAACTTAGGCTTAATTTCTGAGTAAAGTAGCTATAATTAAAAAGAGAAGATCTAATTTCAAAAAAAGTATGCCTTCACAAAAAGCACATCTATCCTACTGTTAATTTTTCTATAACATATGCTTTAATTATATATTTGGGCTATATAACATTTGAAGAATTAGGGGCTGTTCTGTGAAAAGTATGATATAGTGTCAGATATGGTTTTTTGCAAGCTCACAGGATCAGTAGGTGATTATTATGATAATGGCATTTATTAAGCCCTTACTATGTGCAAAGCACTGTTCTAAGCACTGGGGAGGTTACAAGGTGATCAGGTTGTCCCAAGGGGGGCTCACAGTCTTAATCCCCATTTTACTGATGAGGTAACTGAGGCAAAGTGAAGTTAAATGACTTGCCCAAAATCATATAGCTGACAAGCGGCAGAGCCAGGATTTGAAGCCATGACCTCTGACTCAAAAGCCCGTGCTCTTTCCACTAGCCACACTGCTTCTCTGATTATCAATTGATTATCAATCAACTGTCAATTATCTAGTATCAATATCAATTATCAATCAGTTGATTATCATTGATTATCAATGATATTAGAGAGATCTTATTGCATGCAGAGCATGTTACAATGTGCTTGGGAAAGTACAATACAGAGTTGGTAGATGTGATCCCTGCCCACAAGGAGCTTACAGTCCACTGGAGGAGCCAGATACTGAAATAGGTTAGGGATAAGGGAAATACTGGAGCACTAGAACATTTACATTGTACTACAGCATGTATTTCTATGACTGTAAGATTCTTCAGAACCACAACCCTCTGTGTTGCAGAATAACTGCCTAAACATTAAATTTTTTGATGTCATATCTTATAACATCTTATTCTGGAAGGATGAAACGTTAAAGGTTAAGAAAAAAACTTTGGAATCAGAAGGTCAATGTCAGCACCAACACTGATCTTAACAAAATACAGTATTACTGCATTTATTTTGAAATTGAAATCTTAAAGTTAAAAATTTGGACATTGAAGCCAAAGTAATATATCTGCTTATGCTAGTTATGGAACCATCAAAATCTACATACACCATTTTCCGTCTTAGAATGTATATCAATTTGCAAAAGGAAAATGGACAAACATTTACTTCTATCAACACAAGGCATACCAAGCAATTCACATGTGTATGCATGCTAACATTGTAAATGCATCAAATGTATGTCATCTATCGAAAGTACTTATCATACACTCAGACCTTATAGTGTAGCATCTTAGACAACTGAGGAACAAATAGAAAAAGATAATGTTCCTGTCCTCCAGCAATTTCAAATACAGAAGACAAGCAGAGATTAATCAAATGAACAATTGATACAGAAGAAAAAAACAGAAATAACAAGATAAAGAAATAAAAAGCTAAATACATCTAACTGCATAGGAATGTTGACAACGTTGAGACTGTGAAATAAGAGAAGGCATTTTTTTAGCAGAGCTAAGAGAAAGATGGGGAAAGTGGTTTGGTGACTATGAGACAAGGAGAGAAAGCTTACTCCATCTCTTGAAGAAAAGGTTAATTCAGAGCTTTAAGATACAGATTCCCAAAAAGGATAGAAAATTTAAAGACCTATGTATATGTTTGATTTGGGCTAATTAAGCACCAACTTTGTGCCAGACACTGTACTAAGCACTGGGATAGAAAAAGTTAATCCAGATGGACATAGGCCTTGTCCAACATGGGGCTGACAATCTTAATCCCACTTTAAAGATGTGGTAATTGAGGCACATAGAAGTTAAATGATTTAGCCAAGGTCACACAGTTGTGACCTGATGAGTGGCAGAGCTGGGATCAGAAAGGACCCTCTGACTCTCTGGTCCTTGCTCTACCCCCTAGGCCTTGCTGCTGCTTTTTGAAAGAAGTTAATTTTCTGATGTTGTATTTCAGAGTTTTTCCAATTGCAGATTTTTTTTCTTCTTAATTGGATAACAAACCTTTCTGAGATTTAATTTTGGGTTTGGTTAGTCAGAATAGTTTATCCCCAGATTACTTTAGAAGCACAGAGAGCAATTCTCATATGACAAGAGAAAACACGATTGATATTGGCCTGAGCAAGGGCATCCCAAACAAGGGGAAAGGTGCTGATCAACTGAAACAGCTTATTGCTCACATGGAAGCCTGTACAATAAGAATGAGATTGGTTGAGACTTTAAAAGCAGTGATCATGCAGCTTAAAGAATATAAGTCCCTGATGTGGCAATCAAGGAAGAGTGTACAATAATGGCATTAAGTACTTACTATGTGCCAGGCACTATACTAAACACTGGAGTGGATACAAGCAAATTGGGTTGGACATAGTCTCTGTCCCACATGGGGCTTATCATCTCAATCCCCATTTTACAGATGAGGTAACTGAGGCCCAGAGAAGTAAAGTGACTTGCCCCAGGCCACAGAGCATACAAGTGGCAGAGCTGGGATGACCTTCTGACTCCCAGGCCTGTGCTCTCTCCATTATGCCATAATGCTTCAAAAGTACTTACAACAAGTACTTTTGACAGAAGGCAGGTACTGTTGATGAATTTGCAAGAAATTGTACACACTGAGGAGGGCCAAAGACTGACTCTCAGAGATGGGATGCAGACAAAGCTGTTATAGTTGCTGCAAGCGAAGAGCACGAAAGAATAAAGGATGTCTGGCCACTGGAAGGTGAATGAGAGTAGTTTGTTACTAGTTGAAGACAGAAAGTTTCTGGTGGGCTGATTTTGGCCAAAGAAGCCAGCAGAGGCTGGGGTGCGATGACACCCATGCCCATTGCCCTTGCCAGTGGTTTCAGATTTTAACGGCCTCTTCAAAATCCCTGTCCCTACAGTTTCCCCATCTCTTGCCTCTAGTGACTTGGCCACCTCCTTTAAGAAAATTGAAACCATCAGGTGTGATTTCCCTAAAATCTTCCCTGCTCCTATCCAGTTCCTGCCTCCTCCTGCCCCTTCTTCAACTCTCCCATCTTTCCCAGCAGTATCTCAAAAAGAGATCTTCTCCTGCCTTCTCACAAAATCCACCCCCTCCACCTGAACATCCTAGAGGAGCAACATGGTGTAGTAGATAGAGCACGGGCCCGGGAATCAGAAGGTCATGGGTTCTAATCCTGGCTCTGCCACTTGTATTTTTCTTCTCTTCTTCATTCCTGCCCTGTAAAGACAAACACCTGCCCGATAAGACTCTCCATCTGTGTCTAGATCTCATTATTCATCATGAAATATGCTCTCATGAGTATTGTTTCAAACAAATCATAACGCATAAGAATAATGGTTTTTTTTGTTTTTTTTCTATACAAGACTCTGAGGAATAATAAATTAAAATAGTTGAAATTTATCCTAAGCATAGGAGCATAGGACGTCATTGATCTCTTCCACTTAACATAAGAATAAAAAATGGTTTAAGTGGAAAATGAGTTTAACAAGGGCAGACACACTGACTACCCAGACACCAGAAGCAAGCCAAAAATAGTCTTCTTTAAAGCAACTACTTCCTGAGACACACTCAGACATCACACAGCTAATACAAAATAACTCACTTCTCAGTGCCAATAAAATCATAATTAAAGCCAAATTTTAACTATCTCTTTGCCTACACAAATGGGCTTGAAGCCAAGTATCCTTGGATGGGACAAACAGAAGCAATGCTGAAGGAGAATCAAAGATTTCTAGATGTTATATATTTTTTTCCTCCCAGTCTCAAATTGCCTGGGTTTTCAATTCTCCTATTTTCTAGAGCCCACTTCCTCACATAAAAACCCATGCTGCTGATAAAATTGATCCTGTCAGAGGTTACAAATGGGAGGAGTCCAGAAAGAGGAGGGTGGTGTAGCAATCCCCCCACACTAAGGGAAAATTTTCCCTTAATTTAAGAGCAGACTATGGAACCAATAGACCATTGTCACCACTCTTCTCCTAGTCAGAGTAAGATAGGCTCTCTTTCTTGGGGGAGAAAGAAGGAAGAGTATCAGAGAGAGCCTATCATAATGGCAAACCAAAACACAACCATCAAGCCAATTCTAAGTAGGTACCAAACACATTAACTAACTACTCAATAAATAGCATTGAAGATAAGAGATATATGAAACTATCACAATAAAGAGGAGACTTGCAATATCACTTCAGAATTATGATGAGCAACATAAACATACTTATAGTTCTAGAATGACAAATACATAGTCCTGGAAATTGTCTCAGCTAAATTTAAAAAGAAAAATCTGTCCTTTTGTTTAAATATTTAAAAAACAATGTTTTCAAAATGTTCCATTTGGCTATTTCTTCTAAACAAACACTAAGAGGCTTTAAAAAAAAATAAACAGATAGCTTGGCAGAAAAGTACTGGAATTTTTACAAGAATGTATATATTCCTCTTGGGCTTCTTCTCAAAGTTGAACAAAACACTACTCATTATAAACAAATTCCTCTTCCCTCTTTAGGAGGGGCAGCAGAGTATTAGAATATGGAATCTCAAAACACTAGGGAGTTAAGGATAAAAAATAATGACCAATTGTTTTCTTATTCCTCTCTCCAAAGATTTCTAATAGCATTATGTAAAAATAACAATATGTGAAGCATTAACAGAGCTGTTTTCTGGCCAAAGCCTTTAGAGAACCTATAAAACAACTGTCTTGATAGTTTTTGGAATTTGTAGACTTATACTCTTTTGATAGGGACTTGAATTATACATAATATATTAAACAGAATCCTCTAAACTGTAAGGTCTTTTTAGGCACGGATTTTGCTTACCAACTCTATTGTATTGTATGCTCCCGGATGCTTAGTACAGTCCTCTGCACAGATTAAGTGCTCAAAAAAATCCCTTGATTCCTAAATGGAGGTTTTAGATTTTCGGAAGTCATTGGTTTCTAAATATAATTGATCACAGCTAAAATCAATTAATGGCATTTGACTCCTTACTATTTAAAAAACACTGTACTAAGTGGTTAGAAAAGACCAATGCAATAGAGTTGGTAGACCCAATTCCTGCCCACAAGGAGCTTAGTCCACAGAGGGAGGCATGGGTATCAAAGTCCTTAATGGATCAAGTATATAGGCAGTAAACATTATTCATTCATTCATTCATTCAATTGCATTTATTGAACACTTATTTTGTGCAGAGTACTATACTAAGCTTTTGGAAAGGTACAGACACATTTCCTGACCACAGTGAGTGTACGGTCTAGAAAGGGGGGGACAGACACTAATATAAATACGTGTACTTCCCAAGTGCGTAGTACAGTGCTCTGCACACAGTAAGCGCTCAATAAATACGATTGAATGAATGAATGGATTACAGATACATGCATAAGTGTTGTGCAATTGGAAAGGGGGATTAAGAAAGGGAGTAAGTCAGGGTGATGCAGAAGAGAGTGGGAAAAGAGGAAAGGAGAGCTTAGTCAAGGAAGGCCTCTTGGAGGAGATTCGCCTTCAGTCAGGCTTTGAATGGGGAGAGAGTAGTACAGTAGTCAGATACGAGGAGGGAGGGCATTCCAGGGCAGAGGTAGGATGTGGGTGAGAGGTCAGTGGCACAATAGATGAGACTGAAGCACCAGGGAGAAGGTTAGCATTAGAGGAACTAAGTGTGCAGGCAGGGTGGTAGTAGGAGAGTAGCGAGATGAGGTAGGAGGGGATGAGGTAATTGTGTGTTAAAGCCAATGTTGGGGTGTTTTTGTTTGATGTGGAGATGTAATAATAATAATAACTGTGGCATTTTTGTGCTTACAATATGCCAGGCACTGTACTAAGTGCTGGAGTGGATACATGCAAATCGGGTTGGACCCAGTCCCTGTCCCACATGGTGCTCACATTCCCAATCCCCATTTTACAGATGAGGTAACAAGGGCACAGAGACGTGAAGTGACTTGCCCAAGGTCACACAACAGACAAGTGTTGTCTGTCTCCCCCTTCTAGACTGTGAACCCGTTGTTGGGTAGGCACCGTCACTATATGTCGCCAAGTTGTACTTCCCAAGCACTTAGTACGGTGCTCTGCACACAGTACGCGCTCAATAAATATGATTGATTGAATGAATGAATGACTGAAGTGGTGGAGCCGGTTTAGAACCCATCACCTCTGACTCCCAGGCCCGTGCTCTAAAAACTATACCAAGATACTTCTCAATAACTGGAGTTTCTTGAGGAGTGGGGAAACATGGCCTGAACATTTTGGTAGAAAAATGATCTAGGCAGCAGGGTGAACTATGGACTGGAATGGGGAGAGACAGGGAGGTCAGCAAGAAGGTTGATACTGTAATCCAGGCAGGGTAGGATGAGTGCCTGGCTCTGCCACTTGTCAACTGGGTGACTTTGGGAAAGTCATAATTTCTCTGTGCCTCAGTTACCTCATCTGTAAAATGGGGATGAAGACTGTAAGTCCTTGTGGGTCAGCCTGGTTACCTTGTACCCCAGCCCTTAGAACAGTGCTTGGCACATACTAAGCACTCAACAAATACCATCATTATCATTATTATGGAGAGGAAAGGGTGGATCCTAGTGATGTTGTGAAGATGGAAGACAGGATTTAGTGATGGATTGAATATATGGGTAGAGCGAGAGAGAGAGCAAGAGAGAGCTCGAGAGTGAGAGAGCGAGCAAGAGAGAGCATGAGAGAGAGAGAGCAAGCAAGAGCAAGAGCGAGCAAAAGAAAGAGAGAGAGAGAGAGAGAGAGAGAGAGAGAGAGAGAGAGAGAGAGAGAGAGAGAGAGAGAGAGAGAGCATGCGTGTGAGAGGGCGAGAAGTAGAGGATAACTCCAACGTTACAGGTTTGTAAGACAGGAAGGATGGTGGGGCCGTCTAAAATGTTGCATAAGTTACAGGGAGGACAGGGTTTGTGTGGGTAGGTAAGAAGTTCAGCTTTAAACATATTAAGTTGGAGGTGATGGGAGGACATCCAAGTAAAGATGCCTTGAAAGCAGGAGGAAATGCACACCGCAGAGAGGGAGAAAGATCATGGCTGGAGATGTAGATTTGCCTCTCATCTGCATAAAGCTGGTAGTTGAAGCCATGTGAGTGAATGAGTTCTCCAAGGGAGTGGGTGTAGATGGAGAATAGAAGGGGACCCAGAACTGAACCTTGAGGGACCCCACAGTTAGGGGGTAAAAGGCAGAGGAAGAGCCTGTGAAAGAGTCTGAGAATGAGCAGCCAGAGAAATAGGAGGAGAACCAGGACATTAGTGTCAGTGAAGACAAGGTTGGATAACGTTTCCCCTAGAAGAGAGTGGTTAATAGTGTTAAAGGCAGCTAAGGTGTTGAGGATTAGGATGGCATTGAGGATTAGGATGGCATTGAGGATTAGGATGAAGCAGCATCTTCTAGTGGACAGAGCAAAGGCTAGGGAGTCAGAAGGCCTATGACTTCTAATCCCAGCTCTGCCACTTGTCTGCTGTGTGACCTTGGGCAAGTACCTAACTTCTCTGTGCCTCATTTCCCTCATCTGAAAAATGGGAATTAAGACTGTGAGCCCTATGCAGTACAGGGACTGTTGAACCCAATTATCTCGTATCTACCCTAGCAGTTAGAACAGTGTCTGGCACATAGTAAGCATTAACAAATACCATAACTATTAGTATTATTTGAGGTCTTCGGATTTGGCAAGAAGGAGATCATTGGTGACCTTTGAGAGGGTGGTTTCTGTAAAGAGGATGGAAACCAGATTGGAGGGGGGTCAAGGACAGAATTGGAGGACAGGAACTTGAGGCAGTGGGTGTAGATAACTTGCTCATGGAGTTTGGAGAGGAAGGTTGGAGGGAGATGGAGGGAGCCGTGGGGTCAAGGGAGGGGTGCTTTTTAGGATAGGAGAGACATGGGTATGTTGAAAGCAGTGGAGAAGAAACCTTTGGAAAGCAAACAATTGAAGATGGCAGTTAAGGAGGGAGGAAGGGAGGAGGAAAATGTTCTGATAAGATGGGAAGAGATGGGGTCAGGTGTGCAGGTGGAGGGCTTGGGTTTTAGGAGAGCACAGGAGATTTCCTCTAGGTATATTGCTGGGAAAGACAGGAGAGTTTAAGAAGGGACGGGATGAGGGAGAGACTCGAAAGGGTCAGGGGAGACTTCAGGGAGGTCACTCCAGATAGGGTCAGTTTTCTCAATAAAGTAGGTGGCCAGGTCATTAGGGGCAAGGGATGGGGGAGGCAGGGGGAATAGGAAGCTTGAGGAGGGAGTAAAATGTCTGGAACAACTGGCAAGGGTGACGGGAATGGGTGTCAATAAGGATGGAGAAATAATTTTGCCAGTCAAAGGAGAGGGCAGAATCAAAGCACACAAGGATAATTTGAAGTAGACAAAGTCAGCCTGATATCTAGATTTCTGCCAGCAGTGCTCAGTGGCCAGCAATGCTCAGTGGCTCATGCACAATAGCAAAGGAGGCAGACTGTGCAGGTGATCCAGGGCTGTGAGTTAGTGGTATGAGATCAACGAAGGAAGAGGGGAGTGAGTTCAGTAGAGAGGGTGGTGTTAAGAAAATTGGATGGAGTCAAAATATTAGAGGTCTCTGCAGGGAAACAGCACAGATTTGTGGGGAGGAGATGTGTGGGAGAGAAAGCAGGTGAGAAGGTTTCAGACATAGGGATTTCGGAGTTGGTGAGAGTGGAGATTGTTCAGTGGCTAGAAATGATCAGATGGAATGTGTGTCCAAGTTGGTGAGTGGGTGAGGTGGAGCAGGAGGTTACATTACTATAGTAAAGATCACAGACTGAAAATACACTTGGCTCTGCCAAAATGCGTGTTTTCTTGAAACATTTTGGCTAAAGTCACATTTGGGAATTAGGTAACTTTCAAACAAAAATATGAATTGTGGAAGAAACCATTTGTGATGCATCCTACACTGAAGTAACATAGCACAAGTTTTCCTGAATTAGGGGCTTTGCAAGAATGCAGTGACCATGTTATAAGAAAGCAGGATATAAATAATTCCAACTTAATACCTTCTGAAAGAAAAGCAAAATTATCAAAATGCTAATGATGTATAAAGTTCAACTTAATTTTCCCAACAAACACATTACTAAAATTTACCTTCACAGAGTTTCTGTTTTATCACTTCTCTTATTTTGGATATTGCAATATAATCTTCAACATAAAATACATAAGTATATGAGGGCTTGTTGGCGATTGCTCTGAGTTCGGCATCTTCAGTTTCTGAGCCAACACCAATGGCAAACATAGTTATTGTACTGTCTCGTGCTGCTTCTGCTGCATCTTTGACTTCATCCTGGGATTTGCCATCGGTAAGAACAACTGCTATTTTAGTTAGAAATCTCTGTGATTTTGCAAAAAGGTGGTCAAGAGCAAACTGAATAGCTTTCCCTGTTCTGGTGTTTCCACCTAAATACTGGATGGATTCCATTGCTTGTATTAAATTTTCTAGAGAATCATGACTTCCTAGTGGGATTTCAAGTACAGGGTAATCACTGTACTGAACCACCCCAACCTGAATAAACTTTGGTCCTATATCAAAATTCTTTGTTATATTGACAAGCCATTTTTTTACTATTTCAAAGTTTTCTGGTCCAACACTGTATGACCCATCTAGGATGAAAACCAAATCTGTTGGAGCAGTTCTGCAGCCTAGAAAAAGAAAAGAAAATATTTAGAACTTCACTTTATGGCTCAAATTTTTAAAAAATGTACACATTCGACGAAAGCTTAGAGTGCTTTGTATTAGGTATTTTTTAAAAAAGCAATGCTTTTTGAGGACACATTAAAACTTCAGTTGTATATTCATGGAGTTACATAATCCACTCCTCAGCATGCTCTCATTCAGGTCTAAGTTTTTAAATCTGACAAAGTCTAGCAATATTAAGTGCATAATTAATAAAATATCTTACTTGATCTTATTTCGCCATCTCCAGTTGATGTGTAATTATGAAGCAACAGAACCAAAAGTGCCTGAAGAAACTTTATCTTATAAGCCATGTGCTTCATTTCTGAAGTCTCTGATCCTGCTTTTATCTGAAAACATAAAATTCAAGAAATGTTGAAATATCCGAGTAAAGATGTATTTAAAATTAGACTGCCCAACTAAAATGCAGTTAGAGTATAATTATGTAACAAACATATAGACTCATGTATGCCCTCGCTTTAACACAATAGGAAATTACTGAAAATGGTAGAAGTTTTTCTTCTAGAGTAAAAGTCAGAAAATCCAACAATTAGAGTTACTTCAAAATCATGGAAGACTTCCTGGAGGTGGCAGAATTTTTTTTTAAGAAGCCTTTGTAGGAGGAGAGGATTGTGATTCAGATGACAGAGTATGGAGAGTGTTCCAAAGCGGAGGAATAGCATGAGCTAGGATTTGGGATCACAAGGGTCAAGAGCACGGACTTGGGAGTCATAGGATGTGGGTTCTAATCCCGGTTCCACGACTTGTCTTCTGTGTGTCCTTGAACAAGACACTTAATTTATCTGTACCTCAGTTACTCCATCTGTAAAATGGGGATTAAGACTGTGAGCCCCACATAGGACAACCTGATTACCTTGTATCTACCCCAGTGCCTGACACATAGTAAGAACTTAGCGAATATCATCATCATCATCAATCATATTTATTGAGCGCTTACTATGTGCAGAGCACTGTACTAAGCGCTTGGGAAGTACAAATTGGCAACATATAGAGACAGTCCCTACCCAACAGTGGGCTCACAGTCTAAAAGGGGGAGACAGAGAACAAAACCAAACATACTAACAAAATAAAATAGAATAGATATGTAGAAATAAATTAAATAAATAAATAGAGTAAAAAAAATATGTACAAACATATATACATATATACAGGTGCTGTGGGGAAGGGAGGGAGGTAAGATGGGGGGATGGAGAGGGGGACGAGGGGGAGAGGAAGGAAGGGGCTCAGTCTGGGAAGGCCTCCTGGAGGAGGTGAGCTCTCAGTAGGGCCTTGAAGGGAGGAAGAGAGCTAGCTTGGCGGATGGGCAGAGGGAGGGCATTCCAGGCCCGGGGGATGACGTGGGCCGGGGATCGATGGCGGGACAGGCGAGAGCGAGGTACGGTGAGGAGATCAGCAGTGGACGAGCGGAGGGTGCGGACTGGGCTGTAGAAGGAGAGAAGGGAGGTGAGGTAGGAGGGGGCGAGGTGATGGAGAGCCTTGAAGCCCAGGGTGAGGAGTTTCTGCCTGATGCGCAGATTGATTGGTAGCCACTGGAGATAATTATGGAGGAATACCATAATTATTATTATTACTATTGCTAGGTTATCTTAGAAAGGGTAAAAAAATACAACCTGGGGACAGTAGACGAAAGCTGATATATACATAGTCAGTCAATCTTATTTATTGATCACTTTACTGTGTGCAGAGCATTGTACTAAGCGCTGGGAAAAGTACAATAGACAGACACATTCCCTGACCATGAGTTTAATGCCTAACATAAATTACAGATATGTACGTAAGAACATAAGTATATAAGGCTCATATTCATTCATTCATTCAATCGTTATTGAGCACTTACTGTGAGCAGAGCACTGTACTAAGTGCTTGGGAAGTACAAGCTGGCAACATATAGAGACGGTCCCTACCCAACAGTGGGCTCACGTCCACGGCCATCTCCTCCTGCCTTCAAGACATCTCCATCTGGCTGTCTGCCCACCATCAAAAACTCAATATGTCCCAGACTGAACTCCTTATCTTCCCTCCCAAACCCTGTCCTCTCCCTGACTTTCCCGTCACTGTTGATGGCACTACCATCCTTCCCATCTCACAAGCCCGCAAACTTGGTGTCATCCTCAACTCCACTCTCTCATTCACCCAACACATCCAATCCATCACCAAAACCTGCTGATCTCACCTCCACAACATCACCAAGATCCGCCCTTTCCTCTCCTTCCAAATCGCTACCTAGCTGGTTCAATCTCTCATCCTTTCCCGACTGGATTACTGCATCAGTCTCCTCTCTGATCTCTCATCCTCCTGTCTCTCCCCACTTCAATCTACACTTCACTCTGCTGCCCGGATTATCTTTGTACAAAAACTCTCTGGGCATGTCACTCCCCTCCTCAAAAATCTCCAGTGGTTACCTATCAACCTACAAATCAAGCAAAAACTCCTTACTCTCAGCTTCACGGCTCTCCATCGCCTTGCCCCCTCCTTCCTCACCTCCCTTCTCTCCTGCAACAGCCTAGCCCGCACCCTCTGCTCCTCTGCCGCTAACCTCCTGTGCCTCGTTCTCGCCTATCCCGCTGTCGACCACCAGCCCACGTCCTTCCCCTGGCCTGGAATGCCCTTCCTCCACACATCTGCCAAACTAGCTCTCTTCCTCCCTTCAAAGACCTATTGAGAGCTCACCTCCTCCAGGGGCCTTCCCAGACTGAGCCACCTTTTCCCTCTCCTCCTCCCCTTCCTCCCGCCCTACCTCCTTTCCCTCCCCACAGCACTTGTATGTATTTGTACAGATTTACTATTTTTATTTTACTTGTACATCTTTACTATTCTATTTATTTTGTTGATATGCATATAGCTATAATTCTATTTATTCTGACGATTTTGACACCTGTCTATATGTTTTGTTTTGTTGTCTGTCTCCTCCTTCTAGACTATGAGCCTGTTGTTGGGTATGGACCGTCTCTGTATGTTGCCAACTTGTACTTTCCAAGCACTTAGTACAGTGCCCTGCACACAGTAAGCACTCAATAAATATGATTGAATGAATGAATGAATGAATGAAAGTGCTGTGAGGCCGGAAGAGGGCATTAACATAAGCTGGTGGAGAGCACTGAAGCCTATGGGATGGACTTTTGCTTGACGATGTAAAATGGCTAGTCAGTGGAGATTTTTGAAGTGTGTAAGGGCCATGTGCAGACTGTTTTTTCAGGAACATGAGCCAGACAGCAATGTGTAATCTTTGTTGAAGCTGAAGGCTGGCAGACCCGTGAGGAAGTGGATTCAGTATTCTATGTGAGATATGAGAACTTAAACCAAGACAGTTGGAATGGAGTAGAGATGTGGGTCCAAGAAATCCCATTAGATTGTAAAAGACTCCTTGAGGGCAGGGATTATGTCTACCAACTCCACTGAATTGTACTCTCCCAGAAGCTTAATACAGTGTTCTGTATGTAGTGATAAATACCAATGACTGACTGATGCTTTAAAGGAAGAACAGGCAGGATTTAGCAGTTGATGTGAAAGCTCAAACTAGTTCAAAATACACCAAGATTTTTAAGCTTCTGGTCCAAGGAGGTTGGTCGTTTTATCGATAGTGATAGAAAAGCTAGGAGGAGAAAGTTGTCACCCTAAACAGGAAAAGAGGAGGGTTTTTTGGGGGGGGGGTTTAAATGCTTCATTGAATCTTGGAAAGCAGATCTTGAGCCTCCCAAATGGATGAAAGACTTTGGCTGAACATAGTCTGTTTCAACACATTTGGACTTTCCAAAGTCTTGGGATATCTAATTTTGAAGAAAATAAATTTTATTGTTCCCTTAGTTTCATTACCTATTCAGTTAAGAGCAATCCAGCAGTAACATTAACTCCTTTCCCTAAACTTGGTATCCAACCACCTCTTCAAAAATCAGTTCAGTTTCCTAGTGAGTGTGCATAGATGTATTCTCCAAAAGACTTGATTATTTCAACTGTAAAACAGCCTAACCCTCATATTCTACATCTTTTCTATCATGTTGCTGACCCCTCATCCACATCCTGCCTCTGGCCTGGAACATCCTCCCCCTTCATATCCGCCAAACAATCAAAGGTGGGCGATCCCCACCTTCAAAGATGAATTAAAAGCTTATTTCCTCCTAGAGGCCTTCCCTGACTAAGCTCTCATTTCCGCTACTCCCACTCCCTTCTGGGTCACCCCTGAACTTGGATTTGCAAGGTTTTGTGTTGGGCAGGGATTGTCGCTGTTTATTGTTGTATTGTTCTTTCCCAAGTGCTTTACACAGAGAAGTACAGAGAAGCCACTTTGCTCAGTGGCAAGAGCCCGGGCTTGGGAGTCAGAGGTCCTGGGTCGAATCCTGGCTCCACCGCTTGTCAGCTTGTCACTTCACTTCTCTGTGCCTCAGTTCCCTCATCTATAAAATGGGCATTAAGATTGTGAGCCCCACGTGGGACACCCTGATCACCTTGTATCACCCCCAGCACTTAGAACAGTGCTTCACACATAGTAAGCACTTAACAAATGCCATCATTATTATTATTACAGTTATCTGCATACAGTATGTGCTTAATAAATACGATTGAATGAATTCATCCCTACGTCAGCCTCACAGAATTTAATGTATATATCTGTAATTTATTCATACTAATGTCTGTCTACTTCTCTAGATTGTAGAGAAGCAGCATGGTTTAGTGGAAAGAGCATGGGCGTGGGAGTCAGAGGTTGTGGTTTCTAGTCCTAACTCCACTTATCAGCTGACTGAGCAAGTCACAACTTCTCTGTGCCTCAGTTACCTCATATGTAAAATGGGGATAAAGATTCTGAACCCCACATGGGACAACCTGATAACCTTGAATCTACCCCACTGCTTAGAACAGTGCTTAGCACAAAGTGCTTAACAAATACCATCATCATTATTATTATTATTAAGCTCACTGTCAGCAGGAAGCATGTCTACCAACTCTGTACTACTGCACTTGCCCAAGCATTAGTACAGTGAACTGCACACACTAAGTGGTCAATAAATACAGTTGATAGGGCGAAAGACTTTGGCTGAACAAAGTCTGTTTCCACACATTTGGACTTTTCAAAGTTTTGGGATATCTAATTAATTTTGAAGCAAAATATTTTACTGTTCCCTTAACTTGGTATCCAACCAAGTTAACCAAGTTAATTCAACTCTCCCCCTTTTAGACTCCCCCTTTTAGACTGTGAGCCCACTGTTGGGTAGGGACTGTCTCTATACGTTGCCAACTTGTACTTCCCAAGCGCTTAGTACAGTGCTCTGCCCACAGTAAGCGCTCAATAAATACGATTGATGATGATGATGAACTTCATTCTCTACTCAGTTATAAGCAACCCAGCAGTAACATTAACCCCTTTTCCCTGCCATTTGGTACCCAACCACCTTTCCAAAGATCAGTTCAAATCCCTAGTGAGTGACTGTAGGATGCCTTCTCCAAGAAGACTATTTCAATTGTAAAACAGCCTAACTCACGTACCCTAAAAACATTTCCAAACAAACACTGCTGCTTCAGATTTATCATTTAAAGCCTGTATTATGTTTTTCCACCTTTGAAAAGCTCCTGGGCCATAGAACCAGGCCATCTGGAACAAATGCTTCTATCCCCTTGGGCAATCATGAGACTCCCCACCTGCACTGCCAGGGGAGGGGCAAGATTTTCCAGCAGCAAAAGCAGCAGTTCTGTAAATTTGAGAACACTGAGGCTTTAGCTCTTGGAATTATTGGACTACAGATAGGTCTTGCTTGAGGGGTAAGGAGCCAGAACCTCAGCGTTATGGAGCTCTTCGGTGTTTATTGTTGTCCTTGTTATTGTGTTCATATTGTTTTGTCTTTATATGTTCATTCTTTTCTCATGTGCCTGCTGCCAAACTCCCATTCTTCTGAGTGTCAAGAACTGAGCCTTATTTTTCCCCTTAAGGTACTCTTCCCTAGCACTTAGTAAAATGTTTTACACATAGTAGGCACTCAGTAAACATCAACAAACATTAATTGCCAGTCAGTTTTTCTATGATGTAGGGATTACATTTTTGCATGGGACTAGAAGTCAGGGGACCTGGGATCTGATCCCTGTCACTTGCCTTCAGGCAGTGACCTTGGGGAAATCACATAACCTCTCTGTGCCTCAGTTTCTTTATCTGTAAAATGGGGATTAAATAACTGTTCTCCCCCCTTCCTTATATTGTGAACTCCATGTCAGACAGAGACAGTGTCTGACCTATCTTGTGCTAAGTACAGTGCTCGGCACATTGTAAGCACTTAATATCACTGCATTTGTTAAGCTCTTTGTGAGCATGACTTATGATTTGCACTGAACATTCCCAGGGATGTCAGTGCTCAATAAATAGCATTGATTGATACTTGTACCATATTATTTACACACTGACTGATGCACGTAACAGTTTCTTTCAAGATTTACCCATCCATCCAGATACATATGTATTGCCGGAAGAACATTCCTTAATTCCCCAACAGCATTTTAGCCAAAGCAGATAGTGAAAACACAAGTTATGGGTGAAAAAAGTGGACATGTTTTTTCTGAGGATTAAATCACACTCTTCCAAAACATAAGATACTGTAAAAGTTTGTTATTTGACATGCAGGGGGAATGGGAGCTGACAGATAAATATTTCTAACACTCTCAGAGTTAAGGGTGCTCATCTCTGAAGGCTTTGTGAAATTGCATAGAAAGCTCAATAAAGTATCTCTAGAAGCCCCAGGAAAGTTTTACAGAGCATGAAAGAAATGTTTGCTAATTAACCCTTCATATTTGCACAATCACCCAGGAATGAATAAAGTCCTCCCTTCTCTCTTTACAGACCTATGAATGTGTGTGAGGAAACACCACCACAATAAACCCTGGCCACTTACAGTTCCAAATTAGGACAGAACTGTTTGCTGATCAGATTAAGAGATTCCCTCTAATAGCTCCATCAAAGAGGTTGTGTTGTTTGCTAATCACAGTAACAGAACAGCAAAGTATGAAATTGAGGAAGAAGGACTTCATTACTATGAGTAGGTGTTTGTTTAATCAGATTAGTACAAAGTTTTGCAAACATCCCAAAAGAACTGTATACCCGAAGTGGAAGGTTCAAATACTGCAAATTCCTACAGTCAACGAATTGTTTCCTGTTTTTCTTTTTTTTTTTGTGGGGGGGGGGGGGAAGCAGGAGGGTGTCTCTAAAATGTTGGATACTAGTTTTTCAGTAGATAAAACTGCTGTTTGAGTATCAATAGGAATTTTGTCCCTGCAAAAGACATTTTGTATCACTTCGTCCTATAACTTGGTTTTACAAATAAGTAAGACCTTGCTAATAAATATTCATGCCAAGAATATATAAAACAAAGTTTCAACAGTAAAATCATTCTCAGAATATTAATCATGATTGAGTGGCAGGTGAAAACACCATGATTCCACCCCAAGGAGTGTTAACTTCAAGTCTTCAAACAATTAATTTTGTGATAAGATCTTTAAATAACTAAGTAGGAAAAATCTTGAGCTTCCAGGAAAATGCAGTGACGATTCCATAAATCTGCAGCTCACACTTGAATAGATAAGATGTCTGAAGCTCCACAATTCTAGCACTATCTTATTGCATAATATTACTGGTATACAACATTTTGGCTTATAATGACACAACTGACCATTTTTAAGTGGACATTCATTTGTTCATTCATTCAATCATATTTGTTGAGTGCTTACTGTGTGCAGAGCACTGTACTAAGCGCTTGGGAAGTACAAGTTGGCAACATATAGCCAGCAGCAGGCTCACAGTCTAGAAGGGGAAGACAGACAACAAAACAAAACATATTAACAAAATAAAATAAATAGAATAAATATGTACAAATAAGAGAGTGATAAATACTTACAAACATATATACATATATACAGATGCTGTGGGGAGGGGAAGGAGGTAACGCGGTGGGGATGGGGGGGAAGAGGAAGGAGGGGGCTCAGTCTGGGAAGGCCTCCTGGAGGAGGTGAGCTCTCAGTAGGGCTTTGTAGGGAGGAAGAGAGTGAGCTTGGCAGATGTGTGGAGGGAGGGCATTCCAGGACAGGGGGATGACATGGGCCGGGGGTTGACAGCGGGAAAGGCGAGAAGGAGGCACAGTGAGGAGATTAGCGGCAGAGGAGCAGAGGGTGCAGGCTGGGCTGTAGAAGGAGAGAAGGGAGGTGAGGTAGGAGGGGGCGAGGTGATGGAGAGCCTTGAAGCCAAGGGTGAGTAGTTTTTGCCTGATGCGTAGGTTGATTGGTAGCCACTGGACATTTCTGAGGAGGGGAGTAACATGCCCAGAGCGTTTCTGCACAAAAACGATCCAGCCAGCGGCGTGAAGTATGGATTGAAGTGGGGAGAGACAGGAGGATGGGAGATAGGAGAGGAGGAGAGGACAGAAGTTCTAATTCCGGCTCTGCCACTTGCCTGCTTTATGACCTTAGGCAAGTCACTTAACTTCTCTGGGCTTCAGTTACCTCATCTGTAAAATGGGGATTAATAATAATTCTGGTATTTGTTAAGCATTCACTATGTGCCAGGCATCAAGAGTGTGAACCCCATGTGGGACAGGGACTAAGTTCAACCTGATTAACTTGGATTTACCCCAGAATTTAGAACAGTACTTGACATGTAGTAAGAGCTTAGCAAGTATGATAATTATTATTATATGATTAGCAGCAAAGTGCTAAGAAGAGCAAGGCATGGCACCTCAGCTCACCCACTTTGTTTCTCTCAAATTAACCCTGCACTCTGAATAGGTTAAATCCCTTGAGGCCAGGGATTAAGTATAGAAATATTATATTATCTTAAGCACTTTGTTCAGGCTTCTCAGTAGGTGTTCAATAAATACTATTTATTGACTGGTTAAAGCTCAACATGGGATTAGTAAGGAAGGTGAGAGGAATGAGGAAGAAGAGCCAAAAAATGAGTACGATAACCAGTAAAGGAAGAGAAAGACAGACGACAGAGAGAGCTGAATAAACAGAGCTGAGAGTAGGAATAATGAAAAGACTTTCGTAAATATTAGTGAAGATTTATTTCCTCCCTTCAACCCACCCACCCTCAACCCAAGGTACAATCTCTGTGGTGGATTAGATACCATGTAGAGGGGTAACAGTGAAAGTTTACACCTACAGACATATTTACATACCATACAGAAGAGAAAAATATTTTTACATTCACTAGAAGAAGTGTACAGATACATTAAAGCAGCAGGAAGAGAATATTGTAATTGTTTAAATAAGTCCTAACATGTCATTCAATTGTCTACCAGTTTTTTAGCCAAGTCTGGCTAGGGCAACTTCCAAGTATACAAGGCTGAAAAAGAATTCATGGCAATATAATCACTAAAAATGAGAAGGGGAAGGCTAGCCAAAGAACATGGAGTACAGAGTGTTTTTCAGGGCTAGGTCCAACAAACCCATTGAAGTCAAGGATTTTTGCTGGAAATGTTAAGTCCTGTCTCAAAACACACCTCATAGCTCTGCCTCTAAGTGTGTATCATTCCAAGGACTGCTAGCCTAACTTTATTCTCCATCTGTAACTCCTAGACTTGGCTGAAGGTTCATAAATATCATTAGTAGTAATACTGGAAATGCCACACATATAGACTGATAGAGGTGGGAAACAGAAATACTGCTAGGGCAATCAAGTTTAAGATTAATCATTCATTCAATCATATTTATTGAGCGCTTACTGTGTGCAGAGCACTGTAATAAAAGGCTATGATGTTTAGACAAATGCTTTTCAGCAACTGACATGAGCACTACTACTTTGTCATCTCAAAGACCACCAAAGAGTATTTAGCTCAAGTTCTTTAGGTACATCACTTCAGTATTTCTCTTCCAAAATATAAGGAAAAATAAAATATGTGATTACTTGTAAGCTTTAGGGTTCAATGTGAGGTTACTGTTTCCTATTAGAAGTTCTATTCATTAACAAAAGTGTTAATATACTCCATCTTGGGCTTGCCACCTCAGTACAGTACTCAGGACACAAAAAAAAAAAAATACCATTGATTGATTTTTTCCTCTTTTCCCACTCCCTCTCCCCTGCCATCATAGTGTCTCTCCCTACAGCACTACCAGATTAACTTGTATCTACCCTAGCACTAGGAATAGTGGTGGGGAAATAGTAAGCACTCAAGTACCATAAGTATTATTTTAAATTACTACTGTAATTAAGTGCTTTATACACAGTAAGGACTCAATACAGTCAATTGATTGACTTCAGAATCTCAGTGTTCAAATACAACACTGATAATCATTGGATCTTTCCCCCTCACGCAACACAAGGCTGACATTAAGGTTCAAGGAATGTATAGTCTATAAGTGAATTTAGTGGAACACAGATAGCACAGACCACAACAGTACCAAGGCAAGTTGTCTTCAATTCCTACAGCTTCCAAAGTATGGCAATTCAACAAAGATAGCATATATGTTCTTGGTTCTCCTTCTGTTATTGAATAGCTACCTCTACTGGTCAGAAACAAGCAGCATTGATGGTAGCTTGGACATTATTTTGTATGGTGTCTTCAATGGTTTCAAGATTGACATGCTTATGTCTTCCTTTCAGAGAACAAGGAGGTAAATTTCAGGCTATTCTGGCATGAAAACCCCTTTAAAATATTCAGAGCAGTACTATTCCCCCCAATTCATTCATTCTATCATATTTATTGTGTGTTTACTGTGTGCAGAGCACTGTACTAAGTGCTTGGGAAGTACAAGTCTCCTTTTCCATTCCCAAATTAGGAGCCCACATCTTTTGTTGGCTGCACACACCCCTCCATCCTACGCCACCACCTTCCCAAGCTGGGTCTCCATTGCTGTCTGTTGGAAAGCACTCCAAATGATCCCAAAGGCCCTTTGAATCACTTTGAGGTGATTCTGAATTCTTCCTGACAAACTTGGATTGACTCCCGGCAACACAAAAATTATGAATCTTCAATTTGGAGATTTGGACATCTTACATCTATGAGTGAAAGATTAAAGAAAAGCTGACAATTTATTCATCATCCCTCTTCATCACCAAAAACAATGCAACCTAGCATGTCCAAGACAAAGCAGACAAAGAAAACATTTTCTCTTCTATCCTCACATCCTTGTAACTTATCTTTTCAGGTAGGGGTTGAGGCTTGTTGTTTGGAGAGCCTATCCTTGTTGGGGATATTTTCAGATGCAGATTCCCAACTTGTCTTTATACAGACAGAGATTCTCTCTGCCAGCTCCCTACCTGCTAAAGTGTTAATCTGTTCCTGAAACAAATCCGAGATAGATTGAAGGCCATGCCAGGTACCCTCTGTACATCCCCAGGACCATGACGAGGGCCTGAAACCCTTTCACTCATTCATTCAATTATATTTACTGAGTGCTTACTGGTGCACTGTACTAAGTGCTTGAGAGAGTACGATATAACAATAAACAAACACATTCCCTGCCCACAATGGCTTACAGTCTATAGTGAGAGACAGACATTGATGCGAGAAGCAGTGTGGCTCAGTGGAAAGAACACGAGTTTGGGAATCAGAGGTGATGGGTTCTAATCCTGGCTCTGCCGCTTGTCAATTGTGTGACTTCGGACAAGTCACTTAACTTCTCTGTGCCTTGGTTACCTCATCTGTAAAACTGGGATTAAGACTGTGAGCCCCACATGGGACAACTTGATCGCCTTGTAACCTCCCCAGCACTTAGAACAGTGCTTTGCACATAGTAAGCACTTAAATGCCATCATCATTATTATTATTTGAATAAATAAATTACAGATATACACACATTCCTACAGACAGACAGGGTCTGTGCTGGACATGAGCTTTGCCATAGCAGTTGCTGGTGCAAAATGGCACCATCACTCTGAGCTTCTACAGTGGAGTTGTTTGGGCGTGGGATGGGCTGGTGTCTTGTAGGTCTGAGTTTCAATGGGCAGGGGGCAGGGCACTATTGGAAGATGACTCAATATCAACTTCTTGCTCTTCAGTTGTCTCTTCTGTTCATGTAAATCAAGAAAAGCTGTGAAGGAGTTGGCCTTCTGATCCCTCCGGCCCAGAGCAAGGATCTTACTAATCTGATCCTGGGAAATCTGTGTTCCCTAATCCTGCTTACTGAAATCCATGTACCCTGCTCCAGGGTATAAATAAATGTCCATCTCCCCTTCTAGATGGTAAACTTCTTGTGGGCAGGAAACATGTCTACCAACTCCATTCAAGTGTACTCCCAAGTGCTTAGTACAGTGTTCTGCATACAGTAAGTGCTCAACAAATGTGATTGACTGAATTTATGCTTGTTTGAAACCTTGTTGAGTTTCCTAGGTCTGCTTTACTGACAGTTGCCCAGAGTACAATTACCAATATAAAAGGAAGATATCTGAAGCTAGATTCAAGGGGCAGAAGATGCTGGGCTTCTGCACTAAAATAAAAAGATGTATGGATTCCCCATCAAGGAATCAACATAATACAGCAATAACTCAAGGACAGGCCCTACCACATCATGCTCAGGAAATGTTGGTTATTAGAGTACCATGATTATAAAATTTATAAAGTGGTGAAAACACACACAGTATTCATTCATTCAATTGTATTTATTGAACACTTACTAGTTAGAAGGCAGCAAGGCAACAGGAGAAAATGTGTAAAAAATGAGAGGCTTCTGAACATCATTCATACCGGAAAGCACACACTTCACTGAAACGGCAGACTGTTTTTGAATGGGGAGGGACTGAATACATTCTACTGTAATGAACTCTCTCAAGCCCTAAATGCAGTACTCTGTGCATATTAAGTGCTCAGTAAATAATCACTGATTAAATAAAGTACTTTCTACACAGGTATAGCAGAGGGATGTAACAGGCAGAAAAGCTGCTAAATACTACTTCTTGTCAACCTAATTTCTTCAGTGTGGGTAAACTCAATATATATAGAGAGAGAGCAGTACTTTGTTCAACCAAATTTTCTTTCCAAATTGTTGATGCAGCAATGAAGGAAAAATGGCCTGAGAGACACAAATTGGAGATCTAGACTGTAAGCCCAGTGTGGGCAGGGATTTGTCTCTTTCTGAATTGTACTTTCCAAGCTCTTAGTACAGTGCTCTGCACACAGTAAGTGCTCGATAATTACAATTAAATATTTAAACACCATTTTCATTGATTTAGAAGTGCAAGAGATAAGGCACAAGTCTCTCCCACCTACACCGAGCAAACTGAACTTTTGATTTACCAGAAATTGTTTTCCTGAGTCGCTGCATAACTATCCCTACCCTGTTTCTAAGTTCCTCCAGAATTCTTCAATTGAAGATCCTGCTCTCTGTCACTAGCTATTAGAAGCCATGTTCAAAGAAAAGATATCATTAGTGAAAGTGAGATAGGGAGCTAATTCAAACAAATTTCAGGAAGTGGAAGGTTCAGGCTACACTACTAGAGTACCCAGTATCTAGTCCACAGGCCAGTTGAAGAAGGATAGGCTGTAAGGAGAAAAAGGAAGTGAGATACTAGAAGTAAGATGTAACTCTGAATTCTACCCTTGGGCCTAACATTCTGATGTCCATCAAACCAGTTTACTTCAATCATTCAATCAATAAATCACATTTATTCAGCACTTACTGTGTTCAGAGCACTGTACTAACTTCTTGGAATAGTACAATATAACAGAGTTGGGAGACACATTCCCTGCCCACAGTGAGCTGATAGTCTAGATGGGGAGATAGACATTAATTTTATATATATCCAAATCCAACTGAACAGGTGATGCAGAAGGTAGTGGGACATGATGAAATGAGGGCTTAGTTGGGGAAGGCATCTTGGAAGAGATGTGCTTTTAATAAGGCATTGAAGGTGGGGAAGTGACTTGCCCAGGTCACACAGCAGACATGTGGTGGGGCTGGGATTAGAACCCAAGTCCTCTGACTCCCAGGCTCATTCCATTAGGCCATGTGATTTCCCAATATTTTAATAAAATAAATACTTAAGTAGAAAGTGTATTGCCATATTTCATTTTTCTCACTGGCAAGTCGTATATGATGCATGCTCTGTGTAGCTGAGATTATTGTTACAGGACATTTCCATGTACAGACCCTCACTGGTTTTCTATGATTGGTTTATTCTCCCTCCAATATTTTAATTAACACTGTGGCCTGAATTTTCCCATAAAATAGCTATTGTCTAATACTTAAACCCAAGTGGCATTTCCAAGAACAATATCATTAGAAGAATACAGGAAGAATGTAACCTATTTATTCATGGACATATCCCAGCTATTTTAAAATTCAATGTATGAGGTAAATTGAGTCTTTAGTATAAAAAGTGGTCTATACTTTGGGATAATGTAACTATGTGAGGTAATAACCTGCATCACAACTATTTTGTTGAAAAGTAAGATACGAATATCAAACAAACCCACCCATAATGAAATCAGAGATGGTATTTTGTATTCTAAACCATGAACCAGTTGTGTTGATGGTTTTTGTTTACTTTTAATGATCCTATTATTATCCTCTAATGACCCTAAATTGAAACTTCAATCAGCTGAGAATTTCAATTTTCAGTCATTCATTCAATCATATTTATTAAGTGCTTTTCTGTGCACAGCACTGTACTAAGCGATTGGAAAGTACAATTCAGCAATAAACAATCCCTTCCCACAACAGGCTTTACAGTCTAGAAAGAGGGAGACAGACAAGTGTTCCAAAGAAAAGAAAAAAAAAGTTAACCTAGGGAAAACATTGCAGAGTTTCAAATTCTATGATAAAGGGAGAAACAAATAACATGGGTTTTTCATAGACGGGATGAAATCATGCTTTCCACAGAGACTGTGAATCAGTTTGTTGTAGCCAGAATCTTAACTTGGCAATTGTGGCAAATTTACAAGAATAATCTGGCAGTTTGTATGAATGTATCCATTCTATCCTGTATATTATTGTCAAATCATTGCAGGAAAGCATTTCTAACTATTCTCTTTTTTTTTTCATTCTTTAATCACCATGCCAAAATCACCTGGCAAAAAGATTGCTTAAAATGGGAACAAATTCAGACAACTATGGGAAGTGCCAGAATAAACTGAATCAGAAATCCAATCTTTCCCTGCCTCAGATGTTGGAGTAAGAACAGGGATGGAGACTTCCTCTACTGTAAACTGGAGGAATCTGACGGCTTTAATAGTCTTTACTGAATCATCCTAGCAAAACTAGACCTGTAGTTCTTCTCTCAAACAGTTTCAATCGAGAAGTGGTTTTTCTCATAATGAGATCCATTTCCTCAATAGCATTTTAATATGTGGCATTAATGTTTCACAAAACCTTCTGACTTTTTGTCAATCTATGTTTCTTCTAAATTTATTCACCTTTACTGTTGGTTCAAGGTACCAGTTGTACATTTTTAATATTTCAAATCTTATTTCATTTGATACTTTAAGATCAGGCTTTAAGGCTTGCCTAGAACATAGTGATAATGAATAACATTCACCTTCCCACACACAACTGAAAAACATTTAGACTAAAGTCAGGAGATAATTGGTTTGGTTAGAAAGCTTTGAAAATATCCAATATATGGATCTAATATCGGACACTTTATTCAATATTCATTCATTCAATCATATTTATTGAGCACTCACTTTGCACAGAGCACTGTACTAAGCACCTGGAAAGTACAATTCAGCAACAGAGACAATCCCTACCCAACGGGCTCACAGTCCAGAAGTGGGGGGAGATAGACAACAAAACAAAACAAAGCAAGTGGACAGACATCAATAGCATCAATGTAAACAAACAGAATTAAAGATATATACACACATCATTAATAAAATAAATAGAATAATAAATATGTACATGTATACATAAGTGCTGCGGGGCGGGGGATAGAGAAGAGGGAGGGAATTGGGGCAATGGGGAGGGGAGGAGCAGCAGAGGAAAAAGGGGGCTCAATCTGAAGAACTCTTGGAGGAGGAGACCTTTCAGTAGGGCTTTGAATGGGGGGAAGTGTGCTAGTTTGGTAGATGTGAGGAGGGAGGATGTTCTAGGCCTGAGGTAGGATGTGGGCCATGGGTCGATGGTGGGACAGGTGAGAACAAGGCACAGTGAGGAAGTTAGCAGCAGAGAAGCGGAGTGTGTGGGCTGGACTGTAGGAGGGGGTGAGGTGATGGATACCTTTGAAGCCAATAGTGAGGAGTTTTTGCTTGACTAGTTATCTAAAGAATCATAACAATATTTGTTAACTGCTTAACATTGTGCTAAAATCTGGAGTAGATACAAGATAAACAGATTGGAACAGTCCCTGTCCCACATGGAGCTCACAACCCAAAGGAATGAGAGAACAGATATTTAATCCCCATTTTACCAATGAAGAAACTGAGGAACAGAAAGGTAAAGTGACTTACCCAAGGTCATACATTAGGCAAGTGGTAGAACTTGAATTAAAATCCACATCTAACTCCCAGGCCTATTCTCTTTCTAGTAGGCTATGCTGCCTCTCAAAAATGTTAAAATGTATTATTTCTTTTCTTCCATTGGTACTTTTTACCAGTAGAAACAGTGTGGCCTAGGGGATAGAGCACAGGCCTGAAAGTCAGAAGGACATCAATCAATCAATCAATCATATTTATTGAGCACTTACTGTGTGCAGAGCACTGTACTAAGCTCTTGGGAAGTACAAGTTGCAACATATAGAGACAGTCCCTAACCAACAGTGGGCTCACAGTCTAGAAGGAGATGGGTTCTAATACTTGCTCTGTCACTTGTCCGCTGTCTGACCTTGAGCAAGTCACTTAACTTCTCTGAGTTTCAATTTCCTCATCTGTAAACTGAGGATTAACACTGTGAGCCCCTTGTGGGACAGGGACTGGGTCCAATCCAATTATCTTGTAAATACCCCAGTGCTTAGAACAATGCCTGGTACAGAGTAAGCACTTAGGAGGCCTCCCCAGACTAAGCCCCCTCTCCCCCTCCTCATCCCCCCAGCTTTACCTCCTTCCCACAGCACCTGTATATATGTATATACGTTTGTACGTATTTATTACCCTATTTATTTATTTATTTTATTTGTACATATTTATTCTATTTATTTTATTTTGTTAATATGTTTTGTTTTGTTATCTGTGTCCCCCTTCTAGACTGTGAGCCCACTGTTGGGTAGGGACCGTCTCTATATGTTGCCGACTTGTACTTCCCAAGCACTTAGTACAGTGCTCTGCACACAGTAAGCACTCAATAAATACGATTGAATGAATGAATAACATAAAAAGGAAGCTTTAGTAAACTTCAAATTTCAAAAGCCTTTCAAAGTAGTTAATTTATTTACTGAATGCCTTCTTTTCACTGTACTTGCCCTTGCATAGATTTCAAAAGAAGAAATGTAGCACTTTCCAGCAAAGAGAACTTTAACTCATATGAGGAAGGTATACATAGTTACTTTGGGAAATGGATATGAATGACTATTGGTGGGGAGGGATTTGACTCAGTAAGTAAGTTTGGAATGACATTCCTGGGAGGAGGAATTGCACTTAAAATGTCAAGGAGAGAGGATGATGAGCAGAATTCCTTAGATGGAAGAGAGAACACAAGTTGGATTAAAGTAGGAATATACAGTGGTTAGGAAAGGGGAGGGGCTGGACACAGAGAGAACATCAAGGAAGGTACTGGAGAAAGCCAGACGTGAAGTTAAAAGAGTTGTGGATAGAAAGATAGTGAGGGATGGCAGTTCCGTGGTCTGTTTAGGAAGAATCAGTAGGACCTGCTGAAAGACTGGATTTGGAAAGTGAGTGAGGGACACCCATATGACTCATCAATTACAAGGAAGGGCGAGGAAATGTTGATAATGACAGAAAAAAATGAGGAGGTGGGAACTTGAGAGAGAGGGAGAATGTCTGTCCTTCATTCAATCGTATTTATTGAGCACTTTGTGTGCAGAGCACCATACTAAGCACTTGGAAAGTACAATTCAGCAAGAGACAATCCCTGCCCACACAAGGTTTACAGTCTAGAAGTCTAGTATTCCCCTGTTGACTGTGAGCAGGGATCGCTTCTAACCAAGTTTGTTGTATTGTACTTTACCGAGCATTCAGTACAATGTACTGCACACAGTAAGTGCTCAATAAATAAGATTAATTGGGTCAATTGTGGAGTAACTCAAGAGTACAAATATGAAGACTGAAAGGCCAATAAATGAGCCTTATCAGAACCCTTCAAAAACAGAAAGGAGAAATGAGCAGAGGGGAGACTGGGAAATAAGCAGTTAATAATGCTCCAGCCAGTACAGGAAAGAGAAGAGGCCACTTGATTGGCCAAAAATAGGCCACAGAAGATATGAGAGAAATGTATCAAGAATTAAGACAATTCAGATTAAGGGTTGAGGAGAAATGGAGACTTTGAGTACCAGCAGTTGGCATGTTTATTGATCAACCACCTTATCAAACTCTTGGGAGAGGACAAAAGTAGCAAGACACACTTTCCCTGCCTTTAAAGGAGCTTACAATATATTCTAGGAGAAAGTAAAAAATTATTTACAGCTAGTGATAGCTAGAAAAACAAATATAAAGGAGGGAGCTGTACAAACCCTTCTGGTTGAAAGAGTTGAACGAATGATTAAATGCACAGATTAAAGTGTAAAAAAAATACCTATAAGAACAGAGGATAAGATTAAAGTACACAAGTGCTAAGGGTGAATGTTGGTCTGTAAACTCCTTGTAGGCAGGGAGTATATCTACCAAATGTACTGTATTATACTCACTGAGGCACTTAACTACAATGCTCTGCACACAGTAAGCATTCAATAAATACCATTGACTGATGGGAGAGAAGAGTTGCAATTTAATCAAGGAAAGCTTCCCGAAAGAGGTGGGATTTTAGGTGGGCTCTAAAGATGTAGAACATGAGCTAGGGGAGAGCTGAGAAAGAGATACAATTAGAAAGTGAGTTTTGGAGATGCTAAGCATGTGAGCTGAGGAGAAACAGGTGCGAGACTTGATAAAAGATGGAGAAACCTCCATAGAGACAGCCAGATCATATTTAGAGAAGCAGCATGGCTCAGTGGAAAGAGCATGGACTTTGGAGTCAGTCGGGTTACACAGATGGGCAGGTGTCCGAATGGGCCTGAGGAAATCTGAGGTGGTAGGGATGGCTCCTTCTACAGCCCACCCCGCTCTGCTCCTCTGCCGCTAATCTCCTCACGGTGCCTTGTTCTCGCCTGTCCCGCCATCGACCCCCGGCCCACGTCATCCCCCGGGCCTGGAATGCCCTCCCTCTGCCCATCCACCAAGCTAGCTCTCCTCCTCCCTTCAAGACCCTACTGAGAGCTCACCTCCTCCAGGAGGCCTTCCCAGACTGAGCCTCTTCCTTCCTCTCCCCCTCGTCCCCCTCTCCATCCCCCCATCTTACTTCCTTCCCTTCCCCACAGCACCTGTATATATGTATATATGTTTGTACATATTTATCACTCTATTTATTTATTTATTTATTTTACTTGTACATATCTATTCTATTTTATTTTGTTAGTATGTTTGGTTTTGTTCTCTGTCTCCCCCTTTTAGACTGTAAGCCCACTGTTGGGTAGGGACTGTCTCTATATGTTGCCAACTTGTACTTCCCAAGCGCTTAGTACAGTGCTCTGCACACAGTAAGCGCTCAATAAATACGATTGATTGAGTCAGATATCAAGGGTTCAAATCCCGGCTCCAACACTTGTCAGCTGTGTGACTTTGGGCAAGTCACTTCACTTCTCTGTGCCTCAGTTACCTCATCTGTAAAATGGGGATTAAGACTGTGAGCCCCCTTTGGGACAACCTGATAACCTTGTATCTACCCCGGTGCTTAGAACAGTGCTTTGCACATACTAAGCACTTAAGAAATGTCATTATTATTACTATTATTTTTATAGCTAGACACAGAGGATTGGTGCATTCCAATGAAATTTTAAGAATTGAGGAGACAGGTACACTTAACATACATGAAGAAGCCAGGTATTGAATCCTTATTGTACTTCATGTTTCTTACATTCAAACCTCAAAAGCCAAACCTCAAAAGCCTCACGGTTTTTCTTCAATAATACTTCCCTTTCTTCCTAAAGAGACATTCATTCAATTGTATTTGAGCACTTACTGTATGCAGAGCACTGTACTAAAGCGCTTAATCAACCTACGCTATTGTTACACTTTGGTTAGACTACCATATCAATTTCTTGCTTATCTTCCTCCAACCTCTCTCCCCCTTCAATCCATACACCAGGCTACTTAAAAGCATCACCTTCATGAAGCACATTACACATACTCTTCACTCCTCAAAAACTTCCTTGGCTACCTATCTCCCTTTGCAAGAAGCAGAATGCCTTAACATTGGTTTCATTCATCCATTCATATTTATTGAGCACTTACTGTGTGCAGAGCACTTTACTAAGCACTTGGTAAGTACTAGTTGGCAACATATAGAGATGCTTCTATAGAGACGTGTGGGATGAACGAGAGAGTGGAGTCGAGGATGACAACAAGGTTGCAGGCTTGTGAGACAGGAAGGATGGTAGTGCCGTCTACAGTGATGGGAAAGTCAGGGAGAGGGCAGGGTTTAGGAGGGAAGATAAGGAGTTCAGTCTTGGACATACTGAGTTTCAGATGGCAGGCAGACATCCAGATTTTGTGTGTTTCATCACACAACATAAACCATTCTCAATCACAGCCCTATCCCCAATTCAGTCCCCAAACTATAGTCATGCCAACTCAACACCAACCCTATAACATGCATTTCATGCCTATCCTCGGCACTTAAATATAGTTTTATACATTATTCTTGTACATTCAATTACCTACTTGGTTATTTCACACTGATTTACTTAGAGTGCTTCCTCCTATATCTCCATCCTTGTTCCCACTGTTTACCTGTAAACAATTTCTATCTGATTTCCCCACTTCATTGTAAACTGATTGACCCCAGAAGCAAGACACATTCCCTAGCCACAAAGATATGTGATCCCTAGTGTGAGCAAAGCACTAGACACACCCCTGCCCTCAAGGATCTTAAAATCTAGTTTACAAGCTACTATTTGACTCAGTAGGAGAGCAGTACTTAGCACTCAACAGGTGTTCAAATACTGCTGATTACTTACTATTGTCAATTGTTTAAGGTTAGTGATACCCGAGAGAGGAAGGAGAAAAGAAAGGAGTAAAATTGTTTTACTTAAGTGAGAAGGAATGAAGAACTACAGGTGCAGGAGGGTAAGTATTGGGGAAGAGAGGAAGGGAGCACTTCAAGTACCATAATCAGTTGATTGTATTTATCAAGTACCTTAATCAGTTGATTGTATTTATTGAGTGCTTACTGTGTGCTGAGCCCTGTTTTAAGCACTTGGGAGAGTACAATATAACAGACACATTCTCTGCCCACAATGAGCTCACAGTCTACAGGGGAAGACAGACATTAATATGAATTATGGATAGGTACACAAGTGCTTGTGCACCTCATAACTGATAATCTCGGTAACCTCAGAAAAATAGGTCGGCTGGTTAAACTGTAAACTCCTTGTGGCCATGCTGCAATTGTATCCTCCAAGTTGCCAAGAACTAGACTTTTGCATTGCCTCAGGGCTCCGTAAATATCAATGAATGATTGGCTATTTTTTAGTAAGTAGGAAGAGAGGAGAACAGGGTCTGGTGTCTCAAGAAGGGAAGTGCAGGCCCATAAAGGCAGGGTGAGTTACGGGTAAGGATGTCCAATGAAAAAAAAAATCAAATATCCGTTTCATCAAAATTAGGGTAGGGCAAATTTATAGTGGATTAAGTCCAATCAGTTTCTGGATTTCCTCTAACAGCAACCAGCAGCACAAGACACAAAAAGCTTATTTTCTATCCCTACTAGCTCTCAGTTATCTGAGATAATAGGATAAAAGAATTGCATGGAAGTCAATCTGGAAGCCTCATTTTAGCCTGAGACTTTTTCTTCCCCTTTAAACTTTTAAAGTAGCTAGTAGTAATGACAAAAATTAATGGATTTGTGTTTCCCATTTATTTCACTTGAGTGAGATTTAACTCAAGCGCTTAGTACAGTGCTCTGCACACAGTAAGTGCTCAATAAATACGATTGAATGAATGAATGAACAAGCAGTAAACTGGGCAGAAGCAAAGGAAGAAGGTAAGTGGGGGAAGGAAAAAAGCTATGGCATGTAAAATATTTAGACATCAGCCTTTCAATGACTAATAAATTGATTTGAAGGGCTTCTCTACAGCCAGCCATAGCATGACACTCAGAAAACACCACCATCATTATAAAACAGGTCTTATTAAGCCCAAAAGTAAGATTATAACTATATAGCGACCAGGTTTGCCTGCAGAAGCTTTTACCATCTTCAGCTTGAAAATGTTGAAAGGTTAATACCAGAAGAGTACTAAAGCCAAATTGGAAATAAAAACGATGACAAATGGAGATTTTTTTCATTTTTTGGCCAGTGAAGTCTTCAATTTACCCTAGGATGACTCAGGGAGGTCCTGAGAATCCTTAAGATTTTGCTCTCCTCTCCCACCCTGTTCTTGTTTTAAAAGAGGGCTCTCTTTGGAACCTTCAGAATTGCTTTTTTATTAAAGCAAAGGTCAAATAGCACAGAGTGGGCCTTGCTCAGCTTTTCTAGGAGGCTACAATCTCTGCAGCACATATTCCCTCTGTCCTTTGAAATGATTCAAAGTTTTTGTTCTTCACTAACCTCCTGTAAAACTGCAGACATATATCTGAGAAAATCTAGGAAGATCCTATCCATCAATCAATGGTATTTATTGAAACCCTACTGTCTGTGGAGGACTGCACTTAGCCTTTGGAAGAGTACAATGAAACACAGTTTGTGCTGCCCCCAACAACCTTACGGCCTGGGGTCTACAGTCCTGATTACAAAAGTACATGCTGCCCCATTCCCAGAAGATTTGCTTTCACTCTTTTCAAATCCCAAAGGCATATTTTTCCATTTGCATCTGAACAAAGACATTTCCTGTCCAGTATTAATTCTTTATCTTCAATCTGTGGTATTTACTGAGGAATTACTGTGTGCAGAACATTGTACTAAGCACTTAGGTCAGTACAATAGAGTGAGTAGACCTGATCCCTGCCCTCAAGGAGGTTGATAAATTCCCTTTCCAATTAAAACAATTCCCTTGCAGACATTACCCATAGTGGCATCTACCACTGCTTCCTCATAAACTCTTCAAATGCACAAAAAAATTCTCAAAGTTCTATGGAAAATATGCTTGACTGCAGGAGACAGAAGTTCTGTATTTTACAGAAAGGAAGAGTATAGTTTTTATTATCTGAAGGATTATGTCTCCACTGTACTGTACTTAACGTATTCTACCGAGGTGATTAGTACAGTGTTCAATTCATACAATGCCTATAGTTTATAAAGTCAAGGACTGAGCACTCTGACACCTAAGTAGATGCTGAAAAGGAGGAGATTACTTTCTAAAAAAAAAACCCAAAACAGTATTTGTTGTGTGCTTACTATGTGCCAGGCACTTTTGTAAGTACTGGGGTACATACAAGCTAATCAGGTTGGACGCTGTCCCTATCCCACATTAGTTCACTGTCTTAATTCCCATTTTACAGATGAAGTAACTGAGGCAGAGAGAAGTTAAGTGACTGTTCCAAGGTCACACAGCCCACAAGTGGTAAGAGCCAGGATTAGAACCCAGGTGTTTCTGACTCCCAGGCCTATGCTCCATGCACTAGACCACACTGCTTCTCACCCTTTCTTAGCCTTTGGAGAAAAAGAATAAAAAAATACCCTAGGGAAATAACCTCATTGGCCTTGGCTGCTTTCCTGCCACCATAACAAGAGACACAGTTGAGATACCACCCACTACATCATCATTGTCAGCATGGCATAGTAGGCAGTGCATGGTCCTGGTAATAATGATAATAATAATAAATGATGGTATTTGTTAAGGCTTACTATGTGCCAAGCACTGTTCTAAGCACTGGGGTAGATACAACATAATCAGGTTGTCCCACGTGGGGCTCACAGTCTTAATCCCCATTTTACAGATGAACTAACAGGCACAGAGAAGTGAAGTGACTTGCCCAAGGTCACACAGCAGACAAGTGGTGGAGCCGGGAACAAGTGGGGGCATCCAGGAGTCAGAAAGTCATGGGTTCTAATCCAGGCTCCGCCACTAGCCTGCTGTGTGACCTTGGGCGAATCAATTCACAGCTCTGTGCTTCAGTTTCCTCATCTGTAAAATGGGGGTTGAGACTGTGAGCCCACTTGGGACAGGGACTGTGCCCAACCTGATTTACTTCATTCACTCAATCGTATGTATTGAGCACTTACTTTGGGCACAACACTGTACTAAGCACAAGGGAAGTAGAAGTCGGCAACATATACAGACGGTCCCTACCCAATAATGGGCTCACAGTCTAGAAGGGGGAGACAGACAACAAAACATGTAGACATGTGTCAAAACCGTTCAGAATGAATGGAATTACAGGTATATTCACATGATTAACAAAATAGAGTAGTAAATATGTACAAGTAAATAGAGTAATAAATCTGTACAAATATATAAGTGCTGTGGGGAGGGGGAGGAAAAGAGGAAAAAAGGGGGCTCAGTCTGGGAAGGCCTCCTGGAGGAGAGGAGCTCTCAGTAGGGCTTTGAAGAGAGGAAGAGAGCTAGTTTGGTGAATGTGTGGAGGGAGGGCATTCCAGGCCAGGGACAGGATGTGGGCCAGGGGTGGATGGCGGGACAGGCGAGAATGAGGCACAGTGAGTTAGCGGCAGAGGAGCAGAGGGTGTGGGCTGGGCTGTAGAGGGAGAGAAGGGAGGTGAGGTAGGAGGGGGCGAGGTGATGGAGAGCCTTGAAGCTGAGAATGAGGAGTTTTTGCTTGATTCGAAGGTTGACGGGCAACCGCTGGAGATTTGAGGGGAGTGACATGTCCAGGGCGTTTCTGTACAAAGATAATCCGGGCAACAGAGAGAAGTATAGACTGAAGTGGGTAGAGACAGGAGGATGGGAGATCAGAGAGGCTGATGCACTAATCCAGTCAGGAAAGGATGAGATTGAACGTAGTGGTTTGGATGGAGAGGAAAGGGCAGATCTTGGCGATGTTGTGGAGGTGAGACCGGCAGATTTTGGTGACCGATTGGATGTGTGGGGTGAGTGAGAGAACAGAGTCGAGGATGACACCAAGGTTGCAGGCTTGTGAGATGGGAAGGATGGTAGTGCCTTCTACAGTGATGGGAAAGCCAGGGAGAGGACAGGGTTTGGGAGAGAGGATAAGGAGCTCAGTCTTGGACATATTGAATTTTAGATGGTGGGCAGACATCCAGATGGAGATGTCCTGAAGGCAGGAGGAGATACGAGCCTGGAAGGAGGAATAGAGAGAGCAGGGGCGGAGATGTAGATTTGGGTGTCATCAGCATAGAGATGATAGTTGAAGCTGTGGGAGTGAATGAGTTCACCAAGGGAGTGAGTGTAGATAGACAACAGAAGGGGACCAAGAACTGACCCTTGAGGAACCCCTACAGGGAGGGTGATTTACTTCTAACCTCCCCAGCATTTAGTACAGTGCCTGTCACATAGTAAGTGCCTAAATACCAGAATTATTATTATCATCATCTTCCATGGGATGTGGCCATTGGAACCACCATGTTCAGATGGTTGTAACCATTGGAGTCTAAATGAGGTGTCAAGGTGTTTAGAAGCCTTAAAAGCTGCACCTTTAGCCAAAATGTACAACAGTGTGACTGTGGAAAGAGCACAGAACTGAAAGTTAGAAGTAATCTCCACAGCACTTGCATACATATCCTTGCAATCTCTTGTTTCTCCTTCCTACAATTTATTTTAATGTCTGCCTCTCACCAGACAAGCAGAGAGCATTTCCAGCACCTCTAGTGCATTTTTTCTTTCCTAAGTGCTTAGTACTGTGTTCTACAGAATAATCACTTAATCACTTAATACCATGGATTGATTAATCCCATCTCTGGCATGTGACCCTGAGCTAGGCATTTGACTTCTCTGTGCTTCAGGTTCCTCATATGTAATCTTAATTTAGTGGTGTTCATCACATCCCTGGCCCTCTTTAGTTCTAGTATTCTCATGTGCAGTGATCAATTTGTCTTTCAAAAGCTGTTTTCCAGACAATAAAATCTATGCAAGACCTTCAGTATTTGATTGACATCCTTCTTGATGTCTATGCTTGGCTTGATGTGAAGCAGCATGGCTTAGTGGAAAGAGCTTGGGAATCAGAGGACATGGGAGCTAATTCTGGCTTTGCCACTTATCTGCTATGTAACCTTGGTCAAGCCACTTAACTTCTCTGCCTCAGTTACTTCATCTGTATAATGGGGATTAAGACTGAGTCCTACTTCGGACAACCTGATTACCTTGTATCTATGTCAGCACTTAAAACAGTGCTTGGCACATAGAAGTAATGGTAACAGATACCATTATTATTATTATTATTATTATCATCATTATTATTATTACCATATCACTGAAGAAAAGCAGAACATTATTTGGCATTTCAAACCCAGTATCATCATCCTCAATCTTTCCATATCAGATTTTGGAACTGGCAAGAAGCAGCTGCCAAGAACCCAGGCCAACAGTGATTATCAGAATATGGGTGACTAGATTAGTTCAGATACATTAGGACTAAATTAGTAACAAAAGGCAGAATTGAAAATGGTGTCCCGAAGTGTTGCCAAATACCATCTCTATGTGGATTCTTCCCAAATCCATATCTCCAGCCCCCATGTTTCTCCTCTACAGTCTTGCACTTCTTCCTGCTGTCAGGACATCTTTCCCGGGATATCTCACCAACATCTCAAACTTAATATGTCCAAAACAGAACTCATTATCTTTCCAACCAAACTCTGCCCTCCCTGACTTGCCCATCACTGTAGGCAGCACTGCCACACTACGTCTCACTATCCCATAACCTTGGAATTAGTGTCACTTTATATCTCTCATTCAACCTTCATATTCAATCTGTCACTAAATCCAGTGTGTTCTACCTTCATGACATTGCTAAAATTCATCTTTTCCTCTCCATCCAAACTGTTACCATACTGATCCAAGCACTTTTCATTTCCTGCATCACTCTCCTTTCTTACCTCCCTGCCTCTTAATAATAATAATGATAACTGTGGTATTTGTTAAGCACTTTCTATGGCCCAGGCATTCTCCCAAGTGCTTAGAACAGTGCTGTGTGTATCTATTACAGCAGTTAGAATAGTGTTTGACATAAAGTAAGCACTTAAATACAATAATAATAATTGATCAATTCATGTAAGGTCTGAGGGAAAGTCTAAATTTATAAGTGTGAAGTGGCTGATGGTTTGACGTGATTTAGTTTGGAAGTTAACAGGAATAAGTATGTTGAAGGAGGAAGGATTTGGAGGCAGGGAGAGTTGTGGTCTGTTGGACTAGAGTACAGAAAGTTACAGGCTGGTGGAAGAGCATTGAGTAATGGGACAGGCAGGTTAGAAGAGAGAGAGTTGGAAAGCTGTGGGTGGGGAGAGCTGACACGCAAGATGGAGAGAGTTGAGAGATGGTGAAGAGGCTTGAAGCTGATCATCAAGAGTTTTTTGGTTGACGTAAAGGGAACTGAGAAGGCAATGGAGGGTTCTGAGGAGATGGCAGATGAGTGATGTTATAAGAACATGTTATATAGCACAGATCGTAGAGGTAGAGGATGGGGGTATGGAAGTGACAAGAGTCTAGCCTTAATAATGGAGGCATATATTAAGTGATCACTATGTGCAAAGCACTGTTCTAAGCGCTGGGGAGGATACAAGAGTATCAGGTTGTCTCACGTGGTGCTCACAGTCTTAATCCCCATTTTACAGGTGAGGTAACAGGCACAGGTAAGTCAAGTGACTTGCCCAAGGTCACATGGCTGATAAGCGGCGGAGCCGGGATTAGAACCCATGACCTCTGACTCCCAAGCCTGGACTCCTTCCACTGAGCCACGCTACTTCTCTATGAAAAGGGCTTGGACAAAGATGGTAGAAGTGAGGGTGGAAAGGAATGGGCTAATATGGGAAATGAAGATCTGAGCCATATTTTCAGGTGTCACTGCAAGTCATCCATTAGTCATTTCAGGACTTATTCAAGGGTTAAATGCTTTGCTTCTTCAAACTAATCTGAATTCTCTATATTGTAAGCTCCCCATGGGCAGGAAATGTGTTTACCAACTCTGTTACATTGTTCTTTTCCAAGTACTTAGTACAGAGCTCTGCAGACAGAAAGCATTCAATAAAATATGACTGATCGAATCAAAAAAGTCACAATAAGAAGCTAACTAGCTCCCTTGGGCTTTGGTCCACATTTATTTGGGAACCCTACGGTGCAGTAGGATGCTGCTTTTACAGTTTCAATTTAGAACTCTAAGTAGATCAACACAATGCATGGCCCAGTCTCTTTTGCCAAAGCACAGTGGAAAATTAAACAATTATTTAGCTCATTCAGGCCAAAATGCTCTTCAGCCAGTAGAGCCCTGCCCTATGACAAACTCACATTTCCAGATCAAAAAGTTTTATGTGGCCAGAATTCAAACAGCCCAACAAAATTAAGCCCTCCAAATCCATGGCTGGACATGGAATGGAAGAGTGGAGAAGAGAAAAGGACTCAGACTACAGAAAAGCTCTTCTTGGCTCTTATCTCGTAGGTCCTATGGGCCTTTATCTTACTAGATCTATTCACATCTGCCCTCTGACAGTTTAAGTGACACGTGCAAAAGTGTATTAGGCCTCTTGACTGGCTTAACATAGAGTATTTTATTTTATCAATGCCTATAAAGACTGTAAGCTCCTTGTGGGTAGGGATCGTGTCCACCTACTCATATACCCCCTCTTCCTCCTCCTCCTCCTCCCCATCCCCCCCGCCTTACCTCCTTCCCCTCCCCACAGCACCTGTATATATGTATATGTTTGTACATATTCATTACTCTATTTATGTATTTATTTTATTTGTACATATTTATTCTATTTATTTTATTTTGTTAAAATGTTCTGTTTTGTTATCTGTCTCCCCCTTCTAGACTGTGAGCCCGCTGTTGGGTAGCGACTGTCTCTCTATGTTGCCAACTTGTACTTCCCAAGTGCTTAGTACACTGCTCTGCACACAGTAAGCGCTCAATAAATAAGATTGAATAAATGAATGAATACACTGTATTTTCCCAAGCTTTCAGTGCAGTGTTCTGCGCATGGTAAGCACTTTGTACATATGATTGACACATTAAGAATGAGGCATGGACCAAGCCTCTGATGTTGCCCAATGCCACCCTGACAACCAGATTTCAAGCCCCATCGATGTTGATGATAGTCACAGGCCAACTAAATTGCCTCCTAGAGCCAGAGCAGAGCTGACTTCAGACAATGGCTGTCAAAGTAATGAAAAAAATTGCAGTAATGAAAAAAATTTCAGTCCCCTTCCACTCTGTATGACATCACTGTATTGTCCAGCCTGTGAATGAAGCATAATGGGATGCTATCATATGGCAGTTCATCAGGCCCTAGAAACTACAGAATTTCTCTAGTAGCTCCCCTGAACCCACCACTTTCTCTTGGGGCACCAAGTTCCACACCCAGAATCCCTGTTCACATAGGTGCTGCTTTTGTGGCTTTTAAATTATGAACTGCTGCTGCCCTCCTCTCCTTTCCCTGTATCCCAAATCGTGCACCTGCTAAAATTGCTCACATGCTTGTCTTAAGTCAGCCCTGTCTGTCTGGCCAGAGAGCACACTTAGCCTTTCCTGAAATGGTGAGGTTTAGACCTTCCTGACCTAACCAGAGCAATGTTTTTAGATCATTCTTAATTTTTAAAATATCAATAAAACTGGGGAAAAGGCATCAGCTTTCCCTATTTCAGATATAGCCCTCAATCTTGCACAAAATATGTGCACACTTCCGCCTTAAAAAACTTCGGCAAGAATTAAAACAGCTCTAACAAGGTGGTCAAGTTGTGGCTTATAATGTTTTTTATTTATTATTAATGTCTGTCCCCCCTCTCTAGAGTGAAAGCTCATTTTGGGTGGTGAATGTTTCGGTTTAATGGTATACTGTTCTCTCCCAGGTACAGTACAGTGCTCTGTACACAGTAAGCATTCAACAAATACAATGAACTGACTGACTTCAGCTCCTCTTTGCTGGCTTAGTGGCAGACAGTGCAAAGCTAGGAGACCTAGTAATAAATTGTGGTATTTGTTAACTGCTTACTATGCGCCTAGTGTTGTGGTAGATAAAGGACAATCAGACTGAACCCTATCCTATGTGGGGCTCACAGTCTAACTGGGAGGGAGGATAAGTATTTAATCCCAATTTTACAAACAAGAAAACAGACATAGAAAAGTTAAGGTACTTGACCAAGGTCATACAGCAGGCAGTAGCAGAGCTGGGATTTGAACTTTTTTTTTTGGGGTATCTCTTAAATGCTTACTGAGTGCCAGTCACTGTACTAAGCAATGGGGTAGATGCAAACTGATCAGGTTGGACACTGTTCATGTTCCACATAGGGCTCACAGTTTTAATCCCCATTTTAAGGATGAGGCAATGAGGCACAGAGGAGCTAAGTGACTTGCCCAAGGTCACATAGCAGACAAGTTTCAGAACTGGGATTAGAACCCAGGTCTTTCTGATTTCCAAGCCCGTGCTCTAACCATTAGACCATGCTGCTTCTCAAGTTAACTCAAGTCCTCAGACTCCTAGGCCTGGGCTCTTTCCATGAGGCCATGTTGCCTCTCAAATGCTTCAATATTTTTGAATTTTGGTGGCGGTTGGCTGCAGTGCACAGTTTTCAAACTGCACTCCACAGGAATTCCTGCTCTTCGCCATCTCAAACCCCAGGAACAACTACCCGCTGTCCTCTTTAAAGGCATTTTTTTTTTTAATCTGTGAATCTTGGTAATATTAAGTTTTTGGTTTGTGGTTCTTCAGTTCATGATGCTTGACTGCTCCTGAACTAGAGACTGTAAATTCACTGTGGTCAGGGAATGTGTTTGTTATATTGGTATTTTGAACTCTCCCAAGTGCTTAGAACAGTGCTCTGCACACAGTAAGGGCTCAATAAATATGATTGAATTATAGAAATGCTTCAGCTACCTGGATATAAAGTAAACATCACTTCTGTTGTTGTCTGGCTTCCAGGACTGATTTTGGCCTAGTGAGGGCCAGGCAACTAGGTCCCAGACACAAAAGACTAGAAACTCCAAGACTGAGTTATCTCTATATTGTGTCACTAGCCAGTTTATGTTTCCTCATCTGGGAAATTAGGACTTCGCAATGATTCATTTGTCATATCCTCTGAAACCAGTTAGTTTCCCCATCAGGAGTGTATGTGTGGCAGGTACAAGAGGGAAACTCAGTCTCAAGAGATTTTGAGACTGAGAACATGTGCAAGAATTGATTATAGTGATAATGGTTTGCACAACTTTACTCATATTCTTGTCCCTGACAGTGCAACAAGTAGGCAGGCAGAAGTGCAGCACATTGCAAACTTACACAGATGTATCGTTTGCTGTTTGATTTACTGGGTTCTTTTTGGTTTGGGGTTTTTTGTTTTGGGTTTTTTTTTTTAAACACACTCTCTCTTTCTCTCTCTCTCTCTCTCCCTGAGGAATCACTCACCTTAATGCCGATGCTGTGCAGGTGATCAGCAGGTGATTGCTTTAGGAGGTGTCTTTGCCATCCACATTAGCCAGCTGATTTTTTTTAAATAAATGACAGTTATTAAGCACTTACTATGTGCCAAGGACTGTATTACACGCTGGGGTAGATATAGGGTAATCAGGTTAGGCACAGTTCATATCTCAAGTGGGGCTTACAGTTTTAATCCCCATTTTACAGATGAGGTAACAGATACAGAGAAGCTAAGTGACTTGCCCAAGGTTACAGAGCAGGTAAGTGGGTGGTGGTGGAGCAAGGGTTAAAACCCTGGACCTCTGACTCCCAGAGCCATCATGCTCTTTACAATGGACCATACTGCTTCTTCAGGATTCCCACTATGCCAATCCACCTCACAGAACGCCCTGGAGGTTCTATGATCAGAATGGCATAGTCCCATCAAAATGTCCCTAACTTGCTCTTTACTCCTTGTGGGCAGGGATCATGTTCACCAACTCAACTGGATTATACTCTCTCAAGTGCTTAGTACAGTGCTCTAAACATAGTAAATGCTTAAATACCACTAATTGTTATTAGAACTGACTCATTTGAGTAGCTAAAGGAAAGAGATGAATTTTTAAGAAGGCGATATTTTCTATTTTCCCATGGATACTTGTATTCCTTCCCCACACAGGGAGTTGGCCATTTCAGCTAAGGACAAGACATCTGGCTTCAGAAAACAGAAAAAAGTTCAGTTGGCCAATGCCTGAACTTTTCTGAACTTGATTATGAATTCAAAAGCAATAAAATTCTCTCATAGCTCTTTTCTTTCAGATTGAAGTTAGTTTTGTTTCAGAATTGCTACATCAGCAGTCAACTAGGACTTATCCATACATAAGAATGCAATTTACTAAAGTTTGAATTTGGAATTGAGGGAAGCTTTCACAGATCTTTCACCTTATTAATGTCACTTGTAGTTTCTGGAATGCCTTTTTTTATTCCACTCAGCAAGTGTCAGCTTATATGCTAGAGATAACTACAGAGACAGAATAGTCTGCCTTCAAAGGGAAGCTTTAGACACAGTAATATGCTGCCCCACTGCTACCACTTTGTGGTCTCTGTCTTCATACTGACAATATCTTAGATAACTGGAACAAGGTACAACTAGTACAGTTTAAATAATGTACTAGATTTTACATGCAATTCTGCTTTCAAGTCATGCTTACTCAAAACAATGTCCTACTCATAGTATCTCCATCAATTATATTGCCATCCTGATGTTTACCAACTGTACTCCATCCCTACAAACACAGGAGAAAATGAGTTTAAGGCACAATTGAGGGATTTGGGTCAGTATTAAAGGAGGATGTTTTGATAGGAAGGATTGCCAGCTATTGGAATCTGTGATCCAAAGAGGATGTGTGGTCTCTTTCAACATAGATTCTTCCTGGAACATCCCGCTTATAAGTCAGAGATGGATTTATCATCTTGCTAGGTCTCTACTACTTAGAAAAGCAGCGTGGCTAAGTGGAAAGAGCACAGACTTGGGAGTCAGAGGTCGTGGGTTCTAATCCCGGCTCTGCCACTTGTCAGCCGTGTGACCTTGGGCAAGTCACTTAACTTCTCTGTGCCTCAGTTACCTCATCTGTAAAGTGGGGATGAAGACTGTGAGCCCTACGTGGGACAACCTGATTACCTTGTATCTACCCCAGTGCTTAGAACAGTGCTCAGCACATAGTAAGTACTTAAATACCAACATTATTATTATTATTATTACTACTACCTCTATCCTACTGAGATCTCTTCTCTTGCCATATGCTGTTGAGTCATCTACAGTACATAGCGACACCATGGACACATCTCTGCCAGATCACCCCACCTCCATCTGCAATCATTCTGGTAGCATATCAGAGTTTTCTCGGTAAAAATACAGAAGTGGTTTACCATTGCCTCCTTTTGCACAATCAATCAATCATATTTATTGAGTGCTTACTGTGTGCAGAGCACTGTACTAAGCACTTGGGAAGTACAAGTTGGCAACAGTAAACTGGAGTCTCCGCCCTCAACTATCCCATGCTGCTGCTGCCCAGCACAGGTGGGTTTTGACTTGTAGCAGATTGCCTTCCACTTGATAGCCACTGGCCAAGCTAAGAATGGAATGAATATGCCTCTGCTTGACTCTCCCTCCCGTAGTCGAGACTTGTAAAGTACTGGAAACTCTCCAGGTATGACCCTGAGAGGGGTTGGGATCTCTAGGTAACTGGAAATAGGAAAATAGGAGAATTCTATAATTTTGTAAATAGCAAGAGCATAATGTTACTTACTCTGTTCCAAGCACTTAACTTAGTGCTGGGGTAGATATTCAGGTCAGACACAGTTCCCGACCCACATAGGGCTCACAGTCTAGGGAGGAGGGACAGATGTTTAATCTCCATTACACATATGAAGATACACAAAACCTAAATGCCTCTTTTTTTCTTAAATAAAAAAGAGGGTACTTGTTGGGCACTTACTATGTACTAAGCACAGTTTTAAGCACTTGAGTAGATACAAGTTAACCAGGTTGAACACAGTTCCTGTCCCACCTGGGGCTCACAGTCTAAGTAGGAGGGAGTAGAATTTAATTCCATTTTCCAGATGAGGTAGGTAACAAGGCACAAGAAGTCAAGTGACTTTCCCAAGGTCGCACAGCAGACATGTTACAGGGCGGGGATTAGAACCCAGATCCTCTGACTCCAAAGTTGATGCTGCTTCCCTATAGCAGGCAAGTGGTAGAACCTGAGTTAGAACAATGGTCCTCGGTCTTTCCACTAGGCCACAATGCTTGACACACATCCATTAGAATAATTGAGACTAAAAGCAAAATATACAGTAATTTTTTTAAGTGTCCATCTTTTCATTTCCCTTTGCAGCACTGGAAAAAGCAAAAAAAAAAAAAAAAAAAACTGGCCTCCATTTCTAGAAGAAACATCTGCCATGTTGCCAACAACAATGTCTCGACAGACGCTATTTAGCTCATAAGTGACTGCCCGGCCAGTTATAAGTTAGAAGGCTTTTTTGTTTCTTTTTTTTTCAGAAGGAAAGAGGTGTCCAGTTACACAACATCTCCAGAGGATAATACCACCATCTACTACCCCGACATTGAAAAGAACCAAACAAGTATGACTAAGTATGTTTAGGAGAATGGAAATATGTACAAGCCATCCTCAAAAATTAGCTAGTGTAGGTTTGAATATACTGAATGGTCATAGTGTGGAAAAAAAATGACATCCTGGATGTTCACAAAGTCATTTAAGACAGAAATAGATTTTGATTTCTGGCATCTTTTGTCAGATCAAGCATGATGATGCCCAATTCCTTCCTGGTATTGTTCTCTGAAACATTTTCATTCAGCAACTAGAATATTGAGCTTATGATTAATAATATAAGACCTCTAATGACAATAACAAAATGCCAACTCCCAAGGGCTTACCAGCAGACAATTTCCTTTCCTACAGCCCACCTTTCCCACAACCCAGACAAAAGAGAATGGATCTGAAAAGAAAAATTTACGTAATTCCAAATTCCTGAGGGAGATCCAACCCAACTAAGGGTGGGAGGTGGAAGAAGGAGGGAAAGGAGGAAAGGTAAAGTTGTGCCAAAGTAAAACAAGGAGTGTGAATCAGGAATATAAGAAGGGAAAGCAGGGAGCTCTTTGGGCAGAGAAACACAAAAATTTCAGATTTAATCCAAATTTAAAAATGGTGATAGGATGAAATATGGGCAAAATGTGATGCCCTACGCATGAGCAGAAAACTGCAACAATTATACTCATAGTCCCTTGTACTTTTTAGAATAAGCAATGCTGTATTACAAGGTATTGGAGTAGGGATAGAAATGGTACTACTAACTTTACACTTGGATTTTTACCCTTAATTCATCCTACCTTAAGCACCACTGCTCTTACGTACTTACCTGTACTTTATTTTAATGTCTGTCTCTCCCTCTAGACAGTTAGCTCCTTGTGGGAAGGGAATAGGTCTACCAACTCTGTTATACTGTACTGTGTGGGTTGTATATACATATATGTGGAGAGAGAGAGAGAGAGACAGATTAATTCTGATGGATTAATTGTTGGTTAACTGTATTCCCCATATGAGCTCTCTGATTTGTGTCCTGAAATACTGATAGTTGTACCAAAAAGACAACTCAATTCAGAAAACTGACATTTCTAGGAAGTATGTTGAGGCTATGCAGAATTACTTTAGAGTTTATCCAGATGCCCAGATGCTGTTTGGAAAAAACTGTGAGAAAGAATCCATAAGGAATATTTCTTAGCAATCCAAAATCAGCAGTATGCTTGTCCACATTTTGTTGACATAGTAATTTAGAATTTGAGGGAAAAATCCAGGGCATGTCAAATTGTCTATGCTGAAATTATTTTAAATCTGAACTGTAGCAGTGTATGCTTTACATTAGCAGACAACCATGCAAATACATATTACGGTGTATTTGCAGATACCCTCCTGAAAGAAATTGTGGTGGAAAAGGTGCTCCTTTCAAGGAGTTCAACATTATAGTTACCCAGAAGAAAAGCTGATCTGTACACACAAATACTGATGATCTGTTCTGTGCTGTCATGCCTGAGGATGCAAAAGATGATTTGGGAGTTGAAATCAGAGCATGTTTAAGATTTCTGGGAACTAAGCAGTATAAACTTGGATACTAGAGGAACGTTAGGAACAAAGCAAAAAAAAAACAAACCGAAAACCCCAGAGTTAATAATAAAAACAATAATTGTGGTATTTAAGCTTACTTAAATCCAGGCACTGAACTAAGCACTGGAGTGGATACAAGCAAATTGGGTTGGACACAGTCCCTGTCCCACGTGGGGCTCACAGTCTTAATCCCCATTTTCCAGATGAGGCAACAGAGGCCCAGAGAAGTGACTTGCCAATGGTCACACAGCAGACAAGCGATAGAACTAAAATTAGAACCCATGTCCTTCTGAGGCCCAGGCCCATGCTCTATCCTCTAGGCCATGTTGCTTCTAGATGACCCCTAACAATCCTCAAACAGACTTTAAATTCCTTATGGGCAGGGAATGTGTCTACCAACTCTGTTAGATTGTACTCTTCCAAGTGCTTAGTTCAGTGTTCGGCAGAGTAAACATTCAATTGCGACTTTGATGGATGGCAGGGAAAGTGGTCATTAGAGTGCCATTCTAAGGATCCTGTTGTCTAGTCTGATTGGACCACTGATTTGACCTGGCAACAGCGTGTCTAATGTTCTTATAGGCCAGACTACAATCATCACTGGAAATCTTTGAAATGGTTACCTTGACAGTGCTATATAATAGCTGCTCTTAAGTTACACTCTAAAAGAGAAATGAAACAATTTGTAGAGCCACAGTCTATTAATTAAAAGGATGCCCACTTTATACTGGTCAGTACAGAGGAAACGTGATACAAAACAAAAATGGGTCTCTCTTTTCCCTGCTCCCATTGGGGTCCTCCCACTTGTCCAATCCCCCAGCTAATGAAGATTCATTCAGTCGTATTTGAGTGATTACTGTGTCCAGAGCACTGTACACATTAGACACATTCCCTGCCCACAACGAGTTTTCAGTCTAGAGAGATGAGATGATCATTTTAGTACATTAGGAATATCAGCAGGTCACGGGCATGGGTGGCATCTGAGAGGGTACAGCATCCTAGACCTTAATCTCATGTCTACACTGTAAGCTCGTCGTCTACTAACCGTTGAATTGTACTCTTCCCAGTGAATCGTACAGTACGCTGCACATGGTAAGTGCCCAATAAATATCATCCATTGATCCCAAGGTAAACCCCGTGATTGGTAATTCCATTGACAATTATGTGACCTTTTAAACTTTCTAAGCTTGATCCCTGTCCCCTCCATAAGCACTTGGGAGAGTACAATAAATATTAACAGACACATTACCTGTCCACAAGGAGCATACAGTCTAGAGAGGAGACAGACATTAATAATAAATGATTTAATTGGTATTTGTTAAGTGCTTACAGTATGCTGAACACCATGCTAAACACTGGGGCAATGCATTGTAATCAGATCAGATGCACCCTGTCCCACATGGGGCTCACAGTTCCCCTTCTTGCATGGGGATGGGTTGACAGGCAGCAGTAGGGAAATGCGTGCTGAGTCTAAGCATCCCCACCATGGTCCATACTTCACTCTGCTCTCTGGATCATTTTTCTACAGCAATGTTCAGTCCATGTTTCCCCACTCCAGTGGCTGCCCATCCACCTCCGCATCAAACAGAAACTTGTCACCATTGGCTTTGGAGCACTCAGTCTTCTTGTCCCCTCCTACCTCATCTTGCTACTCTCCTACTACCACCCAGCCCACACACTTCGCTCCTCTAATGCCAACCTACTCACTGTACTTCGATCTCATCTGTCTCGCTGCTGACTGCTCGCCTACATCCTACCTCTGGCCTGGATTTATTTTGACAGTTTTGACACCAGTCTGTTTTGTTCTCTGTCTCCCCCTTCTAGACTGTGAGCCCGTTGTTGGGTAGGGACCATCTCTATATGTTGCCGACTTGTACTTCCCAAGCACTTAGTACAGTGCTCTGGACAAAGTAAGCGCTCAATAAATATGATTGAATGAGGAGTTCTCATAAGCAATACAAAGCTGAGTACTGTTACCTAATTCTACAATTTATGTAGCTTGTTACTCACGGATACATGGAGAGAGCAAGAAATAAGAAGTTAATTAAGAAGGCCAGTATGTATTTGAGAAAGACATGGTAATCTCCTCAGTAAGCTAGCGCTCAAATGTATTTGAGTACTTATTGTATGCAGAACACTAATAAAAACTTGGGAGAGTGCAATACAACTGAGCTGGTAAATATGTTCCCTGCCCACATGAATCTTACAGACCAGAAAGGAAGAAAGACATTAAACTAAGTTATGTATATGTGCCTAAGTGCTGTGGGGCTGAGGGTAGACTGGATTACTGCATCAGCCTCCTCTCTGATCTCCCATCCTCCTGTCTCTCCCCGCTTCAGTCTATACTTCACTCTGCTGCCTGGATTATCTTTGTACAGAAACGCTGTGGGCATGTCACTCCCCTCCTCAAAAATCTCCAGTGGTTGCCTGTCGACCTATGAATCAATCATAAACTCCTCACTCTTGGCTTCAAGGCTGTCCATCACCTCGCCCCCTCCTACCTCACCTCCATTCTCTCCTTCTACAGCCCAGCCTGCACCCTCCACTCCTTTGCTGCTAACTTCCAACTTGTACTTCCCAAGCGCTTAGTACAGTACTCTGTACACAGTAAGCACTCAATAAACACGGTTGATTGATTGATTGATTGATTCCTCACTGTGTCTCATTCTCACCTGTCCCGCCATCGACCCCTGGTCCACGTCCTTCCCCTGGCCTGGAATGCCCTCCCTCCACACGTCCGCCAAACTAGCTCTCTTCCTCTTTTCAAAGCCCTACTGAGAGCTCACCTCCTCCTGGAGGCCTTCCCAGACAGAGCCCCCTTTTTCCTCTCCTCTGTGCCTCAGTTCCATCATATGCAAAATGGGAATCCTACTTAGACTGTGAAACCATGTGGGACCTGATTATCTTGAACATACCACAGTGCTTAATACATAGCACTTCAAAGCCACTATTACTGAAAAAGGGCACAAATCCAATGGAAAGGGAGAAGGAGTAAGGGAAATCAGGGCTTAGTCAGGGACAGATTCTTGGAGAAGATGTGATTTTAGTAGGGCTTTGAGGTGGGGAGAGAATTCCAGGCCAGAGGCAAGACATGGGGCAGGTATCAGAAATGAAATAGATGAGATCAACCTTGCCTGTGTGCAACACTTTCATTTTTCAAAGCAATTTCACATTGAGAGATGAACAAATTAGTGAAATTTGGACAAGAAAAAAATACCAATAAGAAAATTATCATGGAAATAGATGCTGGTCATTTCACAATTTCTGGTAAAACCATTCATTGTGAGAAACTATCACCACCCCCCCAGCAATTTACTGTCCAGAACTTTCCATTCACCCTCCACTCCCGATAGCTTTACTACCTAACTACATGAAATCTCTTTTAAAATTGTAAGTGAGCCAATGAGCATACAATCATATTTTTAAAACTTCCTTCATATATATTTGTAACTATACAGGACTAAGTTAGGCCCAATGCCCCAAAACATGGAGTGTTATTGGAAGAAAACCCTGCTGTTCTATTTGGCAACAAAATGAAAATGATACAGAGTATAAAAATTGATTCAAATACTTATGTATTTAACAATGCAGAGATTTGTCCAAGAATGCTCAAAGTTAAATTTCACTATCTGGTAGAGAAGTTAAAGTATTCTGAGAACAGATTCGGGAAGCAGCGTGACAGTGGAAAGAGCACAGGCTCAGGAGTCAGAGATTGTGGGTTCTAATCCCAGCTCTGCGCTTATCAGCTATGTGACTTTGGACAAGTCACTTAACTTCTCTGTGCTTCAGTTACCTCAACTGTAACATGGGGATTAAGACTGAGCCTTACATGGTGCAACCCGATTTCCTTGTTATCTACCCCAGCTCTTAGAACAGACTAAGCCCCCCTTTTCCTCTGCTCCTTTTCCCGTTCCCAATGCCCTGACCCCCTCTCTCTGCTCTACCCACCTCCCTGCCCCACAGCACTTGTGCATATGTGTACATATTCATTATTTTATTTATTTTATTAATGATGTACATATATAATCCTATTTACATTGATACCTGTTTACTTGTTTTGATGTCTGTCTCCCCCCTTCTAGACTGTGAGCCCATTGTTGGGTAGAGATTGTCTCTACTTGTTGCTGAATTGTACTTTCCAAGTGCTTAGTACAGTGCTCTGCACACAGTAAGCACTCAATAAATATGATTGAATGAACGAATCATACAGAAGGAATGTAAAGGACTACAACTATTCTACAAAACAATTTGATATTCCTACTACATGGGCATTTAGTAAGTACTTAACTATGTGCTAAACACCAAGGGTAGACAAGTTTAACAGACTGGACAGTCACTGCCACAACATGTCACATAATCTATCTTCTCACTTTACACATAAGGAAACTGAGGCCCTAAGGTTAGGTACTTGCTCAGGTCACAAAGCAGGAAAGTGGCAAAGATGCGACAAGAATCAAAGTCTCCCAACTCTCAGTCTCAAGTCTTTTATTTTCCCCCCACTATTCCATAATATTGATTATGTCAAATTAACCAATTAAATGATTGTGTAAATAGTCCCACATTTGTGTTTACTATTTTATAGCTTACTTTTTCTAATAAGAGTTCCATAATGAGGCACTGAAAGAATTAAAGAAAACTGATTTCACTATGATCGAAAGACTAAAGACCAGTTAGATAACAGCAACAACATTCCTTGAAAGATGCAACATGGCCAAGTGGAAAGAGCACTGGCCTGGTAGAAAGAGGACCTGGGCTCTAGTCCAGCTCTAACACTTGTCCCCCGTGTGACCTTGAACAAGTATCTGTGTCTCACTTTCCTCATCTGTAAAATGAGGACTGTTTTCTCTGCTACTTAAAATGCAAGCCTCTTAAGGGATAGAGGATTAGGACACAGTAGAGTCCATTGAGAAGGTCACTGGTTAGCAAGGGCTGTTTCCATGGTAAAGGATACCTCACTCCATTCTGACCAAAAGTAGTGATGGCATTTACTATGTGCTTACCAGGTGCAGAACCCTTTACTAAGCACTGGGAGAAAATACCCAGTTGGGAATTAGACATGTTCCCAAAAGCTGAGAGTTCCTCAGAGAACAGATAACATGCATAAATAAAATCCAAGTCAGTTTATGGGTTTTCCAGGTCCCTTACTTCACCTGCCTTTTTTTAATTGTTGTATTTGCTAAGTGCTTCCTCTGTGCCAGGCACTGTATGAAGCGCTGGGGCAGATCTAAGATGTACAGGTCGGACACAGTCCTTGTTCCTCATGAAGCTCATGATCTTAACCTCCATTAATTGTGGCACAAAGAAGTGAGGTACCCTGCCCAAGTTCACATAGCAGACTGACTCAATGGAGCCAGAATTACAACCCTGTCCTCTGACCCCCAGATCTATGCTCTTTCCACTAGGCTTCTCACCTGTTGCCCGTATTCCCTGATTTTTCTCCATTTGCTGGCACCTCTGCCAGAGATTGGGAACAGAAAAAAATGTAAGGAAAAAGTGGACAGTCAGTTTCATTCATTCATTCAATCATATTTATTGAGTGCTTACTGTGTGCAGGGCACCGTACTAAGCACTTGGGAAGTACAAGTTGGCAACATATAGAGATGGTCCCTACCCAACAGAGGGCTCACAGTCTAGTAGGGGGAGACGGACAACAAAGCAAAACATATTAACAAGATAAAATAAATAGAATAGTAAATATGAACAAGTAAAATAGAGTAATAAACATGTACAAACATATATACAGGTGCTGTGTGGAGGGGGGAAGGAGGTAGGGTGGGAGGGATGGGGAGGGGGAGGAAGGGGAGAGGAAGGAGGGGGCTCAGGCTGGGAAGGCCTCCTGGAGGAGGTGAGCTCTCAGTAGGGCTTTGAAGGGAGGAAGAGAGCTAGCTTCGCGGATGTGTGGAGGGAGGGCATTCCAGGCCATGGGGAGGACGTGGGCTGGGGGTCGATGGCGGGACAGGCGAGAACGAGGCACAGTGAGGAGGTTAGTGGCAGAGGGTGTGGGCTGGGCTGTAGAAGGAAAGAAGGGAGGTGAGGTAGGAGGGGTTGAGGTGATGGAGAGCCTTGAAGCCGAGAGTGAGGAGTTTTTGCCTGATGCATAGGTTGATTGGTAGCCACTGGAGATTTTTGAGGAGGGTAGTAACATGCCCAGAGCATTTCTGAACAAAGATGATCTGGGCAGCAGTGTGAAGTATAGATTGAAGTGGGGAGAGACAGGAGGATGGGAGATCAGAAAGGAGGCTGATGCAGTAATCCAGTCGGGATAGGATGAAAGATTGAACCAGCAGGGTAGCGGTTTTGATGGAGAGGAATGGGTGGATCTTGGTGATGTTGCGGAGGTTAGACCGGTGGTTTTAGTGACAGATTGTATATGAAGGGTGAACGAGAGAGCGGAGTTGAGGATGACACCAAGGTTGCGGGCTTGTGAGACGGGAAGGATGGTAGTGCCATCAACAGTTTCATTAGAAGTGTGGTGGAGTAAGATTTTGAAACTACTGAATTGGCAGAAGTGAGGTTGGAATGATTTCCATATCCAATAACCATCCACTTAATTGAGACTATCCCCAGCTTTCAATTATGAAAGCATATATACAACCAAGTTTTCTTTGTGCCTGAAACAGCATACTAACAAAGGAGGTGTACTGAAGCGAGGACGTCAGTTTGGGGAATCTCACCAGGTGATTACTGGAAACTGTTTATTGTTTGAATATTACATGAACTGATAATTTCTAGATCTGAATAACATGCTTCAAGCTGCTGAAAATTCACCTCATTAAATGGAGCTTCCCAAAAGATACTTAGCACTCAGCCAGAAGGGAGGGCAGTTGACTCCACATTCATTAATCTTATCTTTTCTTTCTCCTTAATTCCCAATGATTTTACATCTCTATAATTGTTAAATTTCAGGGTGTTGAGACTGCATAGGAAATTGCATAAATTCCTCTATGCCTTTAAGGAGTGGAAAACTATGAAATTCAGAGGATAGCTAGGATTCTAATTTGATCCCAAGGATAGACTAGTCACTGGAATGATTTGGTGCTTTTTTGTACCTTTAAAGATGGAGAAACTGAAGCATTCAAAATTTGAGCAATTTGCCCAGCATCTTCTTGTTCCCAGTTTATTACTATTTGCACCAGATTAGACTGATTTCTGCAAACTTCTCAGGAGAAATGTGTTAATCTAATCTGAAAGTAAAGCATATCACCGAAGTTGAGTATATGCATGAATTTATATTCAAATATATACATGTGTGTGGGTATGTAAAGAAAGAGGTGCAAAGATAGACAAACCTAAGTTTACCATCAAAACTATAGTGGTAGTTGATCTGTATAATGAAAATATCTCTGCTACAGGTTGGTCACCAAATATATACAAATAATAATAATAACTGTGTTATTTATTAAGAACTTACTATGTGCCAGGCACTGCACTAAGCAGGGGGGTAGATACAAGTACATCGGGTTGGACACAGTCCCTTTCCCATTTGGGGCTCAGTCTCAATCTCCATTTTACAGACGTGTTAACTGAGGCACACAGAAGTGAAGTGACAATAAAATAGAACTTCAAATAATGCCTTGCTAAACTGACCAACTATGCAAATCCTAATGACTGAACTATGTAACCCATGTATTATGGTCCAGTGAGATTAAAGAGAGTCTTTCATTCATATTTTTGAGCGCTTACTGTGTGCAAAGCATGGAAAGTATAATTCAGCAGTAGAGAGACAATCCCAGTTGGATGTTTCCAGGAAAAGAAGTAGTCCACAGTGTCAAAGGCAGCTAAGAGGTTGAAAAGTATTAGGATGGAGTAGAGGCCACTGGATTTGGTAAGATAACTTGTGACCTTTGAAAGGGCAGTTTTCCATGAAGTGAAGGAAGGAGAAGCCAGATTGGAGGGGATCACGGAAAGAACTGGAGCAGAGGAAGTAGAAACAGTTGGGTGTAGACAACTTGCTCAAAAAAGTTTGGAGAGGAGTGGGAAGAAGGAGGTGAGATGATAACTGTGTCAAGGGACGATTTTTATTCTTTTTTGGATAGGGGAGGCATGAGTAAGTTTAAAAGCAGTGGGGAAGAGCAATTGGAGAGTGAATCAATCATATTTGAGTGCTTACTGTGTGTGGAGCACTGTACTAAGTGCTTGGGAAAGTTCAGTATAACAGACTTGGTAGACATATTCCCTGCCCAGGAGTGAACAGTGAACAATTGAAGATGGTGGTCAGGGAGTGGTCAAATATTTTGATAAGGCTCAAAGAAATGGAGCCACAGGTGGGGGGTAGATTTTGAGAGGTAGCCCAGCTCTTAAGATACTGCTGGGAAAGACAGGAGAGGCAAAGGAGGGGCAGGAGAGAGAGAGGAAATGGAGAGAAGCAGGGGAGACTTTCGGGAGACCAGATCTGATGGTGTCAATAAAAGTACGTGGCCAAGTCATTAGAATCAAGAGAGGGGAGCAAGTAAGTTGCATGCAGTATATAGGATTGTGTTGGGCCTATAAAAAGGAAAGTAGTTTGGGTATGGACACTAAATGAGGCTTGTGAGGGTCAAAAGATAAGAGGAGTCTGTGAGGTAATAGGACAGATTTGCAGGGAGAGGTTGTGTGGGAGAAAAGGCAGGTGAGGTGGTTGTGGTCAGATAGAGATATTTCAGAGTTGGTAAGAGTAATAATAATAATGATGGTATTTAAGCATTTAATATGTGTGAGACATTGTATTAAGCCCTAAGGTAGACAAGATAATCAGGTTGAACACAGTCCTTGTCCCACATGAGGCTCACAGTTTAAACAGGAGGAAGTAAAATTAAATCCCCATTTTACAGATGTGGGAACTGAGGCACAGAGAAGTTGTGACTTGCCCAGGGTCACACAGCCAGCCATTGGAGAAGCTGGGATTAGAAACTAGGTCTCCGACTACCAAGCCTAGGCTCTTTCCAATAAGCCATACTAAGGTACTAAGACTGCATAGTGACTAGAGATGCTGAAATCTGGTGCTTGTCAAAATTGGTGAGTGGCTCAGATGAGATAGGGCAGGAGGTCCGTGAAATTGAGGAGTGAAAGGATATGGGCAGCAGAAGGGTCATTGGGTAAAACCAAACAGATATTGAAGTCCCCAAGGATTAACATGGGGATGGAGAAGGAGAGAAGACATGTGAATAGCTATCAAAATGGTTCAGAAAGTTGAAGGTGGAGTCTGTGGGGCAATAGATGAAGTGACTAGTAACTGGAGTAGGTGGCAGAGGTGGATGATATGGCCTTCAAAAGAAAAGGAAGAAGAGGGATAGGGGAGGTGGAATGGTACAAAGGCAACACTAGAGAGTGACAAGGAAGCTGACTCCTCCCCTCTGAATTTTGGGGAGTGGGAGAAGATCATCATCAATCGTATTTATTGAGTGCTTACTATGCGCAGAGCACTGTACTAAGTGCTTGGGAAGTACAAATTGGCAACATATAGAGACAGTCCCTACCCAACAGTGGGCTCACAGTCTAAAAGGGGGAGACAGAGAACAAAACCAAACATACTAACAAAATAAAATAAATAGAATAGATATGTACAAGTAAAATAAATAAATAGAGTAATAAATATGTACAAACATATATACATATATACAGGTGCTGTGGGGAAGGAAAGGAGGTAAGATGGGGGGGATGGAGAGGGGGACGAGGGGGAGAGGAAGGAAGGGGATCAGTCTGGGAAGGCCTCCTGGAGGAGGTGAGCTCTCAGCAGGGCCTTGAAGGGAGGAAGAGAGCTAGCTTGGCGGATGGGCAGAGGGAGGGCATTCCAGGCCCGGGGGGATGACGTGGGCCAGGGGTCGATGGCGGGACAGGAGAGAACGAGGTACGGTGAGGAGATTAGCGGCAGAGGAGCGGAGGGTGCGGCCTGGGCTATAGAAGGAGAGAAGGGAGGTGAGGTAGGAGGGGGTGAGGTGATGGAGAGCCTTGAAGCCCAGGATGAGGAGTTTCTGCCTGATGCGCAGATTGATTGGTAGCCATTGGAGGTTTTTGAAGAGGGGAGTAATATGCCCAGAGCGTTTCTGGACAAAGATAATCCAGGCAGCAGCATGAAGTATGGATTGAAGTGGAGAGAGACACGAGGATGGGAGATCAGAGAGAAGGCTGATGCAGTAGTCCAGACGGGATAGGATGAGAGCTTGAATGAGCAGGGTAGCGGTTTGGATGGAGAGGAAAGGGCGGATCTTGGCAATGTTGCGGAGCTGAGACCGGCAGGTTTTGGTGACGGCTTGGATGTGAGGGGTGAATGAGAGACCGGAGTCGAGGATGACACCAAGTTTGCGGGCTTGAGAGACGGGAAGGATGGTAGTGCCGTCAACAGAGATGGGAAAGTCAGGGAGAGGGCAGGGTTTGGGAGGGAAGACAAGGAGTTCAGTCTTCGACATGAGCTTTAGGTGGCAGGCAGACATCCAGATGGAGATGTCCTGAAGGCAGGAGGAGATGCGAGCCTGGAGAGAGGGAGAGAGAGCAGGGGCAGAGATATAGGTCTGGGTGTCATCAGCATAGAGATGATAGCTGAAGCCGTGGGAGCGAATGAGGTCACCAAGGGAGTGCATGTAGATTGAGAACAGAAGGGGAACAAGCACTGAACCTTGGGGAACCCCCACAGTACGAGGATGGGATGGGGAGGAGGAGCCTGCAAAAGAGACTGAGAAAGAACGACCGGAGAGATAAGAGGAGAACCAGGAGAGGACGGAGTCTGTGAAGCCAAGGTCAGATAGCGTGTTGAGGAGAAGGGGGTGGTCCACAGTGTCAAAGGCAGCTGAGAGGTCGAGGAGGATTAGGACAGAGTATGGGCCATTGGATTTGGCAAGCAGGAGGTCATTGGTGACCTTTGAGAGGGCAGTTTCCGTGGAATGTAGGGGACGGAAGCCAGACTGAAGGGGGTCGAGGAGAGAGTTGGTGTTGAGGAATTCTAGGCAGCGCAAGTAGACAACTCATTCAAGGAGATTGGAAAGGAATGGTAGGAGGGATATGGGGCGATAACTAGAAGGTGAGGTGGGGTCAAGAGAGGGTTTTTTTAGGATGGGAGAGAAATGGGCATGTTTGAAGGCAGAGGGGAAGGAACCAGTGGAGAGTGAGCGGTTGAAGATGGAAGTTAAGGAGGGGAGAAGGGATGGAGCGAGAGATTTCATGAGATGAGAGGGAATGGGGTCAGAAGCACAGGTGGCTGGAGTAGCATTTGAGAGGAGGGAGGAGAGCTCCTCTGAGGATACTGCTGGGAAGGATGGGAGAGTAGCAGAGAGTGTTGAGAGCCGGGGAGTTGGAGAAGGTGGGGAAGAGACTTTGGGGAGGTTGGACCTGATGGATTTAATTTTGTTAATGAAGTAGGAGGCCAGATCGTTGGGGGTGAGGGAAGGAGGAGGGGGAGGAACCGGGGGCCTGAGAAGGGAGTTGAATGTGCGGAAAAGCTGGCGGGGGTGATGGGCATGGGTGTCAAGAAGATGAGATCCATTAGTTTTCCAAGAAGGATGATGATGTTGTTGAACCTGGACAAGGTGGTCTTAAAGGAGTAAACATAATGAAAACAAAAGTATAGAGGGTCAAGAAGTGTTTTGGAAGAAAGGAAGTGGAAGCAGCAAGTGTATGTAATCCATCACTGTCTTAATCCTAAAGGCAGAGAAGGGATGGTTTTGCTAACTAAACCTTAATCCTGGAAGAGTCATGTTGAAATTATTTGTAGTTGGCTTTTCATGTTAACTAATATAATATTTGAAATTTTTATGAAGAGTATTTGGGCATCATTTCTGATTTTAGTACAATGTGATATCTGGCATGTGGTCATCTGGAAAGCTGTAGAAACTGGCATTTCTGAGATTCCATGGTACAAGAGTGGGGCTGGCCAATTGTAGAGAAGCAGCATGGCATAGCGGAAAGAGCATTGGCTTGGGAGTCAGAGGTTGTAGGTTCTAATCCCGGATCCACCACTTGCTGGCTGTGTGACTTTGGGCGAGTCAACTGATATCTCTGTGCCTCAGTTGCCTCGTCTGTAAAATGGGGATTGAGACTGTGAGCCCCACGTGGGACAGCCTCATTGCCTTGTATCAACCCCAGAGCTTAGAACAGTGCTTGGCACATAGTAAGAGCTTAACAAATACCATAATAATAATAATAATAATAATCCCCTAAGAAGAGAGCAGCAGGAAAGACAGTGTCATTTGGAGAGAGGTAGGTTTCAGTGATGGTGAGGGAGAGCAATCAATCCAATTTAATCATTCAATCATATTTATTAAGAGCTTACTTTATGCAGAGCACTGTACTAGGTGCTTGGGAAAGTACAATACCAGGGACAATCCCTGCCCACTATGATATTGAACTATTACTATGTGCAGAGCACACAACAACAGAGTTGGTGGAATATCTTCCCCGCTCACAACAAAGTCTTGCGGGGTAAATTGATAATATAAAGTTCCAGCTATGTACATAAGTGCAGTGTGTGGGTGGCTGAAGGTGGGCTGAATATCAAGGGCCTAAAGGTTACAGATCCAAGTTCATAGGTGATGTAGGAGAGAGAGGGAATCACAGAAAAGAGGTCTCTTGCAGATGTAACTTTAAGGCTTTGAAGACGGAAAGATGGTTGCCAATCCACCTGTGGAATGTCCTTAGCATTAGCTGTAAAGCATTCAATCAGCGCCTACCTCACTGACCTCCTATTACAGCCCAGCCCACACATTTCACTCCTCTAGTTCTAGCTTGCTAACCGTGTCCTGGTCTTGTCTATCTTGCCACTACCCGCTAATCCCATGATCTCCATCTGGCCTGGAACTCCTTTCCCCTCTACATAAACCAGACCACCATCCTCTCCAACTTCAAAGTCTTCATACAGTCACATCTCCTCCAAGAGGCTTTCTCCAATTATCCTCTTTTTCCCAACTCCCTCTCCCTTCTGCATTGTGATGGACTTAGATCTGCACTCTTTAGGCAGTTGGTATCCACCCCAACCTCAACCCAACAGCAAATACATATCTTTAAATTATCTTTTTATATTAATGTGTCTCCCCTTCTAGACTGTAAGCTCAAAGTGGACACGGAAAGTATCTACCAATTCTGTTATACTGTACTCTCCCAAGCACTTAGCACAGTGCTTAGCATATTGCTCTTAAGTAACACTGATTGAGAGCATGGTCTGGCGGATATGGAGGGAGAGAGAATTCCAGGCCAGAGGCAGGAGTTGGGAAAGGAGAGGGCAGTGATATAGAAGAGATCAAGGCATATTGAGGGAAGCTGGCACTAGAGGCATGATGTATGTGGGCTGGTTTGTAATAGGGGAATCAGTGACTCCAGATAGGAAGGGCCAATATGATTGAGTGCTTTAATACTGATGGTAAGAGGTTTGTTTGAAGTGGAGGTGGATGGGAAGCCACTAGAGGTTCTTGAGTGGGGAGACAAAGACCAAATTTTTTTTTAGAAAAATGATCTGGGCAGCATAGTGAAGTATGGACTAGAGTGAGGAGACACAGGAGGCAGGGAGTCAGAGAGGAGGCTGATGCAGTAGTCAAGGCAGGATAGGATGAGTATAGTAGCTGTTTGGATGGAGAGGAAAGGAGGATTTTAGCAATGTTGTGAAGGTGGAACCAACAGGATTTGGTGACACTAAGTACATGGTTTGACTGAGAAATGAGTTGAAGAAACACCAAGGTTATGGGCTTATGAGACACAGAGAGTGCTTCTGCTGTCTATAGTGATGGGGGGGTGGGGAGGAGAGGGTTTGGGTGGGAATATGAGGGTATTCTCGTTTGTACATGTTATGTTTGAGGCATTGGCAGGACAACCAAGTAGAGATGTCCTGAAGGCAGGAGGAAATATGAGCCTGCAGAGAGACCAGGGCTGAAGACGTATTTTGGAATCATCCGCAGAGAGATGATAGTTGAAGCAATGGGAAAGAATGAGTTCTCCAAGAGAGTAGGTGTAGATGGATAATAGGAGACCCAGAAAAAAGCCTTGAGAGACTCCCACAGTTAGAGGAAGAGGCTCTGAAACGGAATGAAGATCACCAACGACCTCTGAGAGGGCAGTTTCCATGGAGTGAAGGAGGCAGAAGGGGGTTAAGGAGAGAATTAGAGAAGAGGAAATGGAGTCAGTAGATGTAGATAGCTAGGTCAAAGAGTTCTGAGAATAGTAGAAGGGAGATGGGGCAATAAATGGAGGGAGCTGTGGGGTCAAGGAATTTTTTTAGGCTAGAGAATTCACAAGCACGTTTAAAATCAGTGTGAAAGAAGCCATGGGAAAGTGAAAAGTTGAAGATACAATCAAGGACTGAAGAAGGGAGGGGGCAAGTATTTTGATAAGGGACTTCAATATTCATGCGGTTGTTCCCGATTACATTTCCATGGCCCTTCCTCTCACTCCTCACTCCACTGACCTGTTCTTCTCCACCCTCCAACTTGGACTCATACTCACTATCATCATCATCATCTTTGTTTTGTCTTATGCTGCCAAATCATCTTCACCCCCTAGCAGCTCCAAGGACGCATCTCTCCCAGAGCGCCCCACCTCTACCTGAAATCGTTCTGGTAGTGTACCCACAGAGTTTTCTTGGTAAAAGTAAGAAAGTGGTTTGCCTTCTTCCTTGCAGTAAACTTGAATCTCTGCCCTCGACTCTCTCCCATGCCGCTGCTGCCTTGCACGGGTGAGTTTTGATTTGTAGCATTACTTTCTACTTCCTAGCCACTGCCCAAGCTAGGAGTGGACTGGGTTGGCCTCTCCTTGACCCACCCTCCAATAGTCAAGACTGGTAGAGTACTGGAAACACTCCAGGTGTGAGCCTGAGAGGGGTCATCATCATCTTTAGTCATTGTACAATATATTCCTAGCGTAATGAACCTGGGTCTGGGTTTCAATCTCAGCTCTGCCACTTATACAGCTCTGCTGTATGAGTCACAATCATTCACCCTATCCCGCCTAGATTACTGCATTAGTCTCATTTCTTTCCTCCCAATCTCCTGCCTCTCCCCAATTCAGTCCATATTTCACTCCACTGCCCAGAGTATCTTTCTACAGAAACGTTCAGGGCATGTCACCCCCTGCCCCCACTCAAAGTTCTCTAGTGATTGCCTTTCAATCTCCCCATCAAACAAAAACTCCTCACTATTGGCTTTAAAGCTCACCATCACCTTGCACCCTCCTACCTCACCTTCCTTCTCTCCTTCTACATCCCAGCCCACATACTCCACTTCTCTGGTACTAACCTTCTCACTGTGCCTCAATCTCGCCTGTCTCACCACTGATCCCTGGCTCACGTCCTACGTCCAGCGGAACACCCTCCCTCCTCAAGTCCACCAAACAATCACTCTTCTCCCTTTCAAAGCCCTACTGAAAGTGCACTTCCTTCAAGAGGTATTCCCAGTTTAAACCCCACTTTTCCTCAACTCCCACTCCCTTCCACGTCACCATGACTCTCTCCTCTTGCTCTTCCCCTCTCCCCCTACCCCACAGCACTTATGCATAGATGCATATATCTATAATTCTATTTATTTATATTGATGCCTGTCTTCCCGCCTAGACCGTGAACCCGTTTGGGTAGGGATTGCCTCTCTTTATTGCTGTGATGTACTTTCCAACTGCTTAGTAAAGTGCTGTGCACACAGCAAGTGGTCAATAAATGAATGAATGACCTTGGACAACTCACTTTATGTTTTTGCACCTCAGTTTCCTTACCTATAAAATGGGGATTAAATCCAATCCCTCCTATCTCCCTCCTATATGGGGCAGAGACTCTGTCCAACCTGAAAACCTTGCATTTACTCCAGTGCTTAAAAAACAGCATTTGATGCATTGTAAGCACCTAACAAGTGCCATAAAAAAAAGATGGCAGTCATGAATGCATGAAGGGTGGGGGCAAGTGTTTTGATAAAGTACAAAGAGATGGGGTCAGAGGTGCAGGTGGAGTGGGTAGATTTTGAGGAGGTGGGAGATCTCTTGAAACAAAGCTGGGAAAGATGAGAGAGTTGAAGAAGGGACAAGAGGCAGGAGGGATGAAATAAGAAGGGGAAGATCTTAGGGAGATCATGTTTAACTGTTTCAACTTTCTCAATAAAGTACATGACCCGGACACTAAAGGGAAGACAAGAGGGAGATAGGGGGACTGTTTGAGGAGAGAGTGAAACAACTGGCGAGGGCAATGGGCATGGAAGTCAATATGGATGGAGAAATAATGTTGTGGGGTGGAGGACAGGGCAGAGTTAGAGCAGGCAAGAATGAATTTCTGAAGGACAAGGTCTGCCTGATATTTGGATAACCTCCAGCAGCGCTGGACAGCTTGTGCACAGGAGAAAAGGAACCATATTATGGAGGTGATTCAGAGGTGTAGGCTAGTGATATGACACCAGCAAAGAGATAGGGGAGTGACTGAGTTGTGTTCAGTAGAGAGGGTGACTGACTTAGGCACAGATCAAGGATGAAGGAAAGCTTTCCCATGATGGAACGAGGGTTCCGCAGGCCACATTTGGCTGAGGTTGTAGGTTGGGGGCTGGGGAGGGGGGGGGGAAAATGTTGTGTGAGGTAAGAAGGGACTGGATGGGAGTTAGCTGAAAGGTACCGCCATGGGGGTAGGGGGATGAGGAGGTGGGCTAGGAAGCACCATGAGAAGTCAGGAAGGATTGGAGGGAGAAGGATGGGTGGGGGGTGTTTGCTGAAAAGCCTGATTAGAGGGACGGGATTGGGCACATGCTAAACCTCACTGCATAAAGCTACCAATTTGTGCCAACCATACAAGAACAAAATGTGTGATTTAAATTAAAGAGAGTAGGGAAAACTGGAGAAGTAAAGCAATCTGCCTATGTTACTGAAGAGCTGCTTCTAGTGAAGCATTCTGGGATTATTGTAATTAGAGAAGGAAATGACCCATTATATCATTTACTCACTTCCCATGCCCACTCCACCAGTACTGGCCTGTTTTCATTCTCTTTGTCTCCAAGCGTTTCCCCCACCCCACCCTGCACACCCGCTCAAGTTTCCTCAAACCACCTTGATGGAACTGAAGTTTCATTGCCGGTTCAGGTATCTGAAATGTTTAGGTTTTTAAATCCTGTGTTTCCTTATTTACCATAGAGCCATATTTTTAGATGCTTCATCAACATACATAGACAATGTTTCTGATTATGAACAGTGTTAGAAAGCCAGGTTTTGTAGTAGGACAGCTCCCTGAGGTCAGGGATCATGTCTACAGACTGTAGGAATGTACTCTCCAAAGTGCTTACTACAGTGTTCTGCAAATAGTGAAGCACTCAACAGATACCACTGATTGATCACTGTTCTAACATGAGAATCAAATGAGACACTCCTCTAGATGACGTTCAACTTCACCAACACTCAGGGTTGTTGAGGATGGTCTGTTAGAAGTCCACACATACACTTACAGAGTGGAACCAATTGAGAAAAACTGTTCTTCAGTGCTCCTCCAATAATTCAAATGACCTAGAGTATTCATCATCTTGATAAAGGATTAGCTCATTATCAACACACTATATACTGTATTGGAGTGTTAAGCAATTAACCAAAAACACAGGATTCCTATCTGTTTTTCAGGGAATCATTTCACATTAAATCACAGAAATGTTCATGAAAAAGAATACCCACTGGCACAAAAAAAAGAATAGCCTCTAAAATCATTCAGATGCTTTGTACATAAAGTCTTGGGTACAGTTAGCACTATGTCCACAGAGTAAATGTGTTATGTCTGGACCAGTGCCTATTCTGATGTCCCGTATTTCAGCCCAATTATAGAATCTTTTGCTTCTATTTTTGTGCGAATAGCATAGCAACAGAGGAAGTACCGGCAATTGCTTCAAATCTCTAGGTCTCCATGAAAACGGGACTAACACCCCCATGCTGAAGAGTCCCCAACCATGACCTGAAATAATTTCCTTCCCGAGAGACAGGAGGAAAAAAGGCAGTAAGCTGGCTCTTCTCCCCTCCCCCGGGAACTCGCTGTCTTCTCGTTAAATGACAACGATTCGCAGAGGTATTTCCCGAAAGCCAATGCGTGGTGCCAGTTTCTCAGGTTACCCCGTCTACCACTTTTGTTGTATTAAACTCTTCCAAGCGCTTAGTACAGTGCTCTGTACATAGTAAACGCTCTATACATACCGCTGATGATGGTCGGGGCAGGGTCTCTGTTGCCGAAAGCACTGTTCTAAGCGCTATTTGTTTTGTTTTCTTGTCTATCTCCCCCTTCCAGACTGTGAGCCCACTGTTGGGTAGGGAACGTCTCTATATGTTGCCGATTTGTATTTCCCAAGCGCTTAGTACAGTGTTCTGCACACAGCACTCAATAAATACGATTGAATGAATGAACTATACTTTCCAAGCGCTTAGTACAGTGCTGTGAACGCAGTAAGCGCTCAACAAATACGTCTGAATGAATGAATGAATCATGTGCATCTCTCCTCTGGGCCAAATTTCCAGTTAACACACCCTATTCCCATTGCACGCTTTAGGTAAATGCCCCAATGCCATCAGAGAAACATGCCTTCAGGAAGGGCCAAATCCCCGCCCCATCTCGCCTCTTCCAAGAAAAGCTGGCAGGCTGAACTCAGCTGTGACTCTTAGATAAGGAGAGATAGGGCGGCCGGCACCTGCGAGATCTCTCCCCCACTCAAATGAATGAGGGATTTTTTTTCTGTTTTTTTGTTTTGTTTTGTTCTTCTTAAAGGCCTGGCTCACACCTATAGGCGCACCGGGGACCTTGGATTCATTCAATCGTATTTACTGAGCGCTTACTGTGTACAGAGCACTGTACTAAGCGCTTGGAAAGTACAATACAGCAATAGAGGGAAACAATCCCTGCCCACAAAGGTAGATGCGGAGGCGTGAAAGCATCCCCACATCCCCCTTTCACCCCGCAAGGCCTCCCCTCCCCACTGCCATCTCCCTCGCGACCGGTACAACGCTCACTGTTGGGTAGGGACTGTCTCTATATGTTGCCAATTTGTACTTCCCAAGCGCTTAGTACAGTGCTCTGAACACAGTAAGCGCTCAATAAATACGACTGATGATGATGATGATGATAAGCGTTTAACAAATACCATCATCATTGACAGGCGTTCTCGCCGCCTCCGACTAATCAACGCCAAAACAAGGCTCCTAATCGGACCTCACCCTCCAAGTGGCGCGTTTGGTACACTATTAATAGCTGCAATACTAGAAGCAGCGTGGCTCAGTGGAAAGAGCCCGGGTTTGGGAGTCAGAGGTCGTGGGTTCTAATCCCAGCTCCGCCACTTGTCTGCTGTGTGACCTTGAGCAAGTCACTCAACTTCTCTGTGCCTCAGTTCCCTCATCTGTAAAATGGGGATTAAGACTGTAAGCCCCATGTGGGACAACCTCATTACCTTGTATCTACCCCAGCGCTTAGCACATAGTAAGCACTTAAAAATTACCACTATTATTACTATCTGCTAAGCATTTACTATGTGCTGAGCACTCCAAAGCTGGGGAAAACACAAAGTAATCAGATTGGACACAGTCCCTATCCCGTATCTTGTATCCCCCCAGCGCTTTGAACAGTGCGTTGCACATAGTAAGCACTTAACAAATACCATCATTATTATTATTATTATTATCCCATATGGGGCTTAGAACCTGATGGGGATGGAGACGAGGTCTTTAATCCCACTTCTGCAGATTCGGAAACTGACGCACAGAGAAATTAAGTTAATTCATTAATTCAATCGCATTGATTGAGCGCTTACTGTGTGCAGAGCACTGTACTAAGCGCTTGAGAAAGTTGAAGCAGCGTGGCTTAGTGGAAAGAGCACGGGCTTGGGAGTCAGAGGACGTGGGTTCTCATCCCAGCTCCTCCACTTGTCTGCTGTGTGACCTTGGGCAAGTCACTTCACCTCTCTGTGCCTCAGTTACCTTATCTGGAAAATGGGGACTAAGACCGTGAGACTCATGTGGGACAACCTGATTACCTTGTATCTACTCCAGCGCTTACAACAGTGCTTGGCACATAGTAAGCGCATAACAAATACCATCATTATGCATGGCTCAGTGGAAAGAGCATGGGCTTTGGAGTCAGAGGTCATGGGTTCAAATCCCGCTCCACCACCTGTCAGCTGTGTGACTTTGGGCAAGTCACTTAACTTCTCAGGGTCTCAGTTCCCTCATCTGTAAAATGGGGATTAAGACTGTGAGCCCCCAGTGGGACAACCTCATCACCTTGTAACCTCCCTAGCGCTTAGAACAGTGCTTTGCACATAGTAAGCGCTTAATAAATGCTATCATTATTATTATTATTACAATATAGCAATAAAGAGAGACAATCCCTGTCTACAACGAACTCACAGTCTGGGGTGGGGGCGGGGGGAGAAGGGGGAGTGAAGTGACAGACATGAATACAAGCAAGCAAACATCAATATAAATAAAATTACAGATCAATCAATCGTATTTATTGAGCGCTTACTGTGTGCAGAGCACTGTACTAAGCGCTTGGGAAGTACAAGTTGGCAACATATAGAGACAGTCCCTACCCAACAGTGGGCTCACAGTCCAAAATGACAGATATATACATAAGTGCTATGGGGTGGGAGGGAGCAAAGGGTCAGAGTCAAGGAAACGCAGAAGGGTAGGGGAGACGGGGAAGGGTCGGTGATTTGACCAAGGTAACGAGGAGGCGATGGGATTAAGACTCAGTCCTCCCGACCTTCATTCATTCATTCGATCGTATTTATTGAGCGCTTACTGTGTACACAGCACTGTACTAAGCGCTTGGAAAGTTCAATTCAGCAACAGAGACAATTCATTCATTCAATCGTATTTATTGAGTGCTTCCTCTGTGCACAGCACTGTACTAAGCGCTTATAAAGTTCAATTCAGCAACAGAGACAATTCCTGCCTAACAACGGGCTCACAGGTCTAGAAAGGGGGTGGGGGGGACACAGACATCAAAACAAGTGACGAGGCATCAATATAAATAGAATTAGAGATATATGCACATCATTAATAGAAATAAATAGAATTACAGATGTGTTGAGACCTATAGAGACCTATTTATTTAATATAAATAGAATTATAAATATGTTTGTACTTCCCAAGCGCTTAGTACAGTGCTCTGCACACAGTAAGCACTCAATAAATACGATTGATTGATTGATTGATGTACACACACACACACAAAGTGCTGTGCAGGTGGTAGGGAGGTAGAGCCGAAGGAAGGAGTCGGGGCGATGGGGAGGGGAGGAGGAGCGCTTTCCACTAGGACTGTGAACTCCTTGTTGGGTATGTTGCCGACTTGTACTTCCCAAGCGCTTAGTCCAGTGCTCTGCACCCGGTAAGCGCTCAATAACTACTTATTAAAATTTGATATTCAAATTTTAATTATTATTAATGTGGTATTTGTTGTTGTTACTGTGTTGTAAATGCTGGGGTAGATGTAAATTAATGTGTTGGACATGGGCCTCAGCCTAAGTAGGAGAGAGAACTGTCATGGAATTACCTTTTTACAGACAAGGAAACTGAGGCACAGAGAAGTTGTGACTTGCTCAAGGTCACACAGGAGGCAGTTGACAGAACTGGGATTAGAACCCAGGTCCTCTGACTCCAAGGTGTGTGCTCCTACTACTCTCCAACAGGAATCCAAACCAGGCTCTGGAGAAAGGGAATCTTTATCAAAGGAATACTATATCTCTTCCAAAACTATAATTAGTTAGACCTCTTATACCAATTGTCTCATTTTAGTCAATCAGGGGAAGTTACTGAATAAAAGAAGGGGGGAATGGGCGCCATCCACGGCCCTCGCCAGCAGGGCCGAGCCCGGAGGCGCTCCTTACCTGGTACCCGCAGATGTCCGAGTGGCAGCAGCCGTCCGGGGCTGCGGAGCCTGGGCTCTGCAGAGTCTAACCGAACTCTTTTTCGGTTGGGATTTTTCTTTCCGGCCCAAAGCCCGTGGGGAAGCGCTGGAGAGGGCGTCGGGCCGGCCTCTGTCTCCCGCAGCCGCCCGCGGGCAGGAAGGGGGTGGGGGGCAGAGGGGCCGCCACTTGTAGCCGGGGCCGAGGGGCGGAGACCCGCAGATAAGCTGGGCGAAGCCGGCCCGCCCCTGCTTCGGGGGGAGAAGGAGGCCGAGGTGGGGCTTGGCAGCCCGGTCCGCCACGGGGAAAAGCGCAACACCGGCTGGAAACTGGCATCTGCCCCCTCCAAAGCCAGGCCCTCCTTTGGGCCATCATTCATTCGTTCAATCGCATTGATTGAGAGCTTACTGCGTGTACAGCATCATCATCATCAATCGTATTTATTGAGCGCTTACTATGTGCAGAGCACTGTACTAAGCGCTTGGGAAGTACAAGTTGGCAACATATAGAGACAGTCCCTACCCAACAGTGGGCTCACAGTCTAAAAAGGGAAGACAGAGAACAAAACCAAACACACTAACAAAATAAAATCAATAGAATAGATATGTACAAGTAAAATAAATGAATAAATAGAGTAATAAATATGTACCTGCCCCCTCCAAAGCCAGGCCCTCCTTTGGGCCATCATTCATTCGTTCAATCGCATTGATTGAGAGCTTACTGCGTGTACAGCACGGGAAGAGCACGGGCTTGGGAGTTAGAGGTCATGGTTTGCAATCCCGTGACCTTGGGCAAGTCACTTAAAAATAATAATAATAATAATAATGATGGCATTTGTTAAGCGCTGGGGGGATATAACATGATCATCATCATCATCAATCGTATTTATTGAGCGCTTACTATGTGCAGAGCACTGTACTAAGCACTTGGGAAGTACAAATTGGCAGCATATAGAGACAGTCCCTACCCAACAGTGGGCTCACAGTCTAAAAGGGGGAGACAGAGAACAAAACCAAACATACTAACAAAATAAAATAAATAGAATAGCTATGTACAAGTAAAATAAATAAATAAATAGAGTAATAAATATGTACCTGCCCCCTCCAAAGCCAGGCCCTCCTTTGGGCCATCATTCATTCGCTCAATCGCATTGATTGAGAGCTTACTGCGTGTACAGCACGGGAAGAGCACGGGCTTGGGAGTTAGAGGTCATGGTTTGCAATCCCGTGACCTTGGGCAAGTCACTTAAAAATAATAATAATAATAATAATGATGGCATTTGTTAAGCGCTGGGGGGATATAACATGATCATCATCATCATCAATCGTATTTATTGAGCGCTTACTATGTGCAGAGCACCGTACTAAGCACTTGGGAAGTACAAATTGGCAGCATATAGAGACAGTCCCTACCCAACAGTGGGCTCACAGTCTAAAAGGGGGAGACAGAGAACAAAACCAAACATACTAACAAAATAAAATAAATAGAATAGCTATGTACAAGTAAAATAAATAAATAAATAGAGTAATAAATATGTACCTGCCCCCTCCAAAGCCAGGCCCTCCTTTGGGCCATCATTCATTCGTTCAATCGCATTGATTGAGAGCTTACTGCGTGTACAGCACGGGAAGAGCACGGGCTTGGGAGTTAGAGGTCATGGTTTGCAATCCTGTGACCTTGGGCAAGTCACTTAAAAATAATAATAATAATAATAATGATGGCATTTGTTAAGCGCTGGGGGGATATAACATGATCATCATCATCATCAATCGTATTTATTGAGCGCTTACTATGTGCAGAGCACTGTACTAAGCACTTGGGAAGTACAAATTGGCAGCATATAGAGACAGTCCCTACCCAACAGTGGGCTCACAGTCTAAAAGGGGGAGACAGAGAACAAAACCAAACATACTAACAAAATAAAATAAATAGAATAGCTATGTACAAGTAAAATAAATAAATAAATAGAGTAATAAATATGTACCTGCCCCCTCCAAAGCCAGGCCCTCCTTTGGGCCATCATTCATTCGTTCAATCGCATTGATTGAGAGCTTACTGCGTGTACAGCACGGGAAGAGCACGGGCTTGGGAGTTAGAGGTCATGGTTTGCAATCCCGTGACCTTGGGCAAGTCACTTAAAAATAATAATAATAATAATAATGATGGCATTTGTTAAGCGCTGGGGGGATATAACATGATCATCATCATCATCAATCGTATTTATTGAGCGCTTACTATGTGCAGAGCACCGTACTAAGCACTTGGGAAGTACAAATTGGCAGCATATAGAGACAGTCCCTACCCAACAGTGGGCTCACAGTCTAAAAGGGGGAGACAGAGAACAAAACCAAACATACTAACAAAATAAAATAAATAGAATAGCTATGTACAAGTAAAATAAATAAATAAATAGAGTAATAAATACGTACCTGCCCCCTCCAAAGCCAGGCCCTCCTTTGGGCCATCATTCATTCGTTCAATCGCATTGATTGAGAGCTTACTGCGTGTACAGCACGGGAAGAGCACGGGCTTGGGAGTTAGAGGTCATGGTTTGCAATCCCGTGACCTTGGGCAAGTCACTTAAAAATAATAATAATAATAATAATGATGGCATTTGTTAAGCGCTGGGGGGATATAACATCATCATCATCATCAATCGTATTTATTGAGCGCTTACTATGTGCAGAGCACTGTACTAAGCGCTTGGGAAGTACAAACTGGCAACACATAGAGACAGTCCCTACCCAACAGTGGGCTCACAGTCTAAAAGGGGGAGACAGAGAACAAAACCAAACATACTAACAAAATAAAATAAATAGAATAGATATGTACAAGTAAAATAAATAAATAAATAGAGTAATAAATATGTACAAACATATATACATATATACAGGGGCTGTGGGGAAGGGAAGGAGGTAAGATGGGGGGATGGAGAGGGTGATGATCAGGCTCACAGTCAATCCCCATTTACAGATGAGGTAACTGAGGCTCAGAGAAGTTAAGTGACTTGCCCAAGGTCACACAGCCGACATGTGGTGGAGCCGGGATTCGAACCCATGACCTCTGACTCCAAAGCCCTGGCTCTTTCCGCTGAGCCACGCCACACTTGGGGCCCAGCCTCGGTTCCCTCCTCTGGAAAATGGGGATGAAGACTATGAGCCCCACGTGGTGCAACCTGATCACCTGGTATCCTCCCCAGTGCTTAGAACAGTGCCTTGCACATAGTAAGCACTCAACAAATGCCATCATTATTATTATTACTAAGTGCTTGGGAAGTACGAGTCAGCAACAGATAGAGACGGTCCCTACTCAACAACGGGCTCACAGTCTAGAAGGGGGAGAAAGACAACAAAACAAAAAATGGAGACAGGTGTCAAAATCGTCAGAGCAAATGAAATTAAAGCTATATGCACATCATTAACAAAATAAGTAGAATAGTAAATATCTACAAGTAAAATAAATAGAGTAATAAATCTGTACAAATATATACAAGTGCTGTGGGGAGGGGAAAGGGGTAGGGCAGAGGGGATGGGGAAGAGGAGAAGAAAAGGGGGGCTCAGTCTGGGAAGGACTCCTGGAGGAGGTGAGCACTCAGTAGGGAGGAAGAGAGCTAGTGCAAAATCCCCTGGGTGTCTGGTCCGTGGAGACTGACAGGCAACCAGGACCCCACCAGGCTTCAGGATGGCTTGATGGGAAACTGACCAGAGATCTAGAAACATGAGTAATAATAGTAATAATAACAATAAATGATGGTGTTTAAGGGCTTACCATGTGCCAGCACTGTACTAAAGTTCTAAGGTGGATACAAGCAAATCAGGTTGGACACAGTCTCTGTCCCACATTGGGCTCACAGTCTTAATCCCCATTAAGACAGATGAGGTAATGATCTAGACTGTGAGCCGGTTGTTGGGTAGGGACCATCTCTATATGTTGCTGATTTGTACTTCCCGAGCGCTTAGTACAGTGCTCTGCACACAGTAAGTGCTCAATAAATATGATTGAGTGAATGAATGAGCAATACTAATAACTGTGGCATTTGTTAGGCACCTGCTATGTGCCAGGTACTGTACTAAGTGCTGGGGTGGATACAAGCAAATTGGGTTGGACGTAGTTCCTGTTCCACATGGGGCTCACAGTCTCGATCCCCATTTGACAGATGAGGTAACTGAGGTCTAGAGAAGGGAAGTGACTCACCCAAGGTCACACAGCAAACAAGTGGTGGAGCCAGGATTAGAACCCATGACATTCTGACTCTCAGGCCAGTGCTCTATCCGCTATGCCATGCTGCTTCTCATGGGAACTGAGGCCCAGAGAAGTTGTGACATAGCAGATAAATGGCAGAGCCAGGATTAGAACTCAGGTCCTTATGACTCCCGGGCCCATGATATTGCCACCAGGCCACACTGCTTCCATAGGGGGAAGACTCACTAGGAGAATGGCCGGTGTCCTGCACCATGAATAAACTGTGGTATAAACAGTTCATTGATATTCAAATTTTAATTATTACTAATGTGGTATTTGTTTTTGTTACTGTGTTGTAAATGCTGGGGTAGATGTAAATTAATGTGTTGGACATGGACCTCAGCCTAAGTAGGAGAGAGAACTGTCATGGAATTACCTTTTTACAAACAAGGAAACTGAGGCACAAAGAAGTTGTGACTTGCTCAAGGTCACACAGGAGGCAGTTGACAGAACTGGGATTAGAACCCAGGTCCTCTGACTCCAAGGTGTGTGCTCCTACTACTCTCCAACAGGAATCCAAACCAGGCCCTGGAGAAAGGGAATCTTTATCAAAGGAATACTATATCTCTTCCAAAACTATAATTAGTTAGACCTCTTATACCAATTGTCTCATTTTAGTCAATCAGTGGTAGTTACTGACTGCTTACTTTGTGCAACCAGCATGGCCTAATGGAAAGAATACAGGCTTGGGAGTCAGAGGACCAAGATTCTAATCCCTACTCTGCCACTTGTCTGCTGTGACCTTAGGCAAGTCACTTAACTTCTCTGTGCCTTAGTTTCCTCATAAAATGGGGATTAAGACCATGAGCCCCATGTGGGGCGAGGACTGCGTCCAACCCGATTAGCTTGTATCTACCCCAGCACTTAGTACAGTGCCTGGAACGTAGGAAATGCTTGACAAATACCACAATTTTATTATTATTATATTATTATTGTTATGAGAGAACTAAGGAGGGGCAAGGGCTATTTAGTCAATTTTCTGAGGTGAAAATGGGGGATACAGAGTAGTTAAGTGACTTCAGCAGGCCTATAGCAGAGCTAGGACTAGAACCCAGACCCCTTGATCCCAGATGACCCTTTCCTCCTCTCTCTCCAATCTCCTGATTTTACCAACAAGCTAATAGTCACCTTTCACACACCTTGTAACACTCCTAATCAAAGGAAACATTAGTCACCCTCAAAGGAGTGTCTCCACTTTTTCCCCAGGCTAGTGGTCACTTGGCATATTTGTGAAGCCTGGGTCGGTTAATCAATCAATCAATCAATCAATCAATCGTATTTATTGAGCACTTACTGTGTGCAGAGCACTGTACTAAGCACTTGGGAAGTACAAGTTGGCAACATACTTGGAGAAGCAGCGTGGCTCAGTGGAAAGAGCACGGGCTTTGGAGTCAGAGATCATGGGTTCAAATCCCAGCTCTGCCAACTGTCAGCTGTGTGACTTTGGGCAAGTCACTTCACTTCTCTGTGCCTCAGTTACCTCATCTGTGAAATGGGGATTAAAACTGTGAGCCCCCTGTGGGACAACTTGATCACCTTGTAACCTCCCCCAGTGCTTAGAACAGTGCTTTGCACATAGTAAGCACTTAACAAATGCCATCATCATCATCAACATATAGAGACAGTCCCTACCCAACAGTGGGCTCACAGTCTAGAAGGGGGAGACAGAGAACAAAACCAAACATATTAACAAATGAAATAAATAGAATAGATATGTACAAGTAAAATAAATAAATAGAGTAATAAATATGTACAAACATATATACATATATACAGGTGCTGTGAGGAAGGGAAGGAGGTAAGATGGGGGGATGGAGAGGGGAACGAGGGGGAGAGGAAGGAGGGGGCTCAGTCTGGGAAGGCCTCCTGGATAGCACACTTGTGTTCTCAAGGGGCTGTCTAGTGGGAACCTTCCCATTTGTAGTCAGGTTGTGGCGCTGTCTGTTCACAGCAGTAGTATTTTTTGTAAGTTATTTTCCAGTGGAAAATTCCTTTTTCGACCTAATCTGGGCAGCCTGACCATGTGCTTCCTTGCAATTAGCCAAGGAAGTCTCAAATTTTTGTAAATCCTCCATGGCAATTTTATAAAAATATACAAATGCCCCAGGATTGGGATTATCCCAGATAAAATGGGCAGATTATTCTGCCTTGACCCTCAGTTGTTCTTACTCATTTTAAATATTTGGATTTCCATACCTGGACTGCAACATTTCTAGTAGCTGCTCACTTTAGGGCCTTCCGCATTCAGGAGTTTGTGATGTGGACAAGGCCAATTGGTACACTCTTGCTTTTGCAAAACTAGATTCTAAATCCCTTGTGGGCAGGGACTGTACCAACCAACTCTACTACTGCATTATACTCTCCCAAGTGCTTAGTACAGGCTTCTGTACATTGTAAATGCTCAATGAGTAGCAGTGTGGCCTAATGGAAAAAGCCTTGACCTGGGAGACAGATGACCTGGGTTCTAATTCAGGATCAGCCACTTGTCCGTTGTGTGACCTCGATCAAGTCACTTAATTTTTCTGTGCCTCAGTTACCTCATCTGTAAAATGGGGATTAAAGCTGTAGACCCCACATGAGACATGGACCTTGCCCAAACTGATTATTTTTTATCTACCCCTGCACGTTATTACAACAGTGCCTGGTACATAGTAAGTGCTAGCAAATATCATTCAGAAATGAATGCCACTGGTTGATTGCATGGAGGTGGGGTTGATTTGCCAAGGTGTACAGGAAATGCAGGTAATCCAGGCCTGTGATTGCTCCTTCGGTGCCTAAACTCCCTTTGGAATAGCAGCTGTATAGAGTTATGCTCTCTAAGCAGGACAAGCTGGAATGCCCTCCAGTCCTGGAATGCCCTCCCTCTGCCCATCCACCAAGCTAGCTCTCTTCCTTTCTTCAAGGCCCTACTGAGAGCTCACCTCCTCCAGGAGGCCTTCCCAGACTGAGCCCGTTCCTTCCTCTCCCCCTCGTCCCCCTCTCCATCCCCCCCATCTTACCTCCTTCCCTTCCCCACAGCACCTGTATATATGTATATATGTTTGTACATATTTATTACTCTATTTATTTATTTATTTATTTTACTTGTACATATCTATTCTATTTATTTTTTTTTGTTGTTAGTATGTTTGGTTTTGTTCTTTGTCTCCACCTTTTAGACTGTGAGCCCACTGTTGGGTAGGGACTGTCTCTATATGTTGCCAACTTGTACTTCCCAAGTGCTTAGTACAGTGCTCTGCACACAGTAAGTGCTCAATAAATACGATTGATTGATTGATTGATTGATTGCACGAGGCAGAGGTGGTTCACTCCCCCAGGCCCTAACTAAGGCTTGGTGCCAGAGGGGCTCCATCTGTCCCAACAGCCCTGTGGGAATGGTGAGAACCCTAGAGGACACTCCGGACCACAGAGGCTGGAGCTGCTGAAGCAGTGCCTCGCTTTCTCTCCATCCACACCCCAGAACAGCCCCCACCCCATCACTGGAGCCACTTAGGGTGAGCGGATGGCATCACTTATGACTAGCAGGCTGCCTGACAAACTTTCACCTGGCCTGAAGGCTGCTCCATGGACAGGGGCCAGTGCTATACCAGGGCCAAGTCCACACCTTTGCATTCCTAAAGTTGAGAATCCCCTAAACAATAAGGGACAGCCCAGTGCCTAACAGAGCTTAGCACACAGTAAGCAATTAACAAAAAAAGTTATCAATATTAGAGAACCATATCCAACAAGTCCTACATCAGATGCCCCTCTCCTGAGCCAGGATAGAGGTAGGACTGAAAGGAAGTGTCCACTTGGAAATTATTCATACCAGAATGGCCTCCATGACATCTGTTTTTTGTTGGGTTTCTTTTTAAATCATGTGCCATTCCATAGGGCTTTGGCTTACTTTCACCTCTGCCCAACCGACACCTGACAATCTTTTTCTGGCCTAATTGTTAAATAGGCATTCATCCATTCATTCAATTGTATTTATTGAGCACGTACTATGTGCAGAGCGCTCTACTAGGTGCTTGGAAAGTACAATTCAGCAACTAAGAGTGACAATCCCCGCCCACAATGGGCTCACATTCTAGAAGGGGGAGACAGATATCAAAACAAGCAAACAGGCATGGATAGCATCAATATCATCATAAACTCTTATACATGTACAAGAGGTTTATTCTAAATAACCCATAGCTATCCAGTCAGTAGTATTTATTAAGCACTTGCCCTGTACAGAGCACTGTACTAAGAGCTAGGGAGAGTTCAATGAAATAGACATGATCTCCACCCTCAAGGAGTTCACAATCTAGAAGGAGAGACAGACATTGAAATGAACCTCATAACCATATTGCACATTAATTTCATCATCAAAATTAGTGTAAAGTAACTTTTTGTAGCTTCCAAGTAAGTCTTTTCTAGGACCACTTTGTACTTTTGAATTTACTGATACTGTAATAGGTTGTTCTTAAAGAATATATGCATATTTGAAATAAGTTTCTTAGTACCGTATCCTAGCTCTGCCACTTGTCCGCTATGTGACTTTGGGCAAGTCACTTAGCTTCTCTGTTCCTCAGTTACCTGGTCTGTAAAATGGGGATTAAGACTGTGAGCCCCACGTGGGACAACCTGATTACCTTGTATCTACCCCAGCGCTTAGTACAGTGCTTGGCACATAGTAAGTGCTTAACAAATACCATTATTATTATTATTATTACTATATAAAGAAATAATCATAAAAGAGAAAGAGAGCTCTCCTTCATAGCTGGTTCTTTCCATGAGGCCAGGGCATAACAGATATGTTTGCAAAGTCCAACATATATGTTGCTGACAGCCTTTCCATATTGGTGCTGGCAAAGATTTCTGTGCTGATGTTGTCCTTGCAGCATCTGCTGCCGTTTTCAAATCTGCCTGTTGGTACCACGATCTTTCCAAACCATATGCTCAAAGAGAGTAACGTCTTTCCTGAGAACTGCAGCTATTCTATATGACATTATTTACTACTCTGCCTCATTAAGACTTTGTACTGTTCTCCTTCTCATTTTTATTAAACATATAGCAGCTGCCTGATATTTTTCTAGCATTCATTCTCCTCAAGTCAAGTACTCACATTTGAGGCATGGAGAAATGACAATGATGAAAGCAAAATTTGTTCTTCCAATTCCTAAATCCTTTATAATTTCTGAAGTAGTGATGAGAAGAGAGGAGATGGCCACATGAATGCATCTGAGTCAAGACGAACTGATCTTTGGAGACAAGAAGTGGTTTTATATCACCATCATCAATCGTATTTATTGAGCGCTTACTATGTGCAGAGCACTGTACTAAGTGCTTGGGAAGTACAAATTGGCAACATATAGAGACAGTCCCTACCCAACAGTGGGCTCACAGTCTAAAAGGGGGAGACAGAGAACAAAACCAAACATACTAACAAAATAAAATAAATAGGATAGATATGTACAAGTAAAATAAATAAATAAATAAATAAATAAATAGAGTAATAAATATGTACAAACATATATACATGTAAACAGGTGCTGTGGGGAAGGGAAGGAGGTAAGATGGGGGGGATGGAGTGGGGGACGAGGGGCAGAGGAAGGAAGGGGCTCAGTCTGGGAAGGCCTCCTGGAGGAGGTGAGCTCTCAGCAGGGCCTTGAAGGGAGGAAGAGAGCTAGCTTGGCGGATATATATAGTATATATTTTATATACTAAGCATCAATCACATGAAGGGCTTAGTTAATGATTCATTCATTCATTCATTCATTCAATCGTATTTATTGAGCGCTTACTGTGTGCAGAGCACTGTACCAAGTGCTTGGGAAGTACAAGTTGGCAACATATAGACAGTCCCTATCCAACAGCGGGCTCACAGTCTAGAAGGGGGAGACAGACAACAAAACAAAATAAAGTAAATAGAATAAATATGTACAAGTAAAATAAATAGAGTAATAAATCTGTACAAACATATATACATATATACAGGTGCTGTGGGGAGGGGAAAGAGGTAAGGCGGGGGGGATGGGGAGGGGGAAGAGGAGGAGAGGAAAGAGGGGACTCAGTCTGGGAAGGCCTCCTGGAGGAGGTGAGCTCTCAGTAGGGCTTTGAAAGGAGGAATAACTGATGAACTCTCCATGGCCCCCCTCGTGTCCTCAGATGACCCCATGAACTCTCCATGACCCGATTTGTGTCCTCAGACGACCCCAATTTCACTTATGAATTCGGGAAAATTTTCAGAAAGCAGCAGCACTCCTCCTCCTCAGCCAGGGCCAGGTGCCCGATCAGATGCCTGCCAGACGGGACGCGGGTCGGGCTCTGGGGATTTACTCTGTGCAGAGCACTGGACTAAACACCCTCTTTCACTAACCTCCTGTCTTCATTTGTGGTCTACGGTCCTCTCCCGACTCTTGAGAAAAGTGTTACTTTTTGTACAGGAACTGCTCCATGCTCCGGATCATTGACCTCCTCCAGTTCAATTTCATGGTATTTGTTATTATTATTATTATTATGCAGAACACTGTACTAAATGCTTGGGAGAGTACGATAGAGTTGGTGAAGACAGCTCTTGCCTCAAAGAACTTCCAAGCAGTTTCATATATGAACAAGAGTTAAGTGGGTTGCGGGACTCAGCTAAGGATAGGAAAAAATGATGAGCGTGAACCCATCCACTCTAAAGACAAAAGTCCTTTTGGACAAAATTCTATTATCTTTAGATTTTCAATGCATGTTCTCCCTACCCTCCTTAGAATGTGAGCCCTTGTGTTCAATGCATTATTTTGTATCTACCCCTGTGCTTAGTACAGTGGTTGTCACATAGCGAATGTTTAGCAAGCACCACCAGTACTGTGACTACAACAATCTGGCTGTAGGACAGACAGGAAGGCTATGTTTTTCATTCTTTCTCTTGCTATTTGGAACTTTCTTAGCTCTCTGTGCCAAAAGAGCCAAAAGTATTCAACTCCAGTTACATTATTTGCATTCTATTGTAAGATAATTATATATATAAACTATATGTATATATGTAAACTATATATATGTAAACTATATACATATATATGGATATAGTGTTTGTAAACAAATATATTGTAAAATGTATTGTTGATTACAAGCCCTCCAGGGGGAATACCCAGGTATAAAAAATTTATTTCCTTGCACCTGGAAGGGACTGAGGACAAAAAGAAAATGAATTTAAGAATCCAACTCTTGAATCCCCTTGTCTTCTCTATTTTTTCCCCTCCACCATTTAGGTCATTATTTCATATCAACCAATCAATCAGTGGTATTTTTTGAGTACTTACTGTGTGCAGAGCAATGAACTAAGCTTTAGTAGATGTGATCCTTGCCCACAGGAGCTGTAGTGTACAGGGGGAGACAGACATCAAAACAAATTACAGATGGGAATATAGTAATAATAATAATGATGGCATTTATTCAGCACTTACTATGTGCAAAGCACTGTTCTAAGCCCTGGGGAGGTTACAAGGTGATCAGGTTGTCCCATGGGGGGCTCACAGTCTTAATTCCCATTTTACAGTTGAGGTAACTGAGGCCCAGAGAAGTTAAGTGACTTGCCCAAAGTCACACAGCTGACAATTGGCAGAGCCAGGATTTGAACCCGACTCCAGAGCCCGTGCTCTTTACACTGAGCCACGCTGCTTCTCTTAGTAGTAGTCATAGTATACTCTCTATAATAGAGTATAAGGACATATACACAAGTGCTGTGGGGCTGGGGTGAGTATCAAAGTGCTTTCGAAGGTACAAATCTAAGTGCGGGGGCAATGCAAAATGAAGAAGGAGTAGGGGAAATGAGGGATTAGTCAGGGAAGGCCTGTTGAAAGAATATGATTTTAATAAGGCTTTGAAGGTGGGGAGGCTGATGGTGTGTCTAATGAGCAGAGAGGGAGTTCCAGGCTGGAGGCAGTATGTATGCTAGGGGTAGATGGTGGGGTAGATGAGTTCAAGGTTGGCCTTAGAGGAGTGGTGTTTATGTGGATTTGTTTGTAGTAGGAGATCAATCAATCAATCAATCAATTGTATTTATTGAGAGCTTACTGTGTGCAGAGCACTGTACTAAGCGCTTGGGAAGTACAAGTTGGTAACATATAGAGACAGTCCCTACCCAACAGTGGGCTCACAGTCTAAAAGGGGGAGACAGAGAACAAAACCAAACATACTAACAAAATAAAATAAACAGAATAGATATGTACAAGTAAAATAAATAAATAAATAGAGTAATAATTATGTACAAACATATAAACATATATACAGGTGCTGTGGGGAAGAGAAGGAGGTAAGATGGGGGGATGGAGAGGGGGACGAGGGGGAGAGGACAGAAGGGGCTCAGTCTGGGAAGGCCTCCTGGAGGAGGTGAGCTCTCAGTAGGGCCTTGAAGGGAGGAAGAGAGCTAGCTTGGCAGATTGGCAGAGGGAGGGCATTCCAGGCCAGGGGGATGACGTGGGCCGGGGGTCGATGGCGGGACAGGCGAGAACGAGGTACGGTGAGGAGATTAGCGGCAGAGGAGCAGAGGGTGCAGGGTGGGCTGTAGAAGGAGAGAAAGGAGGTGAGGTAGGAGGGGGCAAGGTGATGGAGAGCCTTGAAGCCGAGGGTGAGGAATGAGGGTGAGCCGAGGGTGAGGAGATCAGCAATGTTTCACATATTATTACAAATGAGGGCTCCTGCTATTGGTCAATGAATTATAGTCAAGACTGTCTGGCTTCCATATCTATGATGGAAATGGATCTGGAGTGGGACACATTAGTGAGGGACAGTGTTAAGGTAACAAAATGGGAAAGAGGAATACAAATGAAGGTTGACATTCCCCAAAACACATACCCCTCCCCACCAAGTATACACTATAAGGTGCATTGTGCTGCAAGTGTGTAGTTAGGGCCAAATAGGTTTATATTTGATATTGAGGAAAATAGACACTATTTGCTCTCTACCTTCGTGTTTAAAGATGATGGCACTGGGCTGATGTCATCTGGGTATGTGAAAAATCAGAAGTGAAAGGCTGTCTGACCTTGGGCAAGTCACTTAAGTTCTTTGTACCTCAGTTTCCTCAATTGTAAAATGAGAATTCAATACCTGTCTCCCTCCTACTCAGACCGTGAGCTCCTGATTTGGGTGTTCAACTGCTATTCTGTTGTTAGTAATTCTGCCATTCAGGCTCACCCAAGGAATAAAACTGTGGGTGAAAAAATATTTGGATACTAATATCTTAGGAAAACTGTGTTTCCATAAACCAGGGTCATAACTCAAACCTATTTAGCTGTTAATGCTCAGAAAAGTCACCCTTTAATGGTCCCTTTTTCCATAACTCCGGGATATCTTCCTGAAAGTTGGAGCTTTACACAGCATTTGGATATACCCTTTTCTGGACTCTAGTAAAGCTCCCAAGACAATTTAAATGAAAGTGCCTCAACAGATTGCCTTAATGTTCTGGCAGTTTCTTTTTCTAAGTTTACTATCTAGAGATTATTGGGAATTTGGAATCTAACAGGGTTTGCTGGAGTGTATCCTCAACACTTAATTTTTGAAGCAGAAGAGATATCCTAAATCTGCACATGTTTGGAGCCAGCTAAAGAATTTGATTTAGCATTGTGAGTTTGTAATACTGAACAGCAAGCTGTGTTTGAAACAAAAGAATGCTTCTCCCCTTCCAGGCAATCTCTTAGCAGCTGCTAGGGCAGATCTGATGGATGTCTTTATACACTTTACCCAGAGGAAGTTCAAACAATTTTAGGGCCTAACTGTTCAGCAAAGTTTAGGATGTGGCAGATTATGTGAGAATACTATAAAGGTTTGTAAAAAAAAGCAGGAATTTTTCTAAAAAGTTTTTAAGTGCAGCTCTGCCTGGGAAGAGAGAGAAATACTACATAATCCTTCAAAGACCTCCTAGCCCTCTAATTCTATCAATAAAAACATAATAAAAGTGTTTAAAGGGGAAACTAATTGCTAAATGTAGAAGTAGGCCTAATGGAAAGAGCACAGGCTTAGGAATCAGAGGACCTGATTCTTATCCCAGCTCCATCAATTGCCTGCTCTGTGACCTTGTTCAAGTCACTTAAACTCTCTCTGCCTGTTTCCTCATCTGTAAAATGGGGATTACCTTTTCATTCTCCTACTTCAACTGTGAGCCCCAAGTATGACAGATACTGGTTCTGACGATCAATTTGTACCTACCCCAGAACTTAGACTAGAGTTTGAACACAGTAAGCACTCAACAAATGTCATAATTATTATTTATTATCATTATGATTATTATTGTATGAGGATTAGGTATTATACGACAAATATATTTATCTCTTTTATCCTTGTTGGCCTTTCCATGGATAATTGGGACATAATTTCACAGTAAGTGCTCAGTAAATAGAATTGAATGAATATTAAATGATTTTTTTCATAATGTGACTTTTATTAATCTGCATATATTAATCATTAAACCTGAAATTATTCACATTTAATTGTTCAATTTTGGTTAGGCTAATGAAAACTAATACTTAAAAGTACTTGGATTTTATCTTGAGCTCAGGAGTTACTAAATGATGACTAAACCTCAGAATTTACTCACTGACATTACCATTGACAGTTTAATCAGTCACAGTGATTCAGTTCTTATCATTGCAGAGTGTGCTCACTTATGAGGACAATTAATCAATATTATTTAGTGAGCACCTAATTTGTGTAGAGCACTGTTCTAAGTGATTGGGAAAGTACAATTGAATTAGTAAATATATTCTCTGCCCTCCAAGGAAACAGACACTAAAATAAATTACTGATAGAAGGAAGTAGGAAAAGAGAATATTTATATGAGTAGTGTTTAAGTGATAGTGTATGTAAGATATGTATAAGAGGGTAATAGGTGGATGTGAGTGCTCAAGTGTTTATTTGGCACAGAAATACTGGAAGGCAGTATGAAAAGCAGGAGAATTGATCAATCAACTGGGGCAGAAGGATTGTGGGAGGAGATGTGATTGCAAAAGGGCTTTGACAATGGGGAGGGCTGTGGTCTGTTAAATTTGATGGGAGAGGGTGAGCCAGGGTTGCCAGAGGGCAAGAGCAAGAGGTCAGTGGTAGGAGAGATCAGAGCAAGGCACCATGAGTAGGTTAGCTTGAGAGAACAAAGAGTACAATCTGGGTACAGCGCAGTGGGAGAAGACCATGGTGAAGTAAAATGGAGAGAGTTGATCAAGTTCCATAAGTAATAAGGTTAGGGGCTTCTGCTTGTTGTAGAGAGAAGTGGATAATCGGAGGTTTTTGAGGAGTTTTGAGAAATGATCTGGAATGGAATGGAATATATCCTGAAGGTTAGAGAAACCCAAGTCAGGGAGACCAGTGAGGAGGCTGTTGCAGTAGCTGCTAGGATCTTTCATCATCGTAAAACACTGCACTTCTAGCCATTCCATCAGCTACCTCCTCCTTATAATAATAATAATGATGGCATTTATTAAGTGCTTACTATATGCAAAGCACTGTTCACAGCGCTAGGGTGATTACAAGGTGATCAGAAGCAGTGTGGCTCAATGGAAAGAGCACGGGCTTTGGAGTCAGTGGTCATGGGTTCAAATCCTGGCTCCGCCAATTGTCAGCTGTGTGACCTTGGGCAAGTCACTTAACTTCTCTGTGCCTCAGTCACCTCATCTGTAAAATGGGGATTGACTATGAGCCCCCCGTGGGCTCACCTTGTATCTCCCCAGCACTTAGAACAGTGCTTTGCACATAGTAAGTGCTTAATAAATGCTATTATTATTATTATTATCCCACGGGGGGCTCATAGTCTTAATCCCCATTTTAAAGATGAGGTAATTGAGGCCCAGGAAGTTAAGTGACTTGCCCAAAGTTACACAGCTGAGAATTGGTGGAGCTGGGATTTGAACATATGACCCCATCAACTCTCTTCTCCTGCTATATCCATATCTGACACTATTTGCTCTACACACATGAAACTGCAAACTATATCTCTCTTTAATCAATCAATAGTATTTCTTGAGCACTTACCAGCTGCAGAACCCTATATTAATTACTTGCAAGAAAACACTTCAATAGGCTTGGTAGGGACTCCCTCCCTCCTCTAATCCAACAGATAACCACTCTCCCCAACTTCAAAGCCTTACTGAAGGCACATCTCCTCCAAAAGGTCTTCTGAGACTAAACCCCACTTTTCCTCATCTTCCACTCCCTTCTCCATTACCCTGACTTGTTCCCTTTGCTCTTCCCCCCTCCCAGCCCTTAAGCACTTAATGTATATATCTGTATATTTATCTATTTGTATTGCTGTCTGTGTCCCCTACTGTAGACTGCGAACTTGTTGTGGGCAGGGAATGTCACCGTTTATTGTTGTATCATACTTTCCCAAGTGCTTAGTACAATTCTCTGCATAGTAAGTGCTCAAAAAATTCAAATGAATGAATGAATGAATGTTTCCTGCACTCCAGGAGCTCACAGTCTAGAGGGGGAGACAGTCATTAAAATAAACCTCAGATGAGGGAAGCAGCAGAATATAGGAATATTTACATAAGTGCTGTGATGCGTGCATAGGAGACACAGAAGGAAGGGCAAATGAGGTGGAGAAAAAAGGGGTTAATCGAGGAAGGTCTTTGGAGGAAATATAATTTTAGGAAGTTTTGAAGATGGAGAAAGTGATGGTCTATCGGGCATGAAGGAGGAGAGAGATCCCAAGTCAGTGGGAGGACAAGTGCAAGAGGTTGTCAGTGATACAGTTGACCTAGAGCTATGGTGAGTGTAATTCTCTTGCAATACTTCTGACTCCCCCTCAGAGCTCTTATGCTTCCTCCTGCCTGGAACGCCTCCATGTGAAATCTGCAAAATCATGCCTTTTCCTCCCACCAGGATCCTTCTACCAAGTCACATTTTCCCAGGATCATTTCCCAACTAACACATACCACCTTCCTGACCCCACGACATCTGCCGCCTTAGCACTCACATATTTCTATTTATCTGTTTTATTTGTTTGCCTATGCGCTTCATCATTTATAGTTATTCCTTTTTTTCTTTTTATTTGTTACATATTTGGCAATTTATAATTCCCCATCTCTTTTCCATTAGATAATAAACTCTTTGGGAACAGGAACTTCGTCTTTGTTTACTTTTTCTTTTGATTCCCACATATCTAGTAGATTTTTTTGCACATAGTAGCATTTGATATATGCTGCTGTCGAAATGCTGTATAATAATCGTTTTTCATCCTTTAAAAATTCGTATCCCTTTCCTTATCTTCCATCTTGGTCCCTTCTGATTCATTCTAAACACTACAGCAAAGATAATTTCATTAATTTAATTTGTATTTATTGAGTGCTTACTGTATGCAGAGCACTGTACTAAGTAGTTGGAAGAGTACAATACAACAATAAATAGACATACTCCATGCCCACAGTGAGTTTACAGTGTAGAGGTGGGAAGACAGACATTATTATAAAAGAATGAATTTCAGATATGTACATAAGTGCTGTGGGGCTGGGAATGGGGAAGAACAAAGGAAACAGGTCAGGGCTACGCAGAAGGGAGTGGGTGAAGAGGAAAGGGGCGCTTAGTCTGGTTGCCTCTTGGAGGAGATGTGCCTTCAGTAAGACTTTGAAGGGGGGAAGAGTAACTGTCTGTCAGATTCGAGGAGAAAGTGTGTTCCAGGTGAGATGCAGGATGTGGGCAAGGGTTGGCAGCAAGATAGACGAGATCAAGGCACAGTGAGAAGGTTAACATTAGAGGAGCCTTTTCTCAGAAACAATCCACCATGTAGTTAGTCGTCTCTTCCTTGCCAGTCTCCAGATTAAGGACACATTCCTCTCTGCATCACCAGCCCCTTGTGCAGAATCACTCTCATCTGCCACTACCGAAGGCTTGCCTGGCTCCAATGAGAACCACTCAAACTTTTGAGATTTCCCTCATACAGTCAACATTCTTTCTCACCTCTATGCCTAAAAGTTTTAAAAATACCGAATAGTATAAGACCTGTGGGAAAAATTTTTCATCCTTACCAAATTGAGAATATTTGAATCAAACACTGGTTAAAGCTAATGTTTTCTCTAAGCTAGGCAGGTACCTGGGTGTTCAGGGAATCTGAAAATCTTAGGCCATGCACCTACTTTAGCCCTTCTCTGGCTAGGGTCCTGTCCTCCACTTCTGGGACCAAGGACTCCAGCAGTACCCTAAGAAAATAATCTCCGGACCCCTATCTCAGTGGCGGGAATCCCCTTCTAATTCCCCCTCCTTGTCCAGGGCAAAATTCCAGCTGATAAAAGCAGGACAGCGATACTCGGTTTGATGTCCTGTCTCATTTTCCTGCCAATGCCTGAAAAATTGGGAGGCTGGCTGCCTAGCTGTTCCTCCTGTCTGCCCAGCTTCCCAATGTTTGGATGACCCTAAGGAAAGGAGAGTAGCAATGGGAAGGAAACTCTGGGAAGCTGATCCAGTTTGGGTGGAAGTTTCCTGATTCTTTCTGGGACCCCAATGTCCTGCCTTTTATATTGTCCCCTTCCTGCGTTGCTTTTATTGCAGCAGCCCTTGGCAGGTGCCGTTATTCACGTGGGTGGCAGCCCTTAAACACTACACCAAAACCTCCCCCAGACTGAGCCCCCTCCTTCCTCTCCCCCTCTTCCCCCTCCCCCTCCCCCTGCCTTACCTCCTTCCCCTCCCGACAGCACCTGTATATATTTATATATGTTTGTACATATTTATTACTCTTTTTATTTTACTTGTACATATTTATTCTATTTATTTTATTTTGTTAATATGTTTTGTTTTGTTGTCTGCTTCCCCCTTCTAGACTGTGAGCCTGCTGTTGGGTAGGGACCATCTCTATATGTTGCCAACTTGTACTTCCCAAGTGCTTAGTACAGTGCTCTGCACACAGTAAGCGCTCAATAAATACGATTGAATGAATGAATGAATATACCCAAACTAATCTCTATGACTGGAAACCCCACTCTCATCCTTCAACAAACAACATTCTTCCCTCATTTTAAGGATACATTCAAATCCATCTCCCCTACCCTCCAGGAAACCTTCCTTGATTAACAAGAACCACCTTTAAATAATCCAGATACAACCTAACTAATTTTCAAGGCACTTGCAATTAAATTCAGAAAAGTTTTCCCACTATTTCTGCTCATATTTGTTTAATTCTATTAAAAAGGATCAAATTCATTCATTCATTCATGCATTCAATTGTATTTATTGAGTGCTTACTGTGCAGAGTACTGTACCAGTGCTTGGAAGGTACAATTCAGCAACAGATAGAGACAATCCATACCCAACAATGGGATCACAGTCTAGAAGGGGAAGACAGACAACAAAACAAAATAAGTAGACAGGCATCAATAGCATCAAAATAGATGAATAGAATTACAGATATATACACATAATTAATAAAATACATAGAATAATAAGTATGTACAAATATACACAAGTGCTGTGGGGCAGTGAAGGAGGTAGAGCAGAGGGAGGGAGTAGGGTCGATGGAGAGGGGAGGAGGAGCAGAGGAAAAGGGGGTGCTTAGCCTGGGAAGGCCTCCTGGAGAAGGTGAGCTCTCAGTAGGGCTTTGAAGGAGAGAAGAGAGCTAGTTTGGAAGATGTGAGGAGGGAGGGCATTTCAGGACAAAGGTAGGATGTGGGCCAGGGGTCGAGAGTGGGACAGGCAAGAACGAGGCACAGTGAGGAGGTGAGCAGCAGAGGAGCTGAGGGTGCGGGCTGGGCTGTAGAAAGAGAGAAGGGAGGTGAGGTAGGAGGGAGCAAGGTGATGGACTGCTCTGAAACCAATAGTGAGGAGTTTTTGCTTCATGCAAAGGCAACTCATATTATCACTTTCATTTTATTGATATAGTTTAAATAATCTAGTTACAAAGCCTTTATTAGCTTATTTCTCTTACCTCAAGGCAATTCTGAAAATCAAAAAATATCTTTGCTATTTTGTAGCATTGCCTGAGAAAATGTATGTTTTTATTAATATTTTGAGTGAAAAATGTTCCATTTTAACCTGCCTTGTTACATTTTAGTGGCATTGTAATATGAAAAATGAATAAGACTAAAACTATGACACTATGACCTTGAAACAGTTGTTGAGTCCAGATAATGTAAGATATATTGACTGGGAGGAGATGTTAGGATATTTTTCCAGAGGCTGTAAAAAAAAAAACTGAAATGTATTCTTCCTCATTTAATTGTCTGCTAAGACATACACAAATCAATCAGTTGTATTTATTGAGTACCTGCTAAGTGCAAAGCATTTTACTCAGCTTTTGAGAAAATACAACAGAAGTATTTCCTGCTCATAGGAAACTTAAAAGCCAATTAGGACTTAATTGAGTAATCAAATATACTTTTCCAAAAAAGCCAGCAATCATTTGTACACAATTCACTTAGCCCGGACCCTCCATGCACTGTGGATTCTGGGATTGGGAGTTGTTCGATACCAAGTGCAACTTTCCTCCTCCCAGAGAACTCCATGCATACCAGATTCCCCCTTCCTCAGAGCAGAGGGTAGGTACACTGCTCTGCACACAGTAAGTGCTCAATAAAAATGATTGATTGATTTTCAGAAACTCAAGGCCACATGACCTGGTCCCTCCAGAGCCTGCTGTATAACTGGGGCAGCTTTCCATTTCTGCAGAACACTAAGCTGATCACACCTGCCTTGATGACTTTTAGAACGTGGGGAAGGTTGTGGTGGTTTCTCTTTATATAGAACTTTTTGCCTGGAGTGGTGAGGTACTTCCTAGCAGATTATTGTTTCACCTATGTATTTTAGTGCTAGTATTTGTATTGTTAAATTTTTCCTTGTTTGATTCTAATCTTATTGTCCTATGCATCTGCTTTAAGCCCTGGTACCTTATGAATGTGCTCAATAATGGGCTTTTATTTACCCCCGTGCTTGACATATGGAAAGTGCTTAATATAAGTTCATAATATTATAAATGATAATAATAATGATGATGATGATGGTCCCTACGTGCACCATTCCTCATTGAGACAATTTTCTCCATGAAAATGATTAAGGATAGCTTGCAAGATTTAATGAACTTGTTAATTTGCACTTTTTCTTGTACTGTGTGCAAGAACGATATGGATAAGTTTTTCTCTCAGGGCCAATATGGTTCACAGGATATAAAGCTGTCTTTTTGAGTTTGAATACGGAACTATTTCTTGTCCATGAGATTTTAATAACATGTCTGATCATGGCTTCAAAACCAATGACTAATACGTTCCTTTCCTCAATACTGACATGCAAAGATTGTCTCTCCTTTGCATCGGATGCTTGCATATCTGGCAACATTTCCTTGGTAGCATGATCTTCACTGAGTTTCTGCTTGAAAAAATTCGCCACATTTTAATCTTTGAATGCCAGGCTGCTCTGCCTGCTGCTATTGCTTACCAGCTGTACTCATCTTCCATTTCCTCATGTCTTTTTGTTTCATTTACCCTATTTGGTTTTACTTTATGTCTTCAGATTACTATAGAATTTTGGGTATCCCATTGTCATCCATTTTTCTGGTGTCAAAAATCATCAGTATTTATTGAATACCTATATTGTTCAAGGCATTATACTCAGCACTGGGAAGAGTTCAGTAGAAATGGGAGACATAATCCCTACCCTCAAGGAGCCAACAATCTAATGGGGGAGACAAAAAATATTTAAAAATAGTGGGAACAAGAGGAAAACCATGGATTAGAAGCAACATGGCCCAGTGGATAAAACACTGGCCTGGGAGTCAAAAAGACCTAGGTCCTAATACCAGCTTTGCCACTTGTCTGCTGTGTGACCTGAGGCAAGTGACTCAACTTCTCAGTGCTTCAGTTACCTCATCTGTAAAATGGGGAATAAGACTGTGAGCCTTATGGTGGACAGGAACTGTGACCAACCTGATTAGCTTGTATCTAACCCACTCTACTAAGGTAGAGTGACAGACATATAGTAAGAGCTTAACAAATGCCATAAGAAAGATATTACTGGTAACAACAAGAATTTATAAGATTAAAACAGTAAATAAGTAGAGTTTTTATGCAATTTTTATCTCCACTATTCACTTTGAATAGAGTATTTGCAAAATTAGGGAACGTTCTTCCAAAAGTGCATGTTTACAGAATGTAACTGTGCTTTTAGAAGAAATTCTTGCGTGCATGTAAACAGCATCATTCAAAGTACAGGTACAAGTTTCCTTAGCATGAAGTTCTTCAGGACTGGAAGCTCCTTATGGGCAGGGAGCATGTCTACCAAATCAGTTGCACTGTACTCTCCCAAGCATTTAGTACAGTGCTCTGCACATAATAATCACTCAATAAATACTGCTGATTGATTGATGTAATTGCCATGTAATCGGGAAACTGAGTGTATACACAAGTGCTAAAGGAAACTGTTGGGATGACAGGGCCTGGGCTGGTGGGAGAAAGCCTGATGGAAGAAGTGGGTTTTTAGAAGGTGTGCCCATCAGAAACCAACCAGCATCCAATACAGGTTTTTGAAGCATTGAGCACTGTCTCAGTGCTGCTGGATTGGCTGCATGCTCTTTAATATAGATAGAACTCAAAGTAGTTCCACAAGGCAAGGCCCCAACTTTAACTTTCCTAGAAGTAAGATGTTGATCTGGGGCAGGAGGAGAGGAGGCGCTGTGAGGATGGGATGGGTTATCCTAGGCCATGGCCGTGGGACACAGGAAGAGCAGGACTTGGAGGATCAGAAGGAGCATACCTGGTGGGAGCAAGGACATGAAATGTCCCAAAGCCAAGGTGGAATGGAGGAAACATTTTAAAGTTTCCAGAAGGGTGAGATGTCAATCAGTAGTGTTTATTGAGCACATACTGTGTGCAGAGCACTGTACTAAGTGCTTGGGAGAGTCAGAAAAGGGAAGAAAGTTAAAGGAGCCACTGGAAGAGTAGGGTAGGAGAGACTGTGTGTGTGGAGGGAGCAGGGTTAGGACAGGTTACCTGGTCACCAACCAGGGAGGCAGCATGAGAATGACATGAATATTTTTACTTCCAGTGAAGTAAATCAATCAATCAATCAATTGAAGTAAGTCAATCAATCTGAATCTCATGGATTAGCGTGAGACAGTCTTCTGGCCTTTTTCTCCCTCCTCCCTCCTTGCTGGAAGCAGCAGCTTTATTGGGTCAGACCACACTGAGCTGTGTTAAACAAAGTGAAGCCAGACCATTAGCCAAAATAATTTATTGGCCCAAAATCTCTGAGCCAAATTTTGATTCTGTCCATTCCTGAGCTAGACTCCCAATCTCTTCCATCTTCTGGTCCGTCTCCCACTCTTTCTCCCCATTTGTAAGAATTAAATCAGTATCTGGAAGGGAAAATCATCATCATCATCATCAATCGTATTTATTGAGCACTTACTATGTGCAGAGCACTGTACTAAGCGCTTGGGAAGTACAAATTGGCAACATATAGAGACAGTCCCTACCCAACAGTGGGCTCACAGTCCAAATGGGGGAGACAGAGAACAAAACCAAACATACTAACAAAATAAAATAAATAGAATAGCTATGTACAAGTAAAATAAATAAATAAATAAATAGAGTAATAAATATGTACAAACATATATACATATATACAGGTGCTGTGGGGAAGGAAAGGAGGTAAGATGGGGGGGATGGAGAGGGGGACGAGGGAGAGAGGAAGGAAGGGGCTCAGTCTGGGAAGGCCTCCTGGAGGAGGTGAGCTCTCAGTAGGGCCTTGAAGTGAGGAAGAGAGCTAGCTTGGTGGATGGGCAGAGGGAGGGCATTCCAGGCCCGGAGGATGACGTGGGCCGGGGGTCGATGGCGGGACAGGCGAGAACGAGGTACGGTGAGGAGATTCGCGGCGGAGGAGCGGAGGGTGTGGGCTGGGCTGTAGAAGAAGAGAAGGGAGGTGAGGTAGGAGGGGGCGAGGTGATGGACAGCCTTGAAGCCCAGGGTGAGGAGTTTCTGCCTGATGCGCAGATTGATTGGTAGCCACTGGAGATTTTTGAGGAGGGGAGTAATATGCCCAGAGTGTTTCTGGACAAAGATAATCCGGGCAGCAGCATGAAGTATGGATTGAAGTGGAGAGAGACACGAGGATGGGAGATCAGAGAGAAGGCTGATGCAGTAGTCCAGACGGTATAGGATGAGAGCTTGAACGAAAATCAAAATGATGTCTCTAATTATCATGAGCATTCATTAAGTATGATATTCAAATCAACGTGGAAAAGGACAGAAGAAAGGCAAAAACAAGAAATTTAAAAAACCCAGAAGTAACAAAATATGGATTTAATCACAGTTGTCCACTGCAGACCATCCAAAATCAGAAATGGGCAGGCACAACAGAGCAGTGCATATTCAAGTAAAGGGGGGCTGGTTCATGGGCCACTGCAGGGCCACCAGAAAAGGACTTCTAACTCTGGGTAGATTTGGAAGACTCGTTTCCAAAAGCCATGACTCTGATAAGGAAAGACCTCTTTTAAGGTGCATGTAACCCCTGCCTGTATGAGCCACCCCTCATCAGGCTAGGCATCCTCATCCAGTGCTGTTCCAGTACTGAGGCCTGTGTGCTCCAAAGTAGACCATTCCTTCCTGGGAGATGAGTGTTTACTGTCATTCAGCACCCTGACCACTCGGGTAGCAAGATGGAAGAGACACTTGAAGTTCCTGAAGGGATGTTAGAATCAGTCATATTTACCAACTGCTTACTGTGTATAGACACTGCACTAAATGTATTACAGAGTTGGTAGGCATGTTCCCTGACCACAAGGTGCTTACAGTCTAGAGGGGGATAGAAAAACTTAAAAATGTTACAAAGATAAAATCCCACACTCTGCACATCATCAGTCAGGAATCCTGGAGCAGGGAAATCCCACTTTTTTTGTTTAATAATAATAATGATGATATTTGTTAAGCACTTACTATGTGCCAAGCACTGTTCTAAGTACCGGGGGGGTGGGGGTAAATACAAGGTCATCAGGTTGTCCCACGTGGGGCTCACAGTCTTAATCCCCATTTTGCAGGTGAGGTAACTGAGGCACAGAGAAGTTAAGTGACTTGCCCAAAGTCACACAGCTGACAAGTGGCAGAGGTGGGGTTAGAACCCATGACCTCTGACTCCCAAGCCCACGCTCTTTTTACAGTTGAGGAAACTGAGGCTCAGAGGAGTTCAGTGACTTGCCCAAGGTCACACAACAAACATTTGGCAGAGTCAGAATTAGAACCCAGATCTTTTGATTCTGAAGCCCATGCTCTTTCCACTAGGCCATGCTGCGTCTCATGCCCCTTTTTGGGTCAGGTCAGTGGAAGAACACCTGAAAAAGAGAAGTGGCTTACTCTGCTCGCTGCCTGGATATAGTATATATACCACTATTGAGTGACATTCTCACTATTGATGTCTCAAAAATTGGCATTTAGAAGGGGATCAGTAATGGAAAGGTGACAGTTAAAAAGAGTGAGAGAGAGGGAAAGAAAAATTAAATTAGAATGTGTAGCGTCTGGGTCAGCTGCTTCACAGGAGGGACTTGACAGACTTCTCCATGTTAGCCAGGAGGCCTGGGTCAAGAGAACCATGTCTCTTCTGGAAGTTCTTGCTTTTCTGAGTTAAACTTGTAGAAGTTAAGCCAGTCCTCTAGGCTGTAAGCTTGTCACGGGCAGGGAAAGTGTCTAACGACTCTGTTGCATTGTAGTCTCCCAAGGCCTTCGGACAGTGCTCTTCACACAGTAAGCGCACAATAAATACCACCGACTGCTTGGAAGAACATTAAAAAAAAAAAGACATATACAAAATTGAGAAGTTATTTCCCCTAATTACTGCCTTCCCAAATCCAGGCCTCAAATATTGTGGTGCACATCGTAGGTGCTTGGTAAATACTATTAAATGCTATTGCTGGCTCTGTATCCTGGGCTACCTGCATACTTTTACAGAAGTGTGGGGAGCATTGTGGAGGGAAACTAAATTGGGGGACAGGGAGAGTAAAACCCTTGGGAGCCATTAGACTGTGGGTTCCTGAGGGCAGGAACATGTCTTCTGACAGTTTTGTACCTCTCTCAAGCGCTTAGTAGAGTGCTCAGCATCAAGTAAATGCTCAGTAAATATCCGTGATAGATTGATGGACTGACTAGGTGAGGGGGTAGATGGGAATACTGGCGTGTCCAGGGAAGGGAGCTGGACTGTCTGGACAATGCTCTGGACAGATCACCCAAGCAGTACAGGCAATGACTGCCATAGACAAGCTGGGGAAACTTGGAGCTTCTGCAAAGTCACCCTTCTTTCCTAGGCTTTCTATCCTTCAGTCCTCTAGCTAATGCCCATTTACCCTGCCAGACTCCATTCTGCCCAAGGCTAGGGCTGAGCAAGTAATTTCCACATCTGTTCAACCCTTACTCTTCCCAAATCGAATATCCATAGAGATGAAGAACAGCTGGTGAAAATATTCCTTGTAATAACATGCCTTATATTCGAAGACATTTTTTCTTCCCTTGCCATTGTGTGCTTAGCATAGAACAAGTGTGTGCAGATAATCACGTCAACACTAAGACAATCCAATAGAAAAGGCCAGCCAACAGTGGGAGAAATGTGGATCGAATAATGTGAAAGCTTCAAAGTATGAAATTATGCTCTTCTAGGACTTTCCTATAATTCCCTTATAGAAAATTTTCTAAGTCATTTTCTCAGGCCATAACCTCTTCCCTGAGATATACTAGGAATTCTTCTTGGGATGTACAAAAATCTGAATCTCTCTGGAACAGATTATATCACACATGGGATGCAAATTGACAAAACTGACTGTAAGCTCATTGTGGGCAGGGAATGTGTCTGTTTATTGCTGTATTGAACTTTCCCAAGTGCTTAGTTACAGTGGTCTGCACACAGAAATCCCTCAGTAAGTGATTGAATGAATGAATGAAAATAAAACCCTAGTCATTCATTTATTCATTCAATTGTATTTATTGAGTGCTTACTGTGTGCAGAGCACTGTACTAAGTGCTTGGGAAGTACAAGTTGGCAACATATACAGACAGTCCCTACTCAACAGCAGGCTCACAGTCTAGAAGGGGGAGACAGACAACAAAGTGAATCGCGATTTGTCAGTGCCCTTTGGAATAGCTTCTTAAAACTAAAAATAGGAAAAACATCTAAGGGAATGGTTACATTGTTATTTAGATAACTTATTTTTCAATTACTGAACCAATTTCTTTATAAGTGATATATTACTCTTTGTAGTAGGAGAAAGAACAGTTTCAAAATCTGTTTGTTTCAACTGTTCCTAGAGAACATGATTTCAAAAATCTTTTGAGCATGATTGCTGCCAAAGTTCCATTAAATTACCATGAGCAAATACCCATTAGACATGTTTCTGCCTGGACAGTTGAAAGCTCTCTGCTTATTTCTCCTGCCAAACAGCACCTGCTTCCTTGTGGACCTGGCAAAGGGTAGAACTTTTGTGAAACTTTCTCTTAGTTTATTTAAGTGAAGGAAACTACACATAGATTAAGCTCTGTATATGAAATTATTTAAAATCACTGTGCAACAGAAATCTGCTCTTTAGTATGATTTAACCATATAAGACCTTCTAGACTGTAAGCTTGTTATGAGTAGTGAACGTCTGCTAATTCTGTTGTATGGCACTCTCCCAAGCACTTTGTACAGTGCTCTACAAAAAGTGCTCAATAAATACCGTTGATTGATCAATGAGAAAAGTATAAAGAATTTATAAAAATATAAAAATTTTATATAAATTTTAATATGGCAAGCAGTACCTAATAATCTGATTAACTTGTATCTCCCCCAGCACTTAGAATGGTGCTTGACACATAGTAAGCCCTTGAGAAATACCATAATAATATTTTTTTATGACAAAAAGCAGTTGCCAAAACCCCCATTAACCATTCCTTGATTGTATAGGCAGACACTCTGAGTCTAGTTTCTTGTTTATCATATTGTTATAGACCACGGAGAAGCAGCATGGTGAACTGGGTAGAGCACAAGTCTGGGAGTCAGAAAGCCATGAGTTTTAATCCTGGCTCCACCACCTGTCTGCTGTGTGGCCTTGGACAAGTCACTTCATTTCTCTGTGTCTCAGTCACCTCATCTATGAGATGGGGATTGAGACTGGGAACCCCAGGGACTGTGTCCAACCCGATTTGCTTGAATCCACCCTACCACTTAGTACAGTGCCTGGCATATAGTAAACACTTAACAAATACCACAATTATTACTATTATTATTATAATAGACTGCTCCAAAATCCATAGGTAGAGCTAGAGTAATAATGAAGACAAAGGAAGGGGAAAACAAGTCAATCCACATTATTAATGATCTTTAGTCCCAACTACAGCTTTCTATCCATGTTCTCCTTGAGGGATCTGGGTGTGGGTCCTACCAAAGTGAAACGAAGTTACAGTATAGTTACTTTAATTGTGCATTGGGGAGGAAATTAAGGTTGATTCATTGTGTCTCCCCTCTTCTTCTTCCCCACTTCTCCGCACACAGGCAGAATGGGATTAAATGAGCTCCACTTCCCTCTGGGCTGGAGAGGGAAGTCAATCAATCAATCAATCAATCAATCAATCATATTTGTTGAGCGCTTACTGTGTGCAGAGCACTGTACTAAGCGCTGGAGAAGTACAAGTTGGCAACATAAATACGGTCCCTACCCAACAGTGGGCTCACAGTCTAGAAGGGGGAGACAGAGAACAAAACAAAACATATTAATAAAATAAAATAAATAGAATAGATATGTACAAGTAAAATAAATAAATAGAGTAATAAATACGTGCAAACATATATACATATATACAGGTGCTGTGGGAAGGGAAGGAGGTAAGGCAGGGGGATGGAGAGGGGGAGGAGGGGAAGAGGAAGGAGGGGGCTCAGTCTGGGAAGGCCTCCTGGAGGAGGTGAGCTCTAAGTAGGGCCTTGGAGGGAGGAAGAGAGCTAGCTTGGCGGATGTGGGGAGGGAGGGCATTCCAGGCCCAGGGGATGATGTGGGCCGGAGGTCGACGGCAGGACAGGCGAGAACGAGGTACGGTGAGGAGATTAGCGGCAGAGGAGTGGAGGGTGCAGATTGGGCTGTAGAAGGAGAGAAGGGAGGAGAGGTAGGAAGGAGCGAGGTGATGGAGAGCCTTGAAGCCGAGGGTGAGGAGTTTCTGCCTGATGCACAGATTGATTGGTAGCCACTGAAGATTTTTGAGGAGGGGAGTAACATGCCTAGAGCGTTTCTTGACAAAGACAATCCGGGCAGCGGCGTGAAGTATTGATTGAAGTGGGGAGAGACAAGAGGATGGGAGATCGGAGAGGAGGCTGATACAGTATTCCAGGCGGGATAGGATGAGAGCTTGAACAAGCAGGGTAGCGGTTTGGATGGAGAGGAAAGGGCGGATCTTGGCAATGTTGCGGAGCTGAGACCGGCAGGTTTTGGTGACGGCTTGGATGTGAGGGGTGAACGAGAGAGCGGAGTCGAGGATGACACTAAGGTTGCGGGCTTGTGAGACAGGAAGGATGGTAGTGCTGTCAACAGTGATGGGAAAGTCAGGGAGAGGGCAGAGTTTGGGAGGGAAGACAAGGAGTTCAGTCTTGGACATGAGTTTTAGGTGGCGGGCAGACATCCAGATGGAGATGTCCTGAAGGCAGGAGGAGATGCGAGCCTGGAGGGAGGGGGGGGAGAGCAGGGTCAGAGATGTAGATTTGGGTGTCATCAGCGTAGAGATGGTAGTTGAAGCCATGGGAGCAAATGAGGTCACCAAGGGAGTGAGTGTAGAGTCAAGCTCTCTCTCTCTTTATGTCTCCCTCTCTCTCTGCATATATATATGCTCAATGCTATTTATTGAGCACTAACTGTGTGCAGAGAACTGGGCTAAGCATTTGGGAAGAGTACAATATAACAAGTAGTTTATAGTCTATAGATTCTGAATCCTATGTGGGAAAGGAACTGCGTCCAACCTGATTTATTTGTATCTACCCCAGCACTTAGAACAGTACTTGGCACACAGTAAGTGCTTAACAATTACCGTAATTATTACCACATAAAACTCAACCGAGTCTTTGGTGAAAGAGGTAGGGTCTCTTGTAATCCTCTAGTCAGTAGTGTGTGTGTCTTGGGTCAAATTTCTGCAAGTTCTAGGTTGACCCCTCAGTATTCGAGTTTGGCAAGACCCCACTAAAGGATGAGTAGAGGAACTGCTCCCCTTGTTTCTGTCTTAGCTATTAGCTTTGCCTAACTTTCTCCTCCCTCCCTCCCTCCCTCCTGTCCTAACATTTTGTATCAGAAAACAGAATCCTGGGTACCTGAGCAGTCAGAGCCAATGTAACCTAGAGGATAGAGCACAAACCTGGGAGTTCTAATCCTGGCTCTTCCACTTAATAATATAATTATAATAACAATAATAATGATGGCATTTGTTAAGCACTTACTATGTGCAAAGCACTGTTCTAAGCGCTGGGGAGGGGAAACAAGGTAATGAGGTTGTCCCATGTGGGGCTCACAGTCTTAATCCCCATTTTACAGATGAGGTAACTGAGGCTCAGAGAAGTTAAGTGACTTACCCAAGGTCACACAGCAGACATGTGGCAGAGCTGGGATTTGAACCTATGATCTCTGACTCCCAAGCCCGTGCTCTTTCCACTGACCCACACTACTTCTTACTTGCTGTGGACCTTGGACAAGTCACTTAACTTCTCCATGCCTCAGTTTTCTCATCTGTAAAATGGGCCTTGATAGTATTATTATTAATGCTAGTATTAATAATGATAATGGTATTTGTTAACTGCTTACTACGAATCAAGCACTAAGTGTTGGGGTAGATAGATACAAGCTAATCAGGTTGGACACAGTCCCTGCCCCATATGGGGCTCACAGTTTTGATACCCATTATACAAATGAGGTAACTGAGACTCAGGGAAGTGAAGACTTGCCCAAGGTCACACAGCAGACAAGTGGCTGAGTTGGAATTAGAACCCAGGTCCTTCTTACTCCCAAGCCCATGCTCTATCCACTAGGCCATGGTGCTCCTTAAATACCTGTTCTCCCTCCCACTTGAACTGTGAGTCCCATGGGTCAGAGACTGTGTCTGATCAGATTATCTTCTATCTAGAGCTTCAGCACAATGCTTGACACAGAGTCAGCTCTTCACAATACCACTATGTTTATTATTGTTATTATTATTATCAATATCTTTATTATTACCCCTCCCTCTTAGGAGTCTCCCAGTTATTTAATGCACTTAAAAAGGTGCCCCACTAAATTTCCCCCTCTAAACTGTAAGCTCATTGTGGTCAGGGAACATTATATTGTACTCTCCCAAGTGCTTAATACAGTGCTCTGCACACAGAAAGTGCTAAATAAATATGTTTGATTGATTGATTTCCTGGTTGTAGTGTGAAGGAAACTAACTTTTAACAACACTCTCATACAGGATTAGGGTCTCATTCATTCATTCAATCGTACTTATTGAGCGCTTACTGTGTGCAGAGCACTGTACTAAGCGCTTGGAAAGTTCAAGTTGGCAACATATAGAGACCATCCCTACCCAATAATGGGCTCACGGTCTCATTGTTAGCATTATCATCTAAAATGCATAAGGCAAATTTCTCTGCATCTATGCTCACTCATGTTTTTGCATTTTGACTGTATCTGTCTGTTTTGACTCACCTATTAGATTTCAGGCTTCTCCCTGATGGTAGGATTCTTGCCCCTATTTTAATGTGTAGTTATATTCAACAGGGGCAGTTTGAGCCTTAAAATTCTCAACTTTCTGGAATGTTGTGTGAATGTCCCAATTAATTATCTTTGGTATCATCAGCATGGTAGCATTGTGGCCTAGCATTGTGAAAAGAGCAAGGCCTTTGTGTCAAAGAACCAGAGTTATAATCCCAGCTCCGCCACTTTCCTGCTGTGTGACCTTAGGCAAGTCACTTAATTTATCTGTGCTTCAGTTTCTTCATTTGTAAAATGGGGATTAAATACTTATTCTTCCTCGGGTTTAGACTGTGAATCCCATGTGGGACAGAGACTGTCCTACTTAGTTATTTTGTAATCTACAGTGCTTGGCATGTAAATCCTTAGCAGATATCACAATTATTATTACTTCCAGAAAAAAACTCAGCACTGTTTTATAACCCTGTAGTTTATATCTGTAATATCTAATAATAATTCTTGTGTTTTTTAAACCTTTAATATGAGCCAGCACTGAGGTATATACCATGCCATGAGACTGTGCATAATCCCTGTCCTACATGGGCTTCACAGTCTATGGGGGAGAGAGTTATTTAATATGTATTTTACCGATGAGAAAATTGAAGGATGGATGTTACAGAGCAGGCATGCAGTGGTGCCAGGATTAGAATCCAGGTCATCCCACTCCTGGTCCATACCTTTTCAATTACACCAAGCTGCTTCTCTATTCTGACTACTTGTCAGAATAATCTTCCCCAGGGTCTCTGGCCAGGGACCACATCAATCAATCAATCAATCGTATTTATTGAGTGCTTACTGTGTGCAGAGCACTGTACTAAGCACTTGGGAAGTACAAGTTGGCAACATATAGAGACGGTCCCTACCCAACAGTGGGCTCACAGTCTAGAAGGGGGAGACAGAGAACAAAACCAAACATATTAGCAGAATAAAATAAATAGAATAGATATGTACAAGTAAAATAAATAGAGTAATAAATATGTACAATCATATATACATATATACAGGTGCTGTGGGGAAGGGAAGGAGGGAAGACGGGGGGGGATGGAAAGGAGGACGAGGGGGAGAGGAAGGAGGGGGCTTTGCCCTCCGTTCCAGGACTCAGTCTGGGAAGGCCTCCTGGAGGAGGTGAGCTCTCAGTAGGGCCTTGAAGGAGGAAGAGAGCTAGCTTGGCGGATGTTGGGAGGGAGGGCATTCCAGGCCAGGGGGAGGACGTGGGCCCGGGGTCGATGGCGGGACAGGCGAGAACGAGGCACAGTGAGGAGATTAGCAGCAGAGGAGCAGAGGGTGTGGGCTGGGCTGTAGAAGGAGAGAAGGGAGGTGAGGTAGGAGGGGGCGAGGTGATGGACAGCCTTGAAGCCAAGGGTGAGGAGTTTCTGCCTGATGCGCAGATTGATTGGTAGCCACTGGAGATTTTTGAGGATCACATCCTAATAACATCAGCTAACTGTAATGAGTCTAACTCCTTATAGAGTTTGAAGCCCATTCATCTGCTTCTACCTTCTATTACAGTTACTAGTTACCATTACCTACACGGAGCCTCAAGGATTTCAATAATCATGTCGCTGTTTCTTAAGACCCTGCCTTCCCCCAGCCTCCGAGAAGCGGCATGGCACAGTGGAAAGAGTAATAGCCTGGGAATTAGAAGGTCATACATTCTAATCCTGGCTCTGCCACTTGTCTGCTGTATGACCTTGGGCAAGTCACTTAACTACTCTGTGCCTCAGTTTCCTCATCTGTAAAATGGTGGATTGAGACTGTGAGCCCCACGTGGGATAGGGATTGTGTCCAACTCGATTTGCTTGTATCCACCCCAGGGCTTAGTACAATGCCTGGCACATAGTAAGGACTTAACAAATATCATTATTATTATCATTATTAGATGACTTCTCTCACTCTTCAACTAAGCATACCTGTCACTCAATCCCACCTCACCCACATCCCAACCTGTACACAACACTGGCTCACATCATCACTAGTCATTATACCATTTCTAATCTCACCAATTCCAAAGTCCCACTCTCCAACCACAACCTGTCTTCTCAACCACATCCCCACAACCAAACTTCTGTACCACATCAGGACCTCTAATTTCTTGACCCCCTTTACTTATCCCAGGCTGTCATGCTTCAGGTGCGCTATGTCTCCAACCTTTCATTTCTTGATATACAAATCTGCACCCTCAACTTTGTCCTCTCTCCTGAATTCAACTTCTTCTCTCCTCTACCCCTCCATCAGTTTCGCACCACTAAACCCCAGCCACGGATTACACACACAGGACATGTCCCCCGTTCCAAAGTATTGGTGGTGGAATTCCAGGCAGCAGACCAACTTTGTCCATTCAATTGTTCATTCAATCATATTTATTGAGCGCTTACTGTGTGCAGAGCACTGTACTAAGTGCTTGGAAAGTACAATTCAGCAATAAAGGGAGACAAGCCCTGCCCACTGTGGGTTTACAGTTTAGAAGGGGGGAGGCAGACGTCAAAACACACAGGCATCAAAAGCATCAATATAAATAAATAGGATTATAGATATATACACATCAAAACAAGTAAAAAGGCATTAATATATAGAATTATAGATATGTACATATATACACAAGTGCTGTGGGTTGGGGAGGGGAGTAGAGCATAGGGAGCTAATGGGGGGGCTTAGTTAACTCGGCCCTCTCATGTTCAGTGACATTAATAATAACAATAATAATAATATAATATTGGCATTTGCTGAGCACTTCCTATGTGCAAAGCACTATTCTAAGCTCTGAGGTAAATACAAGGTAATCAGGGTGTCCCACGAAAGGCTCATAGGCTTCACCCCCATTTTACAGATGAGGGAACTTGGGTCCAGAGAAGATAAGTGACTTGCCTAAAGTCACACAGCTGACAAGTGGCAGAAGTGGGATTAGAACTCACAACATCTGACTCCCAAGCCTAGGCTTTTTTCACTAAGCCACTCTGCTTCTCCATTACTCCATTCTTCATTACTTCTCCCTCTTCAACTCTACCCCCCTCCCAACCCCGCAGCACTTATGTATATATGTACATACTTATTATTCTATTCATTTTATTAAGGATGTGTATATATCTATAATTCTGTTCATTTATATTGATGCTATTGATGCCTATTTACTTGTTTAAATGTCTGTCTCCCCTCTTCTAGACTGTGAGCCCATTGTTGGGTAGGGATTGTCTCTGTTGGTGAATTGTACTTTCCAAGCGCTCAGTGCTCTGCACACAGTAAGCACTCAATAAATACGACTGGATGAATGACTCCTATTCCAATTGCCCCCACCACTCTTTTAGACCTTCGGTTCTCTCCTGAAATCCTCAGTGAATTCACCTCCCCCAGTGTTTCCTCATGATAAACTTGCAAAGTACTTTGCTGACCAGAATCATTAGGCTTCTGTGAGGTTGTTTGAGTTACCTGAGCTGTTTGCATTGCGGTGTAAAAGAAAGGATTGGGTGGTGGGGGGAGGAGGGGGGAAACGGGGGAGAGATATTTAGGTCTTTGATCTAATGTGAACTTAAAATGCATTCATGATTAGACAATCCAGTGTCCAGGAGCCGAAAGTCAACAAGTGTCACGCTGGCGATGTAATGTAAATTAAAAAAAAAGTGTTTATTTTTATCACTCTACACTGTGCACCCATTATGGGCAGGGAATGTGTCTGCTAATTTATTTTGTATTATACTCTCCCAGGTGCTTAGTACAGTGCTCTGCACATGGTGAGTGCTCAATAAATAACATTGATTGATCCTTTTATAGGCTTCTCTCTAACTTTCCCCAAGAATTTGATAATGAGGAGAAAAAGACACTGGGGAATTTGCAGAACAGCATATAACACCCCTTGCTACCACCTACACATCTCTCCATCCAAGAACTTTCAGTCGGTGATAATGTTTCTTCAAATTAAGCTCAATGGCAATGAAGAGTGCCACGTCCTAGCTTTTCAAGAGCAATGTAATTGCCTCCTCTTCATACAGGGCTAGTGCTGTTAGTGTGCTTTCTCAGCAATTAGAGACCCAGAAGGTTGAAGTTTATTCCAGGAAATGATAGTGGTGGAAGGAAGGGAAAGAGGATAGAAGATGACACAGGGGTGATTCATGCCACTCCAGCCTTCTCTTCCACCCGGCTGTTAGCCATTTAGGATGCATGCCTGGGCTTCCAACTGATCCTGGAATCCCAGCTAACAATAGCAGAGGCCAGGAGGGCCTTTTCCTGGCCAGAGATCAGCAACCACTCCTTTCTAATGCTGACCTCAGGAGAGCCATTCCATTTTGATCGCCAGATTTGATAACTGAAATGCAGGCTGAAAAAAGCTGGAAAAATAAAAGGCATGTAAGGAAGACTTTTAAATCCCAACAGGTGCAGCATAACTTGGACTGCCCATCATGAAGTGGAGTAGACCTGTAGTCATTTGACCCTGCTGAGTTCCCGTTCCAAAACATAATCCTTCAAAACTATTCTCACTGTGGACCTAAGGTCCAAAGGGGATGGTGAATCATATAGAATACCCTCAACCTTCAGCCACAAAATACCTAAACTATCCCAGAAAATGAAACACTCTCTCCTCCCTCCTAACTCTGTCCTCCAGGGAGGAAGGTTTCCCAATGCCCTCCAGGAACATATTATAATATTTAGCTACTCTAGAGGGAAATTCTTCCTCACAAATAGGCTTAGTCTTTCCTGCTGCTTTTCAAGCACATTTATGCTTTCTGTTCTGAGCAGGGTTGGAAAACAGCTGGTCACCATCATCTCTTTATAATTGATGACTGTTACTAATCACCCTGGAGGGTTCTCTTTCTGGGTCAGATAATCTCTGCTTGTTTAACTCTTCACTGTGGCACTTATTTTCCAAACCTTTTCTCCTTCTTACTGCTCTCCTTCGAAAGAGATCCAAGATCATCACTTACTTACTGAGGTTATCGAGGGGAATATCTCAGGAGTCTCTAGGGAACCATATCGCTTCTTGCCATCTTCCTTTGATCATTGGCCACAAGGAAATGTAGGGTGGGGATAGGAAAAGGGGTGGTGAACTATCATGTCCTTCCTGTTTCCCCTTGTCCCCCACCCCCAACCCTGTCCACCACCCCTGCCCCTGTAAGTGTTCTCCAAACTCAGCAGAGAGGGAGATCTGAAGTGTCTAAACTTTTCCAAGAGTTTGTTAAGGACAGAATGTCACTTTGAAGTAAGCCCTCCATGCCATGCTGGCTCCCTAATTTGGAACAATGTTGTAGAGGTGGAGTAGGGAATTTCTAAATGGTTCTGAAGTATCTGGGGACATCTAATGCTGTCCAGATTTCCTGAGATCTTTCTGACCTAGTTAAGTTCCCAGGACCAAGAGGGCCCGATCTTCATAGCCTTTAGGCTAGAGCAGACCTCTCAGGCTCCCACCGGACCCTACATAAATCCCATAGACAGTGGCTTCATTCTTCCCCTCTGGTGTTGGTCCCACCAGGTGGCATGCCACATTTGGTTGGGGGATAGAGATAACGAGGATATATTTGTGGTTGAGAAGCACCAGTTCTGGACCTGGTGTGCCCTGATGGTCTATAATTCTCCAAACTCCTTGAGCAAGTTGTCTACACTTACTGTTTTCTCCACTTCCTCTCCTCCAATTCTCTGCTTGATCCCTTCCAATCTGGCCATTGGCTTGTCTAAGGTCACTAATGACCCCCTCCTTGCCAAATCTAATGGCCTCTTATCTTGTCTTAAGCCATCAAGTCATTTCCGACCCCAAAGCGACACCACTGGACACATCTCTTCTCCCAGAATGCCCCAGTCTCCATCTGCTATCATTCTGGTAGTGTATCCATAGAGTTTTTTTGGTAAAAATATGGAAGTGGCTTACCATTGCCATCTTCCATGCAGTACACTTGAGTCTCCACCCTTGACTGTCTCCCATGCCGCTGCTGCCCAGCATGGGTGAGTTTTGACTTGTAGCAGATTGCCTTCCACTCACTAGCCACTTCCCAAGCTAGGAATGGAATGGGTAGGCCTCTGCTTGATTCTCCCACTCATAGCCAAGACTGATAGAGTACTGGAAACTCTCCAGGTGCGATCCTGAGAGGGTAACAGCCTGTACGTCATCCAAATCCTCCTAGACCTCTCAGCACGGTGGACGACCTCATTCTTCTTGAAATATTATATTACCCTGGCTTGACTGATACCTTCCACTCCTGGTTCTCCTTCTGTCTCTCTGACTGCACCTTCTCAGTCTCTTTCACAGCTCCTCCCACTTCTCCCTTCTAACCTTCCCACCCTTTAACTGTGGGAGCCTCAAGGCTCAGTGGGTTTTTTGTTTGTTTGTTTGTTATTCTTAATGGTGTTTGCTAAGCCCTTAATTTTTACCAGGCATTGTACTCAGCACTGGGATAGATACAAGATGGTCACATTGGACACAGTTCATGTTCCATATAATAATAACAATTGCATTTATTAAGCGTTTACTATGTGCAAAGCACTGTTTATGGTGCTCACAGTCTTAATCCCCATTTTACAGATGAGGTAACCGAGCGAGGGTCACACAGCAGATGATTGGCAGAGCTGGGATAAGAACACAGGTCCTCTGACTCCCAGGCCAGTGGGCCTGTAGGCCACACAGCTTCCCCAACCTCAGATCTAGGTCCCCTTCTAGTCTCTATTCTAAACCTACTCCCTTGGACAATACATTTGCTCCCATGACTTCAACTACAATGTCTGTGTGGAAGATTCCCAAATCTCCAGGCCTGACTATATTCCTCTCTGCAATCTTGTGTTGCCTCCTGCCTTCAGTATACCTCTCCTTGGATGTCCCACTGACACCTCAAATTTATCATGTTCTCATCTTCCCACCCAACCCTGACCACCCCATTACTATATACATATGAGAAGCTGCATGGCTCATTGGAAAGAACATGGGCTTGGGAGTCAGAGGTCATGGATTCTAATCCAGCTCTGCCTCTTGTCAGCTGTGTGACTTTGGGAAAGTCACTTAACTTCTCTGTGACTTCGGGCAAGTCATACAACTTCTCTGTGCCTCAGTTACCTCATCTGTAAAATGGGGATTAAGACTTTGAGCCCTATGTGGGACAACCTGATCACCTTGTATCCCCCCAAGCACTTAGAACAGTGCTCTGCACATAGTAAGTGCTTGCCAAATACCATCATTATTATTATATATATAACCACTACCCTCCTTGTCTCACAAAATTGAAATCTTGACATTATCCTCTATTCACCTCTCTCATTCAACCCACATATTCAATCTGTCACCAGATCCTGCCAATTTTACCATTAAAATCTGCCCTTTCCTCACCATCCAAACTGCTACTCTGCTGATCCAAGAACTTATCATATCCTGCTTTGACAGGATATGACTTCCCTGTTTCCTATCTCTCTTTATTCCAGTCCTTACTTCACTCTATTGCCTGATTCATTTTTCTAAAAATACTTTCAGTACATCTCCCCACTCTTCAGCCAATCAATTAAAGGTATTTATTGAGCACTTACTGTGTGCAGAGCAGCACTTGCAAGAGTACAGTACAACAGAGTTGGTAGACATGTTCCCTGCACACAAGGACCTTACACTCCAGACAGGGAGGCAGGTATTAAAAAAAACTGTAGATATGTTCATAAGTGCTGTTGGGTAAAGGGTGGGGTGACTCCTCAAGAAACTTGAGTCATTGCCCATCTGCCTCCACATCAAACAGAAATTCCTTACCACTGGCTTTAAAGCACTCAGTTATGTCACCCACCTATTACATATTTTCTCCTACCTCTCAGCTCACACACTTTGCTCCTCTAATGCCAACCTTTTCACTGTACCTCATTCCCATCTATCCTGATGACAACTCCTTGCCCACATCTTTCCCTGGCCCAGAATTCCTCCTTTCATGTACAACAGACCCCACCCGCAAAGCCTTACTAAAATCATATCTGAAAAGGCCTTCCCCGATTAAGCCCTCATTTACTCTACACTCTTCCTTCTCTCTCTCATTATGCACTTTGATCTCTCCCCTTTTGGCATATGATATTCTCTCCACCCTCAGCCCCACAGCTAATATATACATATCTGTAATTTATTTTCATGTTTGTCCCCCCTTTTAGACTGTCTACTAATTCTACTACTAATTCTACTGTCTACTGATTCTGTTGTATTCTCCCAAGAGCTGGGTACAGTGGTCTGCATAGAGCAAGTGCTCAATAAATACCATTGATTATTTATTTATATTAATGTCTGTCTTCCCCACCAGACTGTAAGCCTCATTGTGGGCAGGGAATGTATCTTATTGTTATATTGTACTCTCCCAAGAGCTTAGGACAGTGCTCTGCACACTGTAAGTGCTCAATAAATACAATTGGCTGACTTGTACTTTCTCAAGTGTGTAGTATTATGCATTACATCCAATGGGTACTCAAGAAATATTTTGAATTATAAAAGTAGGCCTACTACTACAACAGTATGTATGTTTCATAGGGGAGTGTTTTAGCTGATGAGATTGTTTTTGATTCTCCCAGTGGTGCATCATATAAATAGAAAAACATCATGGTAACTCAAACCAGGTTGGGAAAGGAGCAGGGACATGGTCTAGACTGTAGGCTATCAGATGGCTAAGAAAATAAGCAATCTATCAATGATATTTATTAAGTGCAGAACACTGTGCTAAGTCCTTGGGAAAGCACAGTACAATAGAGTTGGTAGACACGATCCCTATGCTCAAGGAATTTACAGATTTGAAGGAGAGACAGAGAGCAAAGACAGAGTATATATACACAAGTGCTGTGGGAGTTGGGGTGGCTTGCTAAAGGAATACAGACCCAAGAACTGAAGGTGACACTGAAGAGAGGGTGAATAAAGTGGGAAAATTATGAATTAGTCAGGGAAGACCTGTTGGACGAGATACAAATTTAGGAGGGTTTTGAAAGTGGGGGGAGTGATGATCTGTCACATGTGAATGGGGAGGAAGTTCCAAGCCAGTGGGAAGAAGTAGGCAAAGGTCAGTGATGAGAAAGATGATGAACAGAAGGTAGGATGGAGTTAGTGGACTGAAATTTTGGGGCTAGATTGTAATAGATGATCACTAAGGTAAGGTAGGAGAAATGTAAAGCCCGTGGTAATATCTGTTAGATATGGAAATGGATGGGCAACACATGGAGGTTTTTTAGGAGTGATGTGGACTAATGTTTTTTTTAACTGAACAATGATCCACGAATCAGAGTAAAGTTTGGATTGGAGTGGGGTGAGGCAGGGGACATGGAGGGCAGAGCAGTAGTCGAGGAGGGATATGATAAGTGCAGGAAACCTCCCCAACAACATAAAATGCTGCCAAAAGGTTTAAGAATACTTCCTCACTAATTTGAGTTAACTATTCATGCAGATGTTCCAGTCATTCAATATGTTGAGGTTTTCTAAAGCAATTTCTCTGTTATTTTTTCCCTCATCTGCATTGCATGTTTTATCTTCCTTTGACGTAGCACTTGTCTTTGTCCTCCCTCAGGCTAATTAAAATTCACTAAGAGGACTTCTGAGATCCCCTTTCAGGAAAAGGCATTCTTAATTTCTTCATCTTTGGGATCCAAGAACCCCAAACCTCCTGTGATTGTCTAGTCGGGTTCTTAAAAATATAACCCTGTCAAGTCAGAAGGTGTCCACTAAGGATTAATTATTTTAATAATAATTGTGGCATTTGTTAAGCACTTACTGTGTGCCAAACACTGTCTGCACCAAGTTCTGGGGTAGGTACAAAATAATCATTTTAGACTCAGTCCCTGTTGCACATGGGGCTCATAGTCAAAGTAGAAGAAGAAGGGTTTCCTTTGATAATCTACCCCAAGGCTGACAATACAGAGAGAGCATTTCAAGCAGATTTTATAATCTATTTGTCATTCACATTCATTTCTATGCAGAAGTTTATAGAGCAAATGGACATTTTCGAGACATTTTGAAGTTTCCACTGGCAAAACACAGACTATCCACAACGCCAAGTTCACAGTTGTATTTCATTTAGTGTTTTAGAGGCAGTTGCTGTAAGTTCAGTATCAAAGTCAGTAAAGAAAAAACATATCGAGACTGTTATGAAGAGATAGTTTTTCTTGTTTTAGGTGAAAACAGGATGTGGAAACATCAATCAATTAATTATATTTATTAGGTGCATTGTGTGCAGAGACATGATCCCTGCCCACAAGGAATGAAAATCTAGTGGTGACCCAAGAGAAGATGGTATGGGAATGACACATATTCCTTCCTTTGGTAATTTTAGTTTTCCACTAAAATTAAAAAATGCTTTGGCAGGATGGCTTCTTGCCATGCTGAAAGAAAGCAATTAACTGTAGAGCAAATTTTCCCAGGGAAATATATATTTACTTGCAGACAAAGGTACGATGGGTAAAGCCAAATTAGTATTGTTCTATTATAATGAGGCATATGCAGTAATGTAGGGTAGTCTGGGGTGCCAGATAGCTTATTAAAAGAAATTCAAAGTTCTAAAGAGTAAACTTATGATGGGAGTAGTCCCTTGAGGTCAAAATAACATAAAGAACATTTCAGAGAAATAAGACTTTTTCCAGATGCATTACTTGTTTATTGTACTAAAATGAATTAAATCCAGAATATTATAAGCCTCACAAGAATCAGATGGAAGAAACCTCTTGCCCAGAACAAAGGAGTTTTGTTTGTATTTATACTTTTATACTCAGCTCATCACTATTTTAATAAAAACATTGAAATCATTTATACCAGTGTTCATAAGTAGCCAATTCATCTTCACTTCATTCCCTTCCTTTCCTTAAATTCTTAATCTATTTTGTTTTTTCAAATGTTTAATTAACATCAGAGGCAAAAACGTATTAACATTATTTCTAAAAGTGATGTATCTAATACAAAGGTGAGTATTAATGCATGTGTAATTAACTCTCATCCACATTCACACAGAGAGAAATGGCAGTGTGATTTAATGGGAAGGCTATGGGCTGGGAGTTGGGAACCTGGATTATAGTCCCAGCCCTAACCTGCACTGTGGCCTTGGATAAGGTACCCTATACCTCAGTTTTCTCATTGGTAAAATGGGACTATACCTGATTTTTGTTTATCTTGCAAGTATGACATTAATATAACTGGTGTGAAAGCATAATAGGAAATAAAGCATTCTACAAGTACAAGTTATTAAGTTATAATTATTGACAAGTACAAGTTATTATTATTGTCTTCTCTTCTGGAACTAGGTCCAATGTGACAAGGGAACTTCTTTCTGCCGACAGTCTTATGAGTTTTCAGGAAATAGGCCTCTGCTAGGGCATTACAAAACATTTGCCATACTGCACATTAACAGCTGCTGTGGGAGCAGTCTAATAATTGTTTGATGCAGCAATGCTCCTTCCACCATTTTATGGCCTTACAGTTCACTCCAGTATTTTCCATCCAGTAAGCTATCATACAGTTTCTTAAACCAATGAGGATGAGTCCCCAAAATATGATCCTTCTTTATCCCCTCTCATTTGTACCATCACCCCTTGCCCAAGGTCACCCAGCAGACAACTGGAGGACACATGATTAGACCCCAGGTCCTTCTGAGTCCCAGGCCTGTGCTCTAGCCACTAGGCAATATTGGTTTATAGAATCTTAGTAGGAGTGCTAGAGCAGTGTCCCAAGCAATACTGTAAGATCATTCAATCCCAACTGACCTTTAGTGATAATAAAAATAATTGTTGTATTGGTTAAGTGCTTTCTATATTCCATGAACTGTACTATGCACTGGGGGGGATACGAGCAAATCAGGTTGAACACGGTCCCTCCCCCACATCGGGCTCACAGTCTTAATCCCCATTTTACAGGTGAGTAACTGAGGCACAGAGAAGTGAAGTGACTTGCCTGAGATCACACAGCAGAAAAGTGGCAGAGCTGGGATTAGAACCCAAGGCATTCTGACTCTCAGGCCCATGCTCTATCCACTAGGCCATGTTTTTTAAATGGCTGATGAAACAGAAGCTTTCTTATAGGTGACATTGGATCTGGGATGCTGACTTACTCATTCACTCATTCAACTGTATTTTTTGAGCCCTTATGGTGTGCAGAGCACTGTACCAATTTGTACTGTTGCCAATTTGTACTGTTGCCAATTTGTATTTCCCAAGCGCTTAGTACAGTGCTCTGCACATAGTAAGCGCTCAATAAATACGATTGATGATGATGATGTACCAAATGCTTGGAAGAGTACGATACAACAATGAACAGACACATTCCCTGCCCACAACAAGCTAACAGTATAGACCCGGAGAGACAGACATCAATACAAATAAATAAATTACAGATAACTAAAGATAAATGCTGTGGGGCTGGGATGGGGGAAGAATGAATGGAGCAAGTCAGGGTGATGCAGAAGGGAGTGGGAGAAGAAGATAGGGTTTGCTCAGTCTTGGAAGGCCTCTTGTAGGAGATGTGCCTTCAATAAGGCTGTGAAATAGGGGAGAGTAATCGTCTGTCAGATTTATGGAGGGAGGGTATTCCAAGCTAGAGGCAGGAGGTGGGCTAGGGGTTGGCAACAAGATAGGCAAGATTGAGGCACAGTGAGAAGGCTAGCATTAGAGGAGCAAAGATGTGTGGGCTGGATTGTTGAAGGAGAGTAGCGAGGTGAGGTAGCAGGGGGCAAGGGGGTAGGGTGCTTTAAAGCTAATAGTGAGGAGTTTTGGGGGGGGTTTTTATGAGGAGGTGGTTGGGCAACTGGCATTTTTTGAGGAGCAGGGTGACATGTCCTGAACATTTTTATAGAAAAATGATCCGGGTAGCAGAGTGAAGAATGGATTGGAGTGCGGAGGGACAGGAGGCTGGGAGGTCAGCAAGGAGCTTGATGCAGTAGACAGGATAGGATGAGTGATTGCATTCATTTGGTAGCAGTTTGGATGGAGAGGAAAGTGCAGATTTTAGCAATGTTGTGAAGGTGGGACCGAACGGATTTAGTGATGGATTGAATATGTGGGTTGAATGAGAGAAAGGAATCAAGGATAATAATGATCCTTGATTGCTATATGTGAAGCACTGTTCTAAGTGCTGGGGGCAATACAAGGTGATCAGGTTGTCCCATGTGGGGCTCACAGTCTTCATCCCCATTTTCCAGATGAGAGAACTGAGGCACAGAGAAGTGAAGTGACTTGCCCAGAGTCACACAGCTGACAAGTGGCAGAGCCGGGATTAGAGCCCATGACCTTCTGACTCCCAAGCTCAGACTCTTGCCACTGAACCACACTGCTTCTCTAATATCTAAGGATAACACCAAAGTTATGGGCTAATGAGATAGGAAGGATTATCTAAGGATAACTCCAAAGTTATGGGCTAATGAGATAGGAAGGATGGTGGTGCTATCTATAGTGATGGGAAAGTCAGGGGGAGGACAAGGTTTGCGTGGGAAGATAAGGAGTTCTGTTTTGGACATTTTATGCTTGAGGTGATGGGAGGATGTCCAAGTAGAGATTTCTTGAAGGCAAGAGGAAATGTGAGACTGCAGAGTGATAAAGAGATCAGTGCTGGAGATGTAGATTTGGGTATCATCCACATAGAGGTGGTAGTTGAAGCCATGGGAGTGAATGAGTTCTTCGAGGGAGTGGATGTAGATAGAGAATAGAAGGGGACCCAGAACTTCCCTGGTGGTGCTGATTACAACCCAAAAGAACTCTCCTCTCAGTGTCGCTAGGGCCTGGGTGCCCAAGCCCATCCTTAGGAACAGTCCTCCTGTTTCACAGGAAAGATTTCTTGGATTCTTTCCACTAGTCTTTAGAGAATGTTTTGCTGGATTTCTTGATCCAGTGTGCTATTTTGGTCACCCAGTGTGAATCATCACCAAAAGCAGTGAACGCTTTTTGTAATCAGCATTGTACTGCTTGTCCCACTCTGTTGTTTCCCTGTGGTTCTCGTGGGTAGAGGCTTGTGGGCAGAACAACTCCAAGAGCTCTGATTGCCAGCGACACCTCCATCGCCTTTGGGAGAAGTCTTAAGTTTATCCCAGTTCCAAAGGCAGACCAAAAAGACTAAGAAAAGGAAGGAGTATATTAGGCCCTGTGATCAGCTAATTGTGGCAAAGGCATAATAATAACTGGTATTCAGTAAGTGCTTACTCTGCGCTATGTGCTGGAGTTGATACAATATAAGCAGGTATGACACAGTCCCTGTCCTACATGTATGTTTCCAAGGTGTCAAGAATCATGGGTTTTCTTCACTAGTAAGGCTGTAGAGCAAAATCCAAATCCCAGAAAGTCAGCATTTTGTCATTACCCATAGGTTTGCCCCACTTGAGTGCCATCCCCTTAGCCATCAGTGTTCTCCTAATTGAACTCCTGCCACAACCAGTGGGCTCTGGCAGAAGTGAAACTGGAATAATTTGAGAATTATTAAGAAAATCTTGGAATTCATGACATGAAAACTGAGAAATAAAACCTTATTCATTAACTCAAAAACCATATTGTTTTATTAAGTATCTAACACATAAATGCAAAAAATCTGGAAATTAAACCAGAGATAGAGTTATTGGTACTCAATGGTAGCAGTCATATTGTACTTGAATAGTCTGTAAAATTTATATTTATATCAAAAACCTAAATTTGACACATATTTATATTAAGAATATTTATTCTTTTTGAACCACTAAAATTGTCAACATGATGAGATGAGGGTCAGCTAGGGTGTTTGGCTGAGGACTCAGGTTGTCTCAAGCATTTCAAGCTTGCCGAGGCTGCCCAGTAGCCCTGGAGAAGCAGTGTGGCTCAGTGGAAAGAGCACAGGCTTTGGAGTCAGAGGTCATGGATTCAAATCCCAGCTCCGTCAATTGTCAGCTGTGTGACTTTGGGCAAGTCACATAACTTCTCTGTGCCTCAGTTACCTCATCTGTAAAAGGGGGATTAAAACTGTGAGCCCCCCGTGGGACAACCTGATCACCTTATAACCTCCCCAGTGCTTAAAACAGTGCTTTGCATATAGTAAGTGCTTAACAAATACCATCATTATTATTAATTCATAATCATAATGCTACCTTTTTCATCAATCATATTTACTGAGTGCTTACCGTGTGCAGAACACTGTATTAAGCACTTGGGGGAGTACAGTATAATAGAGTAGGTAGACACGTTACCTGCCACCTAAAACTCAACATGTCCAAGACTGAGCTCCTTATCTTCCCTCCCAAATCTCGTCCTTTCCCTGACTTTCCTGTCATTGTGGATGGCACTACCAGCCTTCCTGTCTCGCAAATCTGCAACCTTGGTGTCAAACAGCATGGCTTAGTGGAAAGATCACAGGCTTGGCAGTCAGAGGTCATGAGTTCTAATCCTGACTCTGCCACTTGTCACCTCAGTGACTTTAGGCAAGTCACTTAACTTCCCTGTGCCTCAGTTACCTCATCTGTAAAATGGGGATTAAGACTGTGAGCCCTATGTGGGACAACCTGATTACCTTGTATCTACCCCAGTGCTTGGAACAGTGCTTGGCACTTTGTAAGCGCTTAACAAATGTTAACATTATTTACTGCATCAGCCTCCTTTCTGATCTCCCATCCTCCTGTCTCTCCCCGCTTCAGTCTATACTTCACTCTGCTACCCGATTTATCTTTTTACAGAAATGCTCTGGGCATGTCACTCCCCTCCTCAAAAATCTCCACTGGTTGCCTGTCAACCTCTGAATCAAGCAAAAACTCCTCACTCTCGGCTTCAAGGCTCTCCATCACCTCGCCTTCTCCTACCTCACCTCCCTTTTCTCCTTCTTCAGCCCAGCCCACACATTCCACTCCTTTGCCACTAACTTCCTCACTGTGCCTCATTCTCACCTGTTCCCCATGTTAACCCCTGGCCCATATCCTACTTCTGGCTTGGAATACCTTCCCTCTTCACAACTGCCAAACTAGCACACTTTCCCCCTTCAAAGCCCTACTGAAAGCTCACCTCTTCCAGGAGGCCTTCCCAGACTTAGCCCCCCTTTTTCTCTGCTCCTCCTCCCTTCCCCATCGCCCCTACTCCCTCCTCTGTTCTACACCTCCCCCTGCCCCACAGCACTTGTATGCATATGTACATATTTATTATTTTATTATTCTATTTTATTAATGATGTGTACATATCTATAATTCTATTTATTTATATTGACCCTATTGATGCACGTCTACTTGTTTCGTTTTGTTTTGTTGTCTGTCTCCACCGCCCCCCCCCGCCCCCACACACACACATTCTAGACTATGAGCCCATTGTTGGGTAGGGATTGTCTCTATTTGTTGCCAAATTGTACTTTCCAAGCATTTAGTAGGATGCTCTGCAAACAGTAAGCTCTCAATAAATATGTTTGAATGAATGAATGAATGAATGAATGAATGCCCACAATGGGCTTTCAGTCTAAAGAGGAATCCTCTTTGGAATCCTTACCATTTTAGCTGGGCATTCAGCACCTCCAGAATCCACGACCACCCTGGGCAGCCACTGGACTCAGAAGGTTACTGCTTAAAGGCTCTGGTTTTACCACCTAAGACTCAATTTAAATAGAGGAATTCATACACATTAGAATATGATGTAACTTCATGGATATACACCATATTTCTTAGTTACAAGAATAGAAGCATGGGAGAGGAAATAGTCCCCATTTTTTATTCTGAAAAAGGGTCATCACGAGACCGTTATCACCTTCAAGAATTTATAGAGCCTTAAATTAATTACAGTTAATAAACTGTAGAAGTGTATGCTGTAGGAGTGGTTTCACTCCTTTAGCAACTAAATTAGATTCATGAACATGGGTTTATGCTTTCACTTGGTTCAACTGAGCTCTAAATATCTATCAGGCAGTGATATTAAAGAGGATATTAGTCAAATTTATTGTAATTTGGTATTCATATTTCTTTCCTGGGATACTTCTGCCACCCAGTGGATAATTCAGACATGTGGTCCAGAAACTAATTTATAACTGAGCTTCCTCTGAAATATTTTTAATATTCTTAAGACCAAATAGAAATATTCCTGAAATTTGAACAACAAATGACCCGTTTACACGAGGCAAGAACCATGTCATATCATATCGGAAATTCTCCAAATTCTTTAGTCTGATGCAATCTACAAAGTAGGGACTCAATAAAAATTGATGTTTTATTTTTGTGGCTGCTGTTTTGTTAATACTATTTGTTAAGTGTTCCAATGTGCCATGCACTGTACTACACAAAGGGGTAGATACAAGATAATTTATTCAGTTGGACATAGTCCCTGTGCCACATAGGGTTCGCAGTCTTTATCCCCGTTTTACAGATTTGGTAACTGGGGTGTGGAGAAGTTAATTGACTTGTGCAAGGTCACACAGCAGACAAATGATGGAGTGGTATTAGAACCAGGTCCTTTGATCCCAGGCCCATGCTGTTTCCACTAGGCCATATTGCTTCTGCTTCTTATCATCATCTTGATGATTTTACTGGTTCAAAAAGAATGAATATTCTTAATTTAGGTATGTGTCATAATTTAGATTTTTGATTTAAATAGAAATTTTACAGAATATTCAAGTAAAATATGACTGTTACCACTGAGTACCAATATCTCAATCTCTCGTTTTATTTTCAGTTGTTTTGCAATTTGTGTGTTAGATGCCTAATAAAACAATATGGTTTTTGAGTTAATGAATAAGGTTTTATTTCTCAGTTTTCATGAGTCATGAATTCCAAGACTTTCATGCTTTTTAAAGCTTCCCATGACTTCTGACATTTAGGGTTTTTTATGTGAGTGTGGATGAGTGGGTTCATGGGTATACTGAATCACTTTGAGACTGCATAGTTCAGCACTGAAGGCCTGTAAAGAATAGGGAAACAAAGAGTAAGTATTGAAATTATAATGAAAATATCTCCAGGACAATAATCCCAATACCTTTGTCTCATTACCGAGTCTAGAAGGAGGCAACAGTCCTTCTCCATCTCCTTTCTATGGTGCCTTGACTTCGTTTCTTTATTCATATCCCCTTCCAGCTGCACAGCACTTATGTACGAATCTGTAATTTTATTTATATTAATGTCTGTCTTCTCCTCTAGACTGTAAGCTTGTTGTGGGCAGGGAATGTGTTTCTTATATTGTACTCCCCCCAGTGCTTAGTACAGAACTGTGCTTTACACATAGTAAGCGCTTAATAAATGCCATCATTATTACAGTATCCTGCACAAAGTAAGCACTCAATAAATACGATTGACTGACTGACTTACTTTCCACCCACTGCTGAAGATAGACAGATGCTCTATTTATTTTGTTAATGATGTGCACATAGCTATTTTTGACAATTTTGACACCTGTCTACATTTTGTTTTGTTGTCTGTCTCCCCCTTCTAGACTATGTGCCCATTGTTGGGTAGGGACCGTCTCTACCTGTTGCCAACTTGTACTTTCCAAGTGCTTAGTACAGTGCGCTGCATGCAATAAGTGCTCAATAAATACGATCGAATGAATGAAAGAATGGTGGTGCCAGCAGGTGCCTGGAGACTTTGGTCTTCAGAGCCTCAGATGACACTGGAGTTGTGAGGGGTTGAGTAAGTCAAATCAGATGAAGAGCTCCCCTTCCCATGCTAGAAATGACCTTTTGGGACCAGCAACCTATAATCCAGTGAATGACTTTTTATAAGTCACTTCAGGGTTGTGATGGTGGGAGAGAAAAGAAGTGAAATTCAAATAGCCTATCTGTAAAATAGAATTTGCAGTTAAATCCTTAAATTCCTCTAAGTGCAGTGTTGTTTTTCCAAATTTTCTCTCCTTCACATCCATTAGTACTCCTAGAATAATAGCGATAATAATAATTGTGGTATTTGTTGAGCATTTATTATGTGTCAAGGACTGCTCTAAACACTGGGGAAGATGTAAGATAATCAGGACAAATACAATACCTGAGACACAAAGAGATCACAATCTAAGTAAAAAAGACATGTTGATTCCCCATTTTACAGATGAGGTAACTGAGGCACCAAGAAGGTAAGTGATTTGCTCAAAAGTACACAGCAGCATAGTAGAACCGGTATTAGAATCCAGATCCTCTGACTCCTGAGCCTGTGCTCTTCCCAATTGGCCAAACTGCTCCTAGATTTGGTCTTTGGATCATTTATGCTACTTAGCAGAACTCTGCATTCTGAGTAGACTTATTGTTGAATTTAATCTGCAGGCCTAGACATCACAAGAAAAAATGCATGTGAGTGTTGAGGAAAATGTGAATTTATAATACACAAGAGAAATGAAGAGAAAAACAATGGTATTTATTAAGTGCTTACAATGTGCTAAGCACTGGGGAAAGTACAACATAATCAGATCAGAATCATTCTATGTTTCCTCATTTCTCAAGAATCTCCAATGGCTGCCCATCTGCCTCCACATCAAGCAGAATTCCTTATCATAGGCTGTAACGCATTCAATCACCTTGCCCCCTTCTATCTTACCTTGATGATTTCCTGCTATAACCCAGCCCATTCACTTCACTCCTCTAATGCCAACCAATTTACTATACTTTGATCTCATCTATTTTGCCACTGACCCCATGCCCACTACCTCCTTCTGTCTTGGAATGCCATTTCCCTTCTTATCTGACAACACCACTCTCCCTGTCTTCAAAAGCAGCATGAAGAAGTATCATGGCATAGTGGATTGAGACCAGGCCTGGGAGTCAGAAGGTCATGGATTCTAATCCCGGCTCCACCACTTGTCTGTTGTGTGACCTTAGGCACGTCTCTTCACTTCTCACTTACCTCAACTGTAAATTGAGAATTGAGACTGTGAGCTCTATGCGGGACAGAGACTGTATACACCCCAGCGCTTAGTACAGTGCTTGGCACTTAGTAAGGGCTTAACAAATACCATAATCATTGATTATTATTATTCAAAGCCTTATTAAAACCACATCTTCTCCAAGGGACCTTCTCTGATTAAACCCTCATTTCCCCAACTCCCTCTTCTGTCTGTGTCACCCTTGCACTTGGACCTGTACCCTTTAAACATTTGACATTCACCCCACTCTCAGCCCCTCAGCATTTATGTACATATCTGTAATTTATTGTAATGTCTGTCTCCCCTTCTAGACTGTAGATTTCTAATGAGACGGGAACTTGTCTACTATTTCTGTTGTACTCTCCCAAGTGCTTAGTACAGTGTCTGGCTGCAATAACCATACACTAAATACAACTGAGTGATCATTTACTCTACTCAATAAATATGACTAATTGATTGAGGAAGAAATTCATGACCATCACCGAAGTCTGCCAGTCTCACCTTCACAACATCACCAAGATCCGCCCTTTCCTCTCCATCCAAACCACTACCACATTAGTACAATCATTCATCCTATCCTGACTAGATTACTGCATCAGCCTCCCTTCTGACCTTCCAAACTCCTGTCTCTCCCCACTTCAGTCCTTACTTCACTCTGCTGCCCGGATTATCTTTCTACAGAAATGGTCTGGGCATGTCACCCCTCTCCTCCATAATCTCCAGTGGTTGCCTATCAACCTTTTTATCAAGCAAAAACTCCTCACTATTGACTTCAAAGCTCTCCATCACCTTGCCCCCTCTTACCTCCCCTCCCTTCTCTCCTTCTACATCCCAGCCTGCCCCCTCTGCTCCTCTGGTGCTAACCTTCTCTCTGTGTCTTGTTCTTGCCTGTGTCGACCCCTGGCCCATGTCCTACATCTGGCCTGGAATGCCCACCCTCCTCAAATCCGCCAAACAATCACACTTCCCCCCTTCAAAGCCCTACTGAAAGCTCACCTCCTTCAAGAGGCCTTCCCAGACTGAGCCATCCTTTTCCTCAGCTCCCCCTGCCCTCCACGTCACCCCAACTCACTCCCTTTGCTGTACACCCCCTCTTCTTAGAGAAGCAGCGTGGCATAGTGAAAAGATACCGGGTTTAGGATTCAGAGGTCATGGATTCTAATCCCGCTCTGCCACTTGTCCGCTGTGTGACTTTGGTCAAGTCACTTCACTTCTCTGTGCCTCAGTTCCCTCATCTGTAAAAATGGGGATTAAAACTCTGAGTCCCAAATGGGACAATCTGATCACCTTGTATGCCCCCAGCTCTTAGAACAGTGTTTGGAACATAGTAAGCGCTTAACAAATACAAACATTATTATTATTATTATTATTATTATTATTATTATTATTCTCACCTCACAGCACTTGTATATATATGTACATATCTATAATTCTGCTTATTTATATTGATGCCTGTTTACTTGTTTTGATGCCTGTCTCCCCTCTTCTAGACTGTAAGCCCAGTGTGAGCAGGGATTATCTCTCTTTATTGCTGAATTGTACTTTCTAAGCTCTCAGTACAGTGCTCTGCACACAGTAAGCACTCAGTAAATACAATTGAATGAATTATTATTTTATTGCATCACTCAATTTTAAGCAGTGATAAGAGGAGCAGAATACTGAGAACATGGAGTATGTGGGAGCAGTTCATTCATTACAACTGCTCAGGATCAGGGTAGGAGGAACAAAAGGAAGGCTGAGAACACAGAACACACAGCAAGATGGTGAAGGGAGTTAATTCACTGAGTGTCTATTGTAATCAGCACTTGGGAGAGCACAATAGAAACAACAGAAGCAGTCTCAAGTGTCCTCTTTTTTTTCTCTCTCTCCTTTATCATTATCATCATCATCAATCGTATTTATTAAGCGCTTACTATGTGCAGAGCACTGTACTAAGCGCTTGGGAAGTACAAATTGGCAACATATAGAGACAGTCCCTACCCAACAGTGGGCTCACAGTCTAAAAGGGGGAGACAGAGAACAAAACCAAACATACTAACAAAATAAAATAAATAGGATAGATATGTACAAGTAAAATAAATAAATAAATAAATAAATAGAGTAATAAATATGTACAAACATATATACATATATACAGGTGCTGTGGGGAAGGGAAGGAGGTAAGATGTGGGGGATGGAGAGGGGGACGAGGGGGAGAGGAAGGAAGGGGCTCAGTCTGGGAAGGCCTCCTGGAGGAGGTGAGCTCTCAGCAGGGCCTTGAAGGGAGGAAGAGAGCTAGCTTGGCGGATGGGCAGAGGGAGGGCATTCCAGGCCCGGGGGATGACGTGGGCCGGGGGTCGATGGCGGACAGGCGAGAACGAGTTACGGTGAGGAGATTATGGTATTTTTTAAGTGCAAGGCACTGTACAAAGCACTGGGGATAGATACGAGCTAATCAGATTGGACAATGTCCCTGTTCTGCTTAGGACTCATAGTCTTAATCCCCATTTTAGAAATGAGGTAACTGAGGCACAGAGAGGTTAAGTGACTGGCCCAGGGTGACACAGCAGGTAAGTGGTAGTTCCGGGATTAGAACACAGGTGCTTCTGTCTTCCATGCCTATGCTCTATACACTCTCTTCTCCCCTCCTTCGATAATAATAATAATAATGATAATAATTATTATTATTATATTGGTATTTGTTAAGTACTTACCTCATACCAAGCATTATACTAAGCACCAGGGTAGAATACAAGGTGATCAGGTCAGCAGACACAGTCCCTGCTCCTTATGGGATTCACACTAGAAATAGAAGGAGGAACAGGCATTTTATCCATATTAATGTCTGTCTCCCATTCTAAACTGTAAGCTCGTTATGGGCCAGAAAGGTATCTGCTAATTCTATGGTACTGTACTCTCCCAAGCACTTAGTACAGTGCTCTGCACATAGTAAATTCTCAATAACTATGATTGACTGAATCATCCTTTTACAGATGAAGAAACTGAGGCACAGAGAAGTTAAGCAACTTGCTCAAAGTCACACAGCAGACGAGTAGTAGAGCTAGGATTACGACCCAGGCCATTTTCTTGCCAAGTGGCCTTGGACAGTTTCCTTATCTGTAAAATGGGAATTTTACAGGAAGAATAACTGTTCTTCCTTTTACTTAGAAGTGAGCTCACTGTCGGACAGGGACTGTGGCTAACCCTATAACTTTGCCTACCCCAGTGCTTAGCATATTTTAAGTAGCACTTAACAAATACCACAATAATTATCATTATTATTATTACTATTATTACTTCAGTAATAGGGTAATTAAGATATATATATTCACATAAGTACTATGGGAGGTTGTGAGAACCTAAAATCTCAGGTAGTGTAGAATTGCTGAAGTTGCAGTTGGTGACAATAGGGATGGAGATCATGTCTAATTCCCTCCTCTATATTCTCTCCCATTGCTTAATACAGTGCTCTGCAACAATAAGCACTAAATAAATGCTATGGATTTATTAATAAATACTGCTACTACTCTAACCTGGAGAACTGGAAATTAATCAGGGATGACCCCTGGAGGAGATGATGATTTCAGGATGGCTTTGAAGTTGGGGAGGGGTGTGTTTTTTTTGAATTTCAAGGGGAAGGGAGCTTCTGGAAGTGGGAAGAATATGAGCAAGCAATCATTGACAGAAGAGAAGGAGGTGCAGGAAGAAAGTTGGTTTGAGAGGAATGAAGAGTGTGAGATGAAATGAGGTCGATGAAAGGAGTGGAAAATTAAGAGGCAGAGGGTTGACTAAATGTCTTAAAACAAAGTGTCAGGAGTTTCTGCTTGATGTATACATGTATATATCTATAATTCTATTTATTTAAATTGATGCCTGTTTACTTGTTTTGATGTCTGTTTCCCTCTTCTAGACTGTGAACCTGTTGTTAGGTAGGAGTTGTCTCTATTAGTTGCCGACTTGTACTTTCCAAGCACTTAATACAGTGCTCTGCACACAGTAAGTGCTCAATAAATGTGATTGAATGGATGAATGAATGAATGATGTGAAACAGCATGAAGCAGCATGGCCTAATGGATAGATTGGACAGAACGCAGGCCTGGGAGACAGAAAGACTTGTATTCTAATCCCTGCTCCACCACTTGTCTGCTGTGTGACTTTGGATAAGTCACTTTCCCATAGGATCAGATGAAATGCTTTTCATGATAATTTTCTTTCATCATTAAAATTCCATATTCCTTTTCTCAACTACTATCCCAGTCCCTGTCAATCTATCCTAAATACTACTAGTGGTAGAAATGGTATTGCTTAAGTATGTACTATGTGCAAAGCACTGTACTAAATGCTGGGAGAGATTACACAGGTGGGAATCAAACACACTCTCTGAACCACATGGGGCTTACATTCTGAAAGTTTAAGTGGGGAAAAGGGATTGGAGATAGAGGCATCTCTGCCCCTCCTCCCCTCCCCATCGCCCCTTCTCCCTCCCTCTGCTCTACCCCCTTCTCCTCCCCACAGCACTATTTATTTTATTAATGATGTGTATATATCTATATATATTCACATATATTTTTTCATGTATAGAGAGAGGTATAGAGTAGGAAGTGCTCAATAAATATGATTGAATGAATGAATAAAACATTAAAATGCCAAACAAGTGGACAAAAAAGGCTTACAGTCTCAGTGGTGATGGAACAACATATGTAAAAATAATCAACCAAACAACAATCAATAGTAGTTTTTGAATGTTTACTTTTTTTCCTCCACTTAAATAAGTGTGAGAGATTTTTGCTAGTGCTTTTATTTTGTTGGGTGTATGACATGCTTACCTTTTGGTTTACTTTAGAAAGGAGAGATGTAAGTGATGTTACTAAGGTTGAACTTACAGGATTTAGTGACATATTGAGTATGTGGGATGAATAGGACAGATGAGTCAAGGATAACAACAAGGTTACAAGCTTCTGAAACAGGAAGACAAGGTGTCTGCAATGATGGGAAAGTCTAGGGTAGGACGGTGTTTGGGTGGGAAGATGGGTTTTTTGTAGACATGTTAAGCTTGAGGTGATGGCAGGATATCCTAGTAGAGATGACCTAAAGACAGGATTAGGAAAGTTTTTGTGGAATGAAGGGGGCAGAAGACTTGGAGGGGGGTTATAGAGAAAATTGGAGGTGAGGAAGTGGAGACAGTAAGTAGAAAATTCTCTCAGGAGTTGGGACAGTTTTGAGAAGCAAAACTGGAAATACCAGTAGCCTGGAAATCAGTGAACCTGGGTTCTAATTCTGGCTCCACCACTTGTCTGCAGTGTGACTTTGGGCTGGTCACTTAACTCCTCCATGCCTCTGTTACCTCACCTGTAAAATGGAGATTATGACCATGAGCCCCATGTGAGACAGGGACTGTGTCCAACCAATTATCTTGTATCTATACCCATACTTAATATAATGCCAGACACATAGCATTTAACAAATACCATGTCAAAGAAGAATGGTTGGAGAGAGATGGGGTGATAACTGAAGGGAGCTGTGCAGTCTAAGGAGAAATTGTTGTTCTTTTTTTTGGAGAGAGGAGACATGACCACATTTGACAGCAGTGGGGAAGAAGCCATTGGACAGTGAACAGTTGAAACTGGCAGTCAGAGAGGCAAGAAGGGAGGGAGGGAGTGTTTTGATAAAGTGAGAAAGACTGGAGTTGAAGGCTCAGGTAGCAAAAGTGGATTTTGAGAGAAGGCAGGAGGTTGCCTGGTAAGGTACTGCTGTAGAAGTTGGGAAAGTTTCAAAAGGGGCATGGTTCAGTTTTCAATTGGTTTCAGATGGTTTCAATTTTCTCACTAAAAATGTGTGGCCAGGTAATTAGGGTCATGAGATAAGGGTGGCAGAGAGCAGGGGGTTTTGAGGAGAAAGTTAAACTTCTGAAACAGCTCTGGAGAACAATAGGCAAGGGAGTCAATAAGGATGGAGAAATAATGTTGCTGGATGGAGGAGAGGGCAGAGTTAAAGCAGGTGAGTATGAAGTCCAGATGAATGAGGTCAGTCGAATAGGTGGATTTCTACCAGCAGCGCACTGCAGTTTGTGCCCTGGAGCAGAGGAAACGAACTGTGAAAAGACTATTAACACTGTTTAGAGGCTCTTAAATTGTTCCCTGCACTTTTCCTATATTTGATGTGCAGCAAATATCAAATCAGCTGTGCTCCATTGTGGTCTGAAGCCATACTGCGATTCTGGGAACACAGGTCTTATAAAATTCTTTAGTAGTTGATCAAGGTGGACTCTGGCATTGCATCACTACTCAATACATTGAGAAGATATATTGAGAAAAGTCTGGCATAGGAAACTAAACCACACATCCTTTCCCTGCTAGTAGATTCATCTGGTAATACTATTAAGCCCATGAACTTTGCTATTCCTCATAGCTCAGAATGTATTGGTCACTTTATTGAGTGTTGGAGTAAAGGCTATGTCTTCCTATCTTGGTAGGCCATCTTACAAATAGTAAAATCAATCTCTCAATCAATCAATACTATTTATTGAGCACTTAGTGTGTGCAGAACACTGAGCTAAGCACTTGGGAAAGAACAAAACAATAGAGTTGGTAGGCATGATCCCTGCTCACAAGGAGCCTACAGTCTACAGGAGGAGATGTGTTAAGGTGATGATTTCCTGCTTTGTCTGTGATGAGGTTAGAGCCATCTGTAGACTTCATTAGTGCTGTCTGTGTGGTGGTGGTGGTGTGTACCCTCTTCAGAGATATGCTCTGGGTATGAGTCTCAGTGTGGGCTGGGACTACGTCTACCAACTCTGTTATTTTGTTGTACTTTACTCTCCTGAATGCTTAGTACAGTGCTCTGCACACAGTAAACACTCAACAAAAACTCCTCACCATTGGGTTTAAAGCACTCAACCCACTTGCCGCCTCCTATCTCACCTTGCTATTCTCCTACTACAATCCAGCTTGCACACTTTGCTCTTCTAATGCTAACCTTCTTACTGTACCTCGATTTTGTCTATCTCACTGCTGACCTCTCACCCATATCCTACCTCTGGCCTGGAATGCCCTCCCTCCTTGTATCTGACAAACAATTATCCTCTTCCCCTTCAAACCCTTATTGAAGGCACATCTCCTCCAAGAGACCTTCTTGACTAACCCTCCTTTCTTCTTCTCCCTCTCACTTCTGGGTCACCCTGACTCGCTCCCTTCATTCATCTCCCACTCCCAGCCCCATGGCATATATGGACTTATCTGCAATTTATTCATCTATGTTAATGTCTGTCTCCCTCACTAGGCTGTAAGCTCCTTGTGAGCTGGGAAAATGTCTGTTTACTATTATATTGTACTCTTCCAAGTGCTTAGTACAATCCTCTGCACACAGTAAGCACTGAATAAATACAAATGAATGAATAAATAGGATTGATTGATTTCTCAATCAATCCTATTTATTGAGCACTTACTGTTGCAGATCACTGAACTAAGTGCTTGGGAAAGTTCAGAATAGCAGAGTTGGTAGACATCTAGATTGTGAGCCTGTTGTTGGGCAGGGACCGTCTCTATATGTTGCCAACTTGTACTTCCCAACTTTTTAGTACAGTGCTCTGCACACAGTAAGTGCTCAATAAATATGATTGAATGAATGAATGAATGTTACCTGCCCACAACAAGCTTACAGTCCTGAAGGAATCTTAATGAAACAGTAGAATATGTTGAGTACTTACTCTTTTCAAGGGCACTGTAGTGAGTTCTTGGAAGAGCACAACAGGAAGAGTAGACCTTCCTGCCCTCAAGAACCTTCATAGTAAGAATGAAAACAATATTAATAAGGATGGTACCTATTAAGCACTTTACTATGTGCCAACCACTGTCAGATCAGACATAGTCCCTTTCCTACATGAGACTCCCAGTTTAAGCCAAAAGGAGAACTGGTATTTTATCTCCATTTGATAGCCTTGGCCCATTCCTCTTCAACCTTGGCCTATCATTTGTCATGCATATGTCTTAACTTATTCTGCATCTCACCCTGAGTGCTTTTTTAAGTCCCTTTTTTACTAGGGTTGTGAAGATCTGCAATTTTTAAAGCCAAATAAAGCACAATCAATCAATCAATCAATCAATCATATTTATTGATCACTTACTGTGTGCAGAGCAGTGTACTAAGCGCTTGGGAAGTACAAGATGGCAACATATAGAGACAGTCCCTACCCAACAGTGGGCTCACATTCTAAAAGGGGGAGACAGAGAACAAAACCAAACATACTAACAAAATAAAATAAATAGAATAGATATGTACAAGTAAAATAAATAAATAAATAGAGTAATAAATATGTACAGGCATATATACATATATACAGGTGCTGTGGGGAAGGGAAGGAGGTAAGATGGGGGGGTGGAGGGGGGGAGAGGAAGGAAGAGGCTCAGTCTGGGAAGGCCTCCTGGAGGAGGAGAGCTCTCAGTAGGGCCTTGAAGGGAGGAAGAGAGCTAGCTTGGCGGATGGGCAGAGGGAGGGCATTCCAGGCCCAGGGGATGACGTGGCCTGGGGGTTGATGATGGGACAGGCGAGAACGAGGCACGGTGAGGAGATTAGTGGCAGAGGAGCGGAGGGTGCAGGGTGGGCTGTAGAAGGAGAGAAGGGAGGTGAGGTAGGAAGGGGCGAGGTGATGGACAGCCTTGAAGCCGAGGGTGAGGAGTTTCTGCCTGATGCGCCGATTGATTGGTAGCCACTAGAGATTTTTGAGGCGGGAAGTAACATGCCCAGAGCGTTTCTGGACAAAGACAATCCGGGCAGCAGCATGAAGTATGGATTGAAGTGGGGAGAGACATGAGGATGGGAGATCAGAGAGAAGGCTGATACAGTAGTCCAGACGGGATAGGATGAGAGCTTGAACAAGCAGGGTAGCGGTTTGGATGGAGAGGAAAGGGTGGATCTTGGCAATGTTGCGGAGCTGAAACCGGCAGGTTTTGGTGACGGCTTGGATGTGAGGGGTGAACGAGAGAGCGGAGTCGAGGATGACACCAAGGTTGCGGGCATGTGAGACGGGAAGGATGGTAGTGCCGTCAACAGAGATGGGAAAGTCAGGGAGAGGGCAGGGTTTGGGAGGGAAGATAAGGAGTTCAGTCTTGGACATGTTGAGTTTTAGGTGGTGGGCAGACATCCAGATGGAGATGTCCTGAAGGCAGGAGGAGATGCGAGCCTGGAGAGAGGGGGAGAGAGCAGGGGCAGAGATGTAGATCTGGGTGTCATCAGCGTAGAGATGATAGTTGAAGCCGTGGGAGCGAATGAGGTCACCAAGGGAGTGAGTGTAGATCGAGAACAGAAGGGGACCAAGCACTGAACCTTGGGGAACCCCCATAGTAAGGGGATGGGAGGGGGAGGAGGAACCTGCAAAAGAGACTGAGAATGAATGACTGGAGAGATAAGAGGAGAACCAGGAGAGGACGGAGTCTGTGAAGCCAAGGTCGGAAAACATGTTGAGGAGAAGGGGGTGGTCCACAGTGTCGAAGGCAGCTGAGAGGTCGAGAAGGATTAGGATAGAAAGAGAAAGTTTCCTATTATTCCAAATAATTTCTAAGAAGAATCTTTTGAAATAATGATTTTTACTAATCTAGGGCCTTTCTTTCATTGACCTCCCAGTATTTTCAGTCATTTCCTCACTATCACAATTTATCACCAATTTTTCATTTCTCCCAGACTTTTCCGTCACTGTAAACAAATTGCTATCCTCCCTGTCTTCCTGTAGTTTTGGTATTATCCTCAACTAACTTCTCTTATTCAACCCACATATCCAATTGGTAACCAAATATTGTTGGTTCTACCATCACAACCTCTTTAGAGCCTGTGCCTTTTTCTCTATCCAAACTGATACTGCACTGATCCAGGCACTTATCATATCCCACTCTTACTACTGGATCAGCCTCTTCACTGACTTCCCTGTCTCCTGTTTCTCCCCACTCCAGTCCTTACTTCACTCTACTTCAAGGAGTTTGTTTTTTTAAATAGTCAGTGCACACCTCCCCACTTCTCAAAAGTGTTCTATGTTCACCAACCCTTCTGTATGTCAAAGGGAAACTACTTACCATCACTTTTAAGGCACTTAATCAGTTCTCCCCCTCCTACCATACCTATGTTGTCTCCTACTGTAACCCAGTCCCGCACACTTACCTCATCTAAAGTCCACATATTTCCTGTACCTTGATCACATCTTTCTCACCTCCAACCCCTTGCCCACATATTCCCTCTGGCCTGGAACTCCCTCCTCATTCATATCTGACAGACCACAATTCTTCCCATCTTCAAGCCCTACTAAAATCACATCTCCTTGAGGGGCCTTTCCTGACTAAGCCTTTCCTTTTGCATTGCCTATGCACTTGGGCTGTACCCCTTAAGCACTTTGATTTTCTCTCCATCCCAATGGCCTTTATGTACATATCCAGGTCTAATTTATTTTAATGTCCATTCCCCCAGTAGTCTGTAAGCTCCCTGTGGGCAGGGATTGCAACTACCTACTTTTTTGTACATAGTACAGTGCTCTGCCCACAGTAAGCACTCACTAAATATCATTGATTGATTAATCCTCTAAAAGTTCAGATCATTTTTCTGTGCTTCTTAAATATTAAATTCAGCACACCGTATGTAATTTCTCACTATTTTAAAGCATTTTATCCCAGATACCTTGAGGCTGTCTAAATATATGTTTATTTTCTTCTGGATTTTATTCCCTGATTATGAAAATAGATATCACTTTGTTGAAAGTAGACACATTCCACGTGGTAACATAGATCACCAGGTTATAGTGTACAGATGGAAGAACAAACAAAGTTCAAAGGAATAAATATGATGTTTTTGTAGAATTTCATGGTAGCATATTTGATTTTCATGTAATTTTAAATAGTTTCATAAGGACTTGGCTTTAGGACTAAGCAACTAAACTCTGATAAAAATAATGTTGTTTGCCCTTTGTGGTAGTCTGAAACTAAATTACTTCAAAACAAGTACCATGTATATTTTTCTATGCGCTATAAACAGCCCGTAGCACATTCTGGACCCTTGACAGAAGTTAAATAATAATAAATAATGTGAGACATCGGAAAGTACTAAAAGTACTACCCAGTGAAGTCTCGGTCGTTGAAAGGTCAAGATTTTGTAGGCTGAGGCATATGAATGCCTTGGGCATTGCTCAGTTTCTTTTTCCAGCACTCGAACATTGTGTTACAATTTTCAAATGGAGATTTGTTTTTAGTCTTTTAGAAATTTAGTTCACAACCCAATTTTGTTGTAATTCAAGTGGGTTCAAGCCTAATAACCTTCAACCTTTCAGAAAACATTTATCCCACCTAAGGATTTCCTTGGCAGGCATTCAGATTTTTTCAAGACTGAACTTTCATTATGTAAGTGTATCAGATTATTGTAGTACAGTCCTCTCCAATGTCCGACTCATCCTCGCTATAGAGGAGGGGTGAAGCAGCAGAAGTAGGGGAATGCCTGCTGGAGACATGCCAAGAAGCAGCATGGCTCAGTGGAAAGAGCACAGGCTTTGGAGTCAGGAGTCATGGGTTTGAATCCCTACTCTGCCAATTGTCAGCTGTGTGACTTTGGGCAAGTCACTTAACTTCTCTGTGCCTCAGTTCCCTCATCTGTAAAATGGGACTTAAGACTGTGAGCCCCACGTGGGACAACCTGATCACCTTGTAACCTTCCCAGTGCTTAGAACAGTGCTTTGCACGTAGTAAGCGCTTAATAAATGATATTATTATTATTATTATTATTATTGTTATTATTATTATCCAAGTGCATATTTCACCTAGAGCATCTTGTGAATTAGGTAGATTCAGGAGAAATCCTGGAGAGTTGGGTCACATAGGCAGCAAAGACTACCTTGGCATATGCCTACTGGTCTATGGCATTATGACATAGCATTGGCAATATGCTGGACTATTAATCGATTGTGTTCACTTAATACTTGTGGCAGTTTTCACTGTGATCCACTTCTCTACCCCTGCCCCAGCAAGAACATGATTGGCAGGGACATTAGAGTGAAAGTAAACTCCTTGAAGTCAGAGACTGTATGAGAAGCAGCGTGGCTCAGTGGAAAGAGCATGGGCTTTGGAGTCAGAGGTCATGGGTTCAAATCCCGGCTTCACCACTTGTCAGCTGTGTGACTTCGAGCAAGTCACTTAACTTCTCTGTGCCTCAGTTCCCTCATCTGTAAAATGGGGATTAAGACTGTGAGCCCCATGTGGGACAACCTGATCACCTTGTATCCCCCCAGCGCTTAGAACAGTGCTTTGGACATAGTAAGCGCTTAACAAATACCATTATTATTATTATTATTATTATTACAGATGAGAAAATTGAGGCACAGAGAAGTTAAATGACTTGCCCAAGGTCACGTAGGTAAGTGGCAAAGCCAGCATTATAACTGCAGTTTTCTAACTCCCAGGCCTGTGCCTTTTCCATTAAACCACATTAATAATTATTAATAATAATATTATTTTGATATTTGTTAAATGCTTACTATGTGCCAAGCACTGTTCTAAGCAGTAAAGGAGATACAAGGTCAACAGTTTGTCCCACATGGGGCTCACAGTCTTAATCCCCATTTTACAGATGAGGTAACAGAGGCCCAGAGAAGTTAAGTGACTTGCCCAAAGTCACACAGCTGATAAGTGGTGGAGAGTGGATTAGAACCCTTGACCTCTGGCTCCCAAGCCCACACTCTTTCCACTGAGCCATGATGCTTCTTCATTACTTTCCAGTGGTTCATGAACTCCTATAAACAAATGCCTTTGTTCTGGAGTCACACATCCAAGAAGATATGGAAATGATTACAAATCATTTCACAGGTTCGGTACAGCACTAGAGGCAGAATACATATCTGAAGAAAACCAAAGTTATTACCAGTCATCACCAGGGAAACCACACACTTAAGGTAAAAATCAAATTCTTCAAAAATCAAATACAGTGCTTTGCACATAGTAAGCACTTAATAAATTAAAAAATAATTCTAAATATCAAATTCTACTACCTAGGCAGTATACTATCCAATGATATATGGATGAGAATGAGATAGAAAACTAAAGTCTGCAAGGTTGATACAGTGTCCAGTCTTCAATAGGCTGTGAGACCTGGATCTCCCACAGATCTCCTACAGATCTCCTAGAACTTCTGGAGCAGTTTCCACAATGTCGCCTGTGAACGGTACTAAACATCTAATAACAGGACAGGAGTCTAATGCTGAAAACCTGAAATACATTCAGCTCATCAGCATTGAAGCAATGCTCCCAGCAACAGCAACAGCAACACATCTCAATCAATTAGTTGTATTTATTAAGTGCTTACTGTGTGCAAAGCACTCTACTAAGAGGTTGGGAGAGTACAGTATAACAGAGTTGGCAGACACATTCCTTGCCCACAATCATTTTACAGTCTAGAGGGGTAGACGGGCATTAATATAAATAAATAAATTTTGGATATGTACATAAGTGCTGTTGAGCTGAGGATGGGGTATATAAAGTGGACAAATCCAAATGCAAGGGCAGTGCAGAGGGAGTGAAAGAAGAGGAAATGAAGACCTAGTTAGGGAAGGCCTTCTGGAGGAGATATACCTTCATTAAGACTTTGAAGATGGGGAGAATAATTATCTGTCGGATATGAAAAGGGAGGGCATTCCAGGCCAGAGGCAGGATGTGGGCAAGAGGTCATCATCCAGAGAGATGAGATCAAGGTACATTAAGTAGGTTGCCTTTAGAGGAATGAAGTTTGTGGCTGGGTCGTAGAAGGAAATCTGAAAGTTAAGGTTGGAGGGGGCAAGGTGATTGAGTGCTCTAAAGCCTATGTCAAGGAATTTTGTGTTTTTTTATGCAGAAGTAGATGAGAAACCACTGGAGGTTCTTGAGGAGTGGGGAAACATGAACTTAATTGATTTGTAGAAAAATGATCTGGGCAAAAGAATGAAGTATGGACTGGAGTGGAAAAAGACAGGTGGCAGGAAGTTCAGCAAGGAGGCTGATGCAGTAATCAAGGAAGAATAGAATAAGTTCTTCGATTAACATGGTAGCATTTTGGATGGATAGGAAAGGGACGATTTTAGCAATGTTGTGAAAGTTGAGCCGATAGGATTTGGTGACAGATTGAATATGTGGGTTGAATAGAGAGATGAGTCAAGGATAATGTCAAGGTTATAGGCTTGTGAGACAGGGAAGATGGTCTTACTGCCTACAATGACAGGAAAGTCAGGGGGAAGACAGGGTTCGGGTGTGAAGATAAGGAGTTCTGTTTTGGGTGTGTTAAGTTTAAGGCGTCAGCAAGGCATCTAAGTAGAGATGTCTTGAAGGCAGGAAGAAATATGAGACTGCAGAGAAGGAGAGGCATCAGGGCAGGAGATGTAGATTTGGGAATCATCCACATAGAGATGGTAGTTGAAGGCCATTGGAGTGAATGAGTTCTCCAAGAGAGTAGGTATAGATAGAGAATAGAAGTGGACATAGAACTGAGCCTTGAGGGTCTCCCACCATTAAGGGGTGGGAGGCAGAGGAGGAGCCTGAGAAAGAGACCGAGAATCAGTGGCCAAAGAAATATGACAGAATTCAGTGGCAGATTTAATATGTAGGTTGAATGAGAAGTATTCTCACAGGTTGGGAGAAGCAGTGTGACTTAGTGGAAAGAGCCCAGGCTTGAGAGTCAGAGGTCATGTGTCTAATCCCACTACTGCCACTTGTCAGCTGTGTGACTTTGGGTAAGTCACTTAACTTCTCTGGGCTTCAGTTCCCTCATCTGTAAAGTGGGGATGAAGTCTGTGATCCCTACGTGGGACACCCTGATTACCTTCTATCTACCCCAATGCTTAGAACGGTACTTTGCACATAGTAAGTGCTTAACAAATACCATCATTATTATTATTATTATTATGAATAAGACCAGTTGAGAATAATGACAAGGCTATTGTCTTGTGAGATAGGGAGCATGATGGTTCTGTCTACAGTGATGTGAAAGTCAGGGGTAGGACAGGGTTTGGGTGGGAAGACGACAAGATATACACAGCACGTACAAATCCATAATGTATTAATTTATATTATTGTCTATGTCTCCCTCTAGATTGTAAGCTTCTTGTGGGCAAGGAGCATGTCTATCAACTCTGTTACATTGTATTCTACCAAGAGCTTAGTAGAGTGTTCTGCACATATTAAGTGCTAAAAAATACCACTGATATTTTTTCATTTCTTTTTTTATTGTTTTCATTATTTTCAACTGGTCTTTCTCATTCAACCTATACAGTCTATCTGCCACTGAATTCTGTAGGCTCAACCTTCACAGCAACGCTAAAATCTGCCCTTTCCTCTCCGTCCAAATGACTGTCACATTAATCCAAGCACATATCCTATCCTGTCTGGATTACTACATCATCATCCTTGCTGACTTCCCTGCCTCCTATCTCTCCCCATTTCAGTTCATATTTCATTCCTTGCACACATCATTTTTCAGAAAATCCATTCAGTCCATGTTTCCTCACTCCTTAAGAACCTCCAGTAGTTGCACATCCACTTTTGCATCAAAGAAAAACTCCTTACCATTTGTTTTAAAACACTCAATCACTTGCCCCCTTCTTTCCTTACCTCTCTGAATTCCTAATATAAGCCAGCCCGCACACTTCACTCCTCTACTGACAACCTAATTATTGTACCTCAATCTCATCTATTTCACCGCTGATCCCATACCCTGTCCCATGTCTGGCCTGGAACTCTCTTCCTCTTCATATCCAAGACAATGATATAATAATAATAATGATGGCATTTATTAAGTGCAGGTGTCAGTAGGACATCGAAGTAGAGATGCCCTAAAAGCAGGAGAAAATACAAGACTGCAGAGAAGGAGAGTGATCAAGGCTGGAGAGGTAGATTTAGGAATCATCCATCTATAGATGGTAGTTTAGACCATGGGAGCCAGTTCTCCAAAGGAATGAATGTAGAAGGAGAATAGAAGAGGACCCAGAATTTGAGGGACTCCTACTGTTTGAGAGTTAGAGGCAGAGGAGCCTGCTAAAGAGACTGTGAATTGGCTGCCAGAGAGATAGGAGGCGACCAAGAGAGGAGAGTATCAATGAAGCCAAGGTTAGATAATGTTTCAAGGAAAGGGAGGCAGGTGGTCCACAGTGTTGAACACTGCTCAGAAGTCTAGAAGGATTAAGATAGAGTTGAGGCATATAGATTTGGGAAGAAGGAGGTTATTGGTGACCTTCGAGAGAGCAGTTTCTGTGTAGTGAATGGGGCAGAAACCAGATTGGATGAGAGGAAATGGAGTCAGCTGGTGTAGACAATTCACTCAAGGGTTTTGGAGAAGCATGGTAGGAGGGAAATGGGTTGACAAGTGGAGGGAGGCATGGAGTCAAAGAGGGTTTGTTTAGGATAGGGAATATATGAACATGTTTGAAAGCAGTGGGGAAGAAGTCATTGAAAAGTGAACGGTTAGGTAGAAAAGAAGGTAGGGGGCAAGTGTTTGATTAGATGTGAAGGGATGGGGTCTAAGGCACAGGTGGAAAGGCTAAAGTTTGAGGGAATATGAAAGATCTCAAATTAATCCTGGGAAAGATGGGAGAGTCAAACAGGGGGCTGGAGGACGGAGGACTATATCAGTTAATTGTATTGAGTGCTTACTGTGTACACTGTACTAAGTGCTTGGGAGAGTACAATACAACAATAAACAGATGCATTCCCTGCCCATAGTGAGCTCACAGTCCAGAAGAGTTCACAAGAGGAGCAGGGGAGATTTTAGGGAAATCATTCCTGATAGTTTCAATTTTATTAATAAAGACATTATTATTAATAATAATAATGATAATGATGGTATTTGTTAAGCATTTTCTATGTGCCAAGCACTGTTCTAAGCACAAGGGTAGAGACAAGGTAATCAGGTTTAACACAATCCTTATCCTATTTGGGGCTCACAGCCTTAATCCCCATTTTACAGATGAGATAACTGAGGTACAGAGAAGTGAAATGACTTACCCAAGGTCACACAGCAGACAAGTGGCAGAGCCAAGATTAGAACCCATGACCTCCTGGCTCCCAAGCCTATGCTCTGTCCACTATGCCATGCTGCTTCATTAGGACAAGAGACGAGGAAGCCGGGGGGCAAGCATTTTAAGGAGAGAGTTGAACATCTGAAACAGCTGGCATAAGCAGTGGATATGAAAGTCAATAGCACTGGAGAAGTGTTGTTACCAAGTAGAGGAGAGATCAGAATCAAAGCAAGTAATGATGAATTTGAGATGGACTAGGTTGGTCTAGTGTCTGTATTTTAGCCAGCAGCACAACACAGCTCATAAGCAGGATCAGAGGTAGTATAATTGTGGAGGTGATACAGGGTTGTGGGTTATTGCTATGATATCAGCAGAGGGGGAGGAGAGTGAAAAAGTTGATTTCAGTGGAAAGAGCAGCATGGACCTGTGAAAAGAGCATGGGCCTGAGCGTCAGAGAATCTGGGTTTAAACCCAGCTCCCCCATTTGTCTGCTGTGTGAGCTTGGGCAAGTCAACTGAGACAACGTTTCTGTTCCTCAGTTATCTTGGCTTTAATATGGGGACTATGAATCCTATGTAGGACTGAGACTGTTTTCAGCCCACTTGTCTTGTGTCTAACTCAATACTTAATAGAGTGCCTGACACATAGTAAGTGCTTAATAAATATTATAAAAATAAATAAATGAACAATTAGAGGGTATAGAAAGCACGGATTTGTGCATCAAGAGAGGGTAGTTTGGGTATAGAGACTAAATGGGGCATGATGTTTGAGAAAATTGGATAGGGTGAAAAGATCAGAAGTCTCTATGGGGGAACAAGACAGATTTGCTCGGAAGGGGTGTGTGGGAGAGAAGGCAGATGAGGAGGTTGTGGTTAGATAGAAGGATTTTAGAGTGGATAAAGGCAGAGATTTTACAATGACTAGAGATGATAAGATTTAGTGTGTGTCCAAATTGGTGGGTGGGGTGAGGTGCTATGGAGCAGGAAGTCATTGGAGTTGAGTGAGAGGAAATGGGCAGTAGAAGGGTCATCAGGCACATCCATATAGGTATTAAATTTCCCCATGGTCAATGTAGGGGTGGAGAAAGAGAGAAAGAATGTGAGAAAAAGACCAAAGAGGTTCAGAAAGTTAGAGGAATGGCCTGATTGCTTTAGGAGGTAGGAGAGGTGAAGATCCTGAGTAGTATCTGGAGTGCCTGGTAGAGGTGGATGTTATGGGCTTCAAAGAATAGAAAAGAAAGTCATGGAGGAAGTTGAATGGCTTGAAAGTGACATTCCCTCTTTCCCAGTGTATTTGAGGGATTGGGAGAAGATGAGATCTCCTCTGGAGAGAGTGGCAGGGAAGAGAGTATCATCTGAGGTGAACCAGGTTTCAGTAATGGTGAGAAGTGTGTGCACACATTAAGCACTTGATAAATACCATTGATTATTTGATTGAGGAGCAGTGATTGTGTCAGGAAAAAGTCAACGATGAAGGTAAATTTTCCCATGATGGAGCAGGAGTTGGACAGGCTGCACTCAGCTGAGCCTGGGGACAGGGGGGCTTAGCATCAAGTGCAGGGAGGAGTTGGATGGGACCAAGCTGATCAAAGCCAGTGCTGGGGGGAAGGTGGATGAGGGGTTGTGCTTGGACAGGATAGCAGAGATGAGGCAGAAGGGGTGGGAGGGGAAGTTGGTTGAAGGGAGATGGGGGGGTGCTGGTAAGGAAGGACAGAACAGGGATGGGCTAATTAGAGGAAGAAGATTGAGGAGTCATGGTGATGTTAGAGAGGTTTATGGGTTATAGGAGAGTTTGTCAGCAGCAGTAGCTGCTTAATCTGGTGGTTCCTTTGATTATCGAATGAATGCAGGTCCTTGTGAGTAAAGAGGTGGATGTTTAGGAATAAACAGGCATCTCAGTTGAAGTGAAAGCTGGCAGTAGAAACATATGGGTCTCTGTCACCAGGGTGTCAGACATCCAGGCCTGTTCTTTGTTCCCCACTGTGTGCCCAGGCCTCAGACAGAATAGGAGCGGGGTAAGATGAAGAATGGCTGCTTCTCAGTCAAAATGGTTCAGGATCCGTTCTTTATGTCTCAACAGGCAGTCAGCAATGGTTCCATTGTTAATGGCTACAATTTTGGAAACTAGAAATTACTATTCTCCGTTTAAATACAAATAATAATCATTAATAATAAAAATTATGGTATTTATTAACTATTTATTATGTGCCAAGCCCTTAAACTATGTGTTGGGATACACACAAAATAACCAGATTGGACCTGCCCCAAAAGGGCTCACACTGTAAAGGACGAGAAGGATTCAAACCCTCTAGACTGTAAACTCATTGTGGGCAGGGAGCATGTCTACCATCTCTGTTGCATTGTACTCTTCCAAGCACTTAGTACAGTTCTCAGCACACAGTACACACTCAATAAAACCATCGATTGATTCCCATTTTACAGAAGAGTAACTGAGGTCCAGAGTGGACAAGTGACTTACCCAAGGTCACACACAGCAGACTAATGGCAGAGATGAAACTAGAACCCAAGTCTCCTATTCCCTTGCTCTTTCCACTAGCCTTTTTCCATGTTGTCTCTCCAAATATTGCTGTAATTCATGTTTCAAAGTGTGATTATTTTCCCTAAAATGTGACTTAAAAGTATTAACAGAAAAGTACCAAAATGCAGATCAATGAATTATTTTCTATATTTAGTTTTTCCTTTATTTTATTTTTTCAGTACAAATGCCACTTTTGATAAGGAAAAGAGCAAATGCCAGAGGGATTATAGGGCAGCCAGGAAATACAGGAAGTCAACATGAATAAGAGAAAATTCATTACAGAATATAACTACTCAAAACTGCAAATCTTTTCTATATAAAAAAATGGTTACTTGTCATTCCTATGTAATGAAAGAAGTTTTACCTTGTTCCCTTCTCTCTGAGTATCTTCAACATCAATGCGCTTTTTGAAAACAGGAATTTTGTTGTAATAATTTCATTAGTATTCTCATCCCCCCGTAAAGTTAATACTTATTAAATTGGCTAATCGCTTTAAATTGTCTCATTTTCTTTTTGAAAACCTTTCCACTTATTAGAATAACTGACTAAATTATCTTTTGTCTTCCTAATTAGGAAGCCCTTGACCCTCTGAATCTAAAAAACATCTTTCTTAATGTTCCCAGTAGTTTCTAGTTTTTCCAGGGCTCCAGACCTCTGCTTTCATTGGTGATTCCAAATTCATCTTCCTTAAAGAAAAAGGTTTTGATTACTCTTCTTTTTAAAGCAATAAAGAACATATCTGCAAGCACTTCTAACATTTCAATCATTTACACGATGTACTTCAGAACTAAGGTCAAAGTGACTCTGACCTAATTTTCGTGCTTTCTAAGTCAATTCTCAGTTATGTGGCCATTATGCAGCCAATAGTCTTATTTGTCTAAGAACAGGAAAGATGTTTGAAGAGACTGAATCAGAAACAGTGGCAAACTTCCACAACTCCTCTAGTCCTGATATACCTGATCTGGGGGTTTCTCTGCTATGTTCCAACAGGCCGAAGAAAAGTATGCTTTTAGGCAGAAGAAGGAGTGGATTGGAAACTCTTAGCTGTGCTGGATACATCTTTCATCCTCTTCCTCAGCATCATCACCAATCATCCCTTATCAGGAGGGCTCTCTGGGACATGTTCCATGACAGTAGTCTCTGAGAGGCAGTAATGATCTCCAGCCAGTGGACATGAGTTTAGATTTCTGTGGGCCTGGGACTGAAAGTGTTTGTCTGTAACCCTTTCAGTATCAGTTTTTGTGTGTGTATTTCTATGTGTCTATGTGTGGATAACACTGTATGGGCCGTTTCGCATATGTCAGTCTGTATCTAATCTCGTCTCTAGACTGTAAGCTCGTTGTGGGTAGGGAATGGGTCTGTTTATTGTTTTATTGTACTCTACCAAGCTCTTAGTACAGTGCTTTACAAACAGTAAACCCTTAATAAATATGATTGAATGAATGAATGTACATGCCATTTCCCTCTCTTTGACTTCTCTGTCCCTTCTGTCCTCCCATTCCATCCCCTACCCTCTTCTTGGTCCACTGCTCCTCTTTCTGTCTTTTCCTGTCATTTTCTTTTTCTGTAAGCTTTGGTTCTCTACTTCTCTTTTCCATGGTTGTCTATTAACTTCATGGTATTCTTCCTAAACACTTAGTACAGTGCTCAGCCAGAGAAAATGCTCAATAAATACTATTGATTGATAGATATTCTTGCATACCCACCTCCTCTCCTCAACCCATCTCTATCCCAAACCTAGTTTTAGTTCCCCAAATTTATCATTTTATAAAATATAGTATATAATATATACTATACATTTTATAGTTGCCCAAATATATCATTTTATAAAATGTAGTATATAATATATACTATACATTTTATAGTATATAGTATATATGTGTATGTATGTATGTATATGAGCATATGAAAATCTATATATTGTTGAATATAGTATATAGCTCTCCTTCATATTTGAAGAGATCCCAGATATAGTGAACAAGTGGGAATATGACTGAAAAGACTGATGGCAGACCTACATATACTCCTGCACTGTTTCCACAGAAGTTTAACAAATACCATAAAAAATTTTTAAAAAAAACTTTAGGTGCTCCACAAGGTTAAAGTTCAGCCCAGACTGCCCTTTGGTTGGCCAGTTTTAATCACAAGCTCACAGTCTTAATCTCCATTTTACTAATGAAGAAACTGAGGCACATTAAAGTTCAGTGACTTGCCCAGGTCACACAGCAAAGTGGTAGAGGCAGCATTAGAACCCAGGTCCTTCTGACTCCCAGGCCTGTGCTTTATCCTCTAGGTCACACTGCTTTCACCATTATCCCCAGCAACTGACATCCTCCCTCTGACTAGTGTACCCCACCACACCCAAGTCTTTAGCTTTCCACTCATATGAGCCTGCACACTTCACTCCTCTAGTGCCAGTTTGATTACTGTGCTCCAATCTTGTCTATCTCACTGCCAACCCCTTTCCCACACCTTCCCTCTGATAGGAAGTACCCTCCCCTTCCTTTTACACCAGATCACTACTCTCCCCACCTTCAAAATCTTATTAAAGTCACATCTCCCTCAAGAGGACTTCCCCCAATTCAGCCCACTTTTCTCCAACTCTCCCCCTTTTTTAATGGTATTTGCTAAGTGCTAACTATGTGCTAGGCACTGTACTAAATGCTGGGTCAGATACAAGGTAGTCAATTTGGACACAGTCCATGTCCCAGATGGGGTTTACCGTCTTAATCCCCATTTTTACAGAGGCGGTAACTAAATCACAGGGAAGTGACTTGCCCAAAGTCACACAGCAGACAAGTGCAGAACCAGGATTAAAACACAGGGTCTTCTGATTCCCAGGTCCATGCTCTATCCACTAAACTAGATTGCTTCCTCCTCCCTTCTCTGTTGTCTATGTGGGCAGGGAACGTGTCTACCAACTCTGTTATATTGTACTCTCCCAAGTGCATATTACAGTGTTCTGCATACAGTAAGCACTCAATAAATTCCACTGATTTATTGATTAATTAGTAAATTCCACTCTACCCCAGACCATCAAGGCACAGTATTTTCTGAGGGGAATGTGGAGATACAGCCCACAAAACACCCTAGTTTAAATCGTGTAATCTTCTTTCTGAAGAATGGAACTTTAATTTAAAATTTCATGATCAGGTTTTTTTAAGTAACTCAAAAATATTCAATTAATCCTTACACTTGGTATAATATTCAGACACTCCCTATAACTGGATAAAGGAATTGTCATTTAACATCCCTTCTAATTTGCGACTTTTGTGCATCTTTTACAGATTGAATAGGTTTTTTTTACATTAAGCTGTCCATAGATTCAATGCAAAATAGCTTTAAACAAGCCATAATAATAAGTGCATAAATGATTTCTTCCTCAGATGAAGAAAAATCTTCATCTAACAGGTTTATTCTATATTATTTACATCACAAGAATACTGCACTGAGCTCAGGAACCTCTATCATTCAAAATGCTGTTTATAATCAGAAATTGAACTGAATTGTTGAGAATGGATATTTATTTTGATATTTCACTATTGTTTTTGCAATTGTTTCCATGGCATTAGCCACCATGGCACCTAGATGCTCAGTCTGATACAATAGCTTAATGAATCATTGACTAAAAACAAAACCCAAAAGGAAATGAGTAAAGTTTCAGCCAGTTCAGCCTGAGGCTAGTTTTAATTGAGCGACAAAGAGTTTGAAAATAAACACCAGGTTTTGGGAGAGGGGATTTAGGAAAGGTTAGGTCAAAGAAAGGAAATACGATTATTTTAGGAAAAGTGGACATAAGTGGAAAAGGAGAGTTCAGTAGTTCTGTAAGTGGGTGCAAAAGATAAAAGAATTGTTGTGCTTCATTGCTTCATTTTATAGAATTGATCTTTTGCTCCAATCACAACGTGGCCTGGTGGAAAGAATACAGGCCTGGGAGTTAGAGGACCTGGGTTCTAATTGGGGGCTCTGCCACTTGTCTGCCCTGTGACCTTGAACAAGTCACTTAACTTTCTGGTACTTCAGTTATCTCATCTGTAAATTGGGGATTAAAACTGTGAGCCTCATGTGGGACATGGACTGTATCCAACCTAGTTAGCTTGTAACATATATTCTGCATCATAAAATGGGGATAAAATACCTATACTTCCTCTTGGGCTGTGATCCTCATGAGCGACAGTGACTGTGTCAGATCTAATTATATCTATCTCAGCACTTATTACAATGCCTGGCACATAGTACGTTAACAAATACCATTTAAAAAAATCACATTGTCCTTGTATTGGTGGTACTAAAAACAGTATAGGAATCATTACAGAGAAGCAGCATGACCTATTGGAAAGAGCACAAATCTGGGAGTTAGGAGACTTGATTCTAATCCTGGATCTGCCTGTGTGACCAACTTCCCTGGATGTGTTTCTCTCACTCCCTTAGACTGTGAGCCCCATGTGGTACAGGGCTTATGACCCATCTGCTTATGTTGTATCTACCACAGCACTTAGTTCAAAACACAGCACATGGTAGGGACTTAACAAATACAATTATCATTATTTTAGGAAGTGATTTATTCATTTTCAGCTGTTTGGTTTCACAAGACTGACACTTCTTTGAACTGATTTTGCAAAGAAATTAATTTAATGACACTAAACATTCCATCTTCAGTGTTATCTACATACCTACCTAGTTTTAACTGAGTGACAAAGAGTCCGAACATGAACACTTCAATGGAGCAGATTTAAGGAGTTTAGAACAAAGAAAAGAAATTTGATTTCCCTTTTATTAATAGTAATAGTAATACAAATAATTCTTATTGTTATGGCATTTGTTAAGCACTTACTATATACCAGGCACTGTTCTAAGCGCCAGGGTGGATAAAAGCTCAGAGTCTCAATCCCCATTTTACAGAAAAGGAAACTGAGGTACAGAGAAGTAAAGTGACTTGCCCAAGGTCACATAGCAGACATGCGGCAGATCCAGGAATAGAACCCTCGACCATCTGACTCCCCGGACCATGCTCTATCCACTATGCATATTTTGAGCTTACTGGGTTCTTTTGGGGTCAAATTAAAGGCCTGACTATACTGGGTTCTAAAGATATTCAGGGATCTTTGTGTGATTCTAAATCATAGTCACAATTTTCAACTAGTTAACCAGCTAATATTAGAAGCCATTACTAGTACTTCCTTTAGCAGTTTGTCAGGGTGGGGCTTCTTGCTGGGTTGAAATGTTATGATTGGTTTAGATCCTTGAGCAGCTGCTGTTACCAAACAGAACGCTGAACCTGCTAATAGCATGTGATTGGGGTATGATTGGGGTAAGAGATGACTGGTTGTATTACAAATGTGTCTGGGTGTTCTACCAATCTCTATGATCCAACATGTCACATCCCCTATGATTGACATCTGCCAGGCATACTAAGTAGTCTGACACCAGCTGGCATGTGTCCCCAGAAGACAGTCTGTTCCCCAGCCACACTAGAGACCCTGTCCCCCCTGTCCCTGCTGGGGCAGCCTCCCTGCCCTCCTCTACCCACACAGCCCATTACAGATATGGAATCAGTCAGTCAGTCAATCATAATTGACTGTATGCAGAGCACTGTACTAAGCGCTTGGGAAAATTCGTTACAGCAGAGTTGATAGACACATTTCCTTCTCACAAGGAGTTTACAGTCTAGGGAGACAGACAGATATTAAAATAACTATGGATATGTATGTACATTCTGTGGGACTGTGGGTTGGGTGACTATCAAATGCTTAAAGGATAGAGATCTGAGCACATAGGTGACACCGAAGGGTGCTAGTTCAATCTCTCATCCTATTCCGACTGGATTACTGCATCAGCCTCCTCTCTGATCTCCCATCCTCCTGTCTCTCCCCACTTCAATCTATACTTCATGCTGTTTTCCAGATCATCTTTGTGCAGAAATGCTCTGGACATGTTATTCCCCTCCTCAAAAATCTCCAGTGGCTACCAATCATCATCATCATCATCATCAATCATATTTATTGAGCGCTTACTGTGTGCAGAGCACTGTACTAAGTGCTTGGGAAGTACAAGTTGGCAACATATAGAGACGGTCCCTACCCAACAGTGGGCTCACAGTCTAAAAGGGGGAGACAGAGAACAAAACCAAACATACTAACAAAATAAAATAAATAGAATAGATATGTACAAGTAAAATAAATAAATAAATAAATAAATAAATAGAGTAACAAATATGTACAAACATATATACATATATACAGGTGCAGTGGGGAAGGGAAGGAGGTGAGATGGGGGGCATGGAGAGGGGGACGAGGGGGAGAGGAAGGAAGGGGCTCAGTCAGGGAAGGCCTCCTGGAGGAGGTGAGCTCTCAGTAGGGCCTTGAAGGGAGGAAGAGAGCTAGCTTGGCGGATGGGCAGAGGGAGGGCATTCCAGGCCCGGGGGATGACATGGGCCGGGGGTCGATGGCGGGACAGGCGAGAACGAGGTACGGTGAGGAGATTAGCAGCAGAGGAGCGGAGGGTGCGGGGTGGGCTGTAGAAGGAGAGAAGGGAGGTGAGGTAGGAGGGGGCGAGGTGATGGACAGCCTTGAAGCCCAGGGTGAGGAATTTCTGCCTGATGCACAGATTGATTGGTAGCCACTGGAGATTTTTGAGGAGGGGAGTAACATGCCCAGAGCATTTCTGGACAAAGACAATCCGGGCAGCAGCATGAAGTATGGATTGAAGTGGGGAGAGACACGAGGATGGGAGATCAGAGAGAAGGCTGATGCTGTAGTCCAGACGGGATAGGATGAGAGCTTGAACGAGCAGGGTAGCGGTGTGGATGGACAGGAAAGGGCGGTTCTTGGCAATGTTGCAGATCTGAGACCGGCAGGTTTTGGTGACGGCTTGTATGTGAGGGGTGAATGAGATAGTGGAGTCGAGGTTGACACCAAGGTTGCGGGCTTGTGAGACGGGAAGGATGGTAGTGCCGTCAACAGAGATGGGAAAATGAGGGAGAGGGCAGGGTTTGAGAGGGAAGACAAGGAGTTCAGTCTTGGACATGTTGAGTTTTAGGTGGCAGGCAGACATCCAGATGGAGATGTCCTGAAGGCAGGAGGAAATGTGAGCCTGGAGAGAGGGGGAGAGAGCAGGGGCAGAGATGTAGATCTGGGTGTCATCAGCGTAGAGATGATAGTTGAAGCCGTGGGAGCGAATGAGGTCACCAAGGCAGTGCGTTTAGATCGAGAACAGAAGGGGGCCAAACACTGAACCTTGGGGAACTCCCACAGTAAGGGGATGGGAGGGGGAGGAGGAGCCTGCAAAAGAGACTGAGAATGAACGACCGGAGAGATAAGAGGAGAACCAGGAGAGGACGGAGTCAGTGAAGCCAAGGTTGGATAGCGTATTGAGGAGAAGGGGATGATCCACAGTGTCGAAGGCAGCTGAGAGGTCGAGGAGGATTAGGATAGAGTGTGAGCTGTTGGATTTGGCAAGCAGGAGGTCATTGGTGACCTTTGGGAGGGCAATTTCCGTGGAATGTAGGGGACGGAAGCCAGACTGGAGGCGGTCGAGGTGAGAGTTTGTGACATAGTTTCTGAGAGTAAAATCATGCTTCATTCAATGATGGAGGTCTTTTAAGTAGCCAGTAAATGTTCAGATGGAAGCTGCAATTTGAAGGCAAAGCTAGGTTTCTGGTTTTATGCAGTAGTTATTAAAGACCCGTGGAGCCGACCACTAGAGGGCAATAGAGGAACACAGACTGTTCTGGTCCTCTTTAAAAGCCATTTAAAAGCAGTTGCTTGTGCCATGCCCGTGACACACCAGTATGCCCAGCTACTCTCATTACTAACCCTACTAAACACTCTATTCGTCGAGAAAACCTTCTGAATGAACTCCTCCAACCTCTGTCAACATTAATCACCTCAATCATTTCTCAACTCATATGCATATCTTTGTACATTATGAACTTGGTTTCTGGGTTTTTTAATGTTCTATATATATTCTGTCATATATACACTTTGTTGAACATGTTTATTTGTTTATTGAATTCGCCCTGCTTTTTTCCAGTAATCTGTAAACTCTTTAAACGAGAAATTATGTCTTATTCTACCTCGGTAAATTCCACTCCCCCTCCCCAGGGTAGTGCTCTGAACAAAATGGGCATATGAAGTTGCTTGGCCTAGTGAAAACAGCAGGGGCCTGGGAGTCATAGGACGTGGGTTCTAATCCCACCTCTGCCACATGTCTCCTGTGTGACCTTGGGCAAATCACTTAACTTCTCTGTGTCTCAGTTACCTCATCTGTAAAATGAGGATCAAGACTGTGAGTCCCATGTGGGACAGGGACTGTATTCAACCTAATTACCTTGTTTCTACCCTAGTGCTTAGAAAAGTGCTTGGCACATAGTAAGTGCTTACCAAATACCACAATTATAATTATTATTATTATTATCATTATTAACAAAATACGTTAGAGAGTGATGGGTAGCTCATGGATCTCTCAATAACCATTCTAATCTTTTTTGTTTTTGGTTATTTGACTGTGGGCTGCAGACTTTTCAAACCTTCTCCTCTGTCTCTCCTCACATCCTATGATTTTAGTCAGTCAATCATATTTATTGAACACATTCTGTGTGCAGAGCACTGTACTAAGAGTTTAGGAGAGTACGATATAACAAGAAACAAATTCCCTGCCCACAGCAAGCTTACAGTCTAGATGGAGAAGAACAGTCTAGACCATGATTTTTTGTTTGCACATGTGTAATAAAATGTTTATAAATGAATTTGTAATTACAGACCATTCACTTATGCACTAAAATAGTATTAGAAAGAATAATCATAAAAGACCAGTCTTCTTCTTTTGAAATACTGAACACTGTAGATTAGTAAATATTTCAAAATCAGTATTAGGCATTGTCCAAGAAAATCATGCTCAAAAATAGATATCACTCACAAAAAGATTCAGGAATCCCTTCTTTCATCCTTGGGAATGAAATGTCACCTTATAAATTAAATCAATTAAACAATTGCATTTATGAATGTCACTATATGCAGAGCACTTTACTAAGTGCTTGAGAAGGCACAATTCAACCAAGTTAGTAGAGACAATCCTTGCCTACAAGGAGCTTACATTCTACAGAAGGAGACAGATATTAATATGGAATAGGGGGTAGGAGAAATAGAGGAAATGCTATAGTATAATATACTATATTATATATAAGTATTCCATTATTAAGTATTGTTACTGTATTCTTTCTAATATACCATTTAATATACAAATGAGAGATTTGTTGTTAAATGATCTGGATGAACAAACACGATAACACATTAATGTCACTAACTATTCCCCTTGCAGTTCTCACATTAGAGAGTGACAAACTCAGGGAAAGTAAATTTGGACAATCATCCAGTTGATTGGCCCATGTAAACAATCTGCATAAATAATTCAATTAATTAGTGGCATTTATTGAGCTCTCATTGTGTACAGACCACCATACTAAATTCTTGGGAGAGTACAACAGAGCTGGTAGACACGATCCCAGCCTTCAAGAATCCTACAATAATGCAGTTTCCAAAGAAGAGAATGAAGATAAGAAATGGTGAAAAGGCAGTGCAGCTTGGGAATCAGAGGACCTGGGTTCTCATCCTGGCTCCTCTGACTCCCAGGCCAAAATTCTTTCTAATCCTGGCTCCTCCACTTGTCTGATGTATGATCTTGGACAAGTCACTTAACTTTCCTGTGCCTCAATTACCTCATCTGTAAAATGGAAATTAATCAATCAATCAATTGTACTTATTGAGCACTTACTATACAAAAAGCTAGGGAGAGTATGATGTAACAAGTTGGTAGACACATTCCCTGACCACAACAAACTTACAGTCTGAGGAAGAGACAGACATTAATATAAATAAAATACTGATAGGTACAAAAGTGCAACTGTGAGCCTCATGTTGGACATGGACTGCCTCCAACCTGATTATCTTTAATCTGCCCCAGCACTTAATACAGTATGTGGCAAATGGTAAACCATTAAATGCCATAATCAGTGCTTTGCACATAGTAAGCGCTTAACAAATACCATCATTATTATAAAAAAAAAGATTTTATTGGCTTGAATTCTCCTATGGTGTGGTCTTCCACTGTTATCTTTTAAGATTACCATTCAGCATGAGTGGGAATGAATATTGGGATTAACAGCTGAGTAGTGAACAGGGAGAAAAAAACACACATAACTTTTAAAGGCTTTCTGAGTGCTGGGACTGTGGCTTTTACCTTCATTGCATTCTATGAAGTGTGTCACCCAGTGCTCTGCACACAGCGATGTGCTTAGTGAATACTGTTAATTGAAAGAGGTGGTCTGGAGGAGTATGATTTCAGAAGGGTTTCAGGAGAGCTGTGTAAGGAAGTTATGAAGAGGATGTGTGTTCCAGACAAGAGGAAAGGTATGAGCAAAGGGTGAGTGGATGGGACAGAGGAGAAGAGACACAATGTGTTATTAGTTTGAGAAGAACATAATGTGAAGTGAGAGAAGAGCATGGTAAACAGAGGGAAGAGAAAGCTAATTGAGTGCCTTAAAACCAACAATCAAGAGTTTCTGCTTGATAGGGAGAGGAATGAGTCCTCTTGAAGGTTTTTGAGAAGTAAGAAGATGTATGATGTTTTAGAAACAGTATCTGGGCAGCAAAATGAACTTTGGACTGGAGTGGTCAGAGATTGAAGGCAGGAAGACCAATGAGGAACCTGATTCCACCTGGAGTACGACAAGGACTTGGACCAATGTGTTTGTCATTTGGGTAAAAGGGATGAGGCTGACTGGGGAAATGTCTTTGAGGCAAACTGAACAGGATTTACTGAAAAATTGAATAGGGGAGTTAAAAGATAGAATGGAATTGATGATAATACCACAGTTGAGTGCTGTGTGAAGTTGGGCAAGTCACTAAATTTACCTGTGCCTCAGTTACCTCACCTGTAAAATGGGGATTATCCACATGGGGCAAGGACGGTGTCCAACCTGATTAGCTTGTATATACCCCAGCATTTAGTACAGTGGCTGGTACATTGTAAGCAGTTAACAAATGCCATTAAAAAAAAGGTGAGGAAATCATTTGGGAAGACAGATGAAGAGTTCAGTTTTGTACATATTAAGTTTGAGATGGTACAACAGAGGGTTTTCTATGCTGAAAAATTTACTTTACACATATGATGATTAAAAATTTAATATCCGGAAAAACAACCATAAAACATTTTCTATCTTGATTTTAGCATTTGCTTACTGGACCACCTGAAACAGCTTAAGACTATTTCTTGCAACATCCTATTTCAGAGGTGAGGGAAATTGAAGGGCTTGTTTGTCAGGAAATGTTTCTTGTCCAGATGTAAACAGCTCCATGACAACCAGTTGTTTATCTAGTAACTAAACTTTGGGTTCTACAAAGTCAGTTAAAGCATTTCAATCCCAAATAGTTTCAGTGGCCCAGAACCAAACAGATATTTCAGATGAAACTATTATGAAAACCACTAACTTTGGCAAGTTGTAGCCAATTCCTGGAACAAAACTACAGCAAGTATGGTATTTATCTACATGCCATTACATGGCCCAGTTTTCTGTTATGAAATGTTTGAATTTCATTCTTAGCTTGGAGCTTCCTTCTCAACACTACCAATTTTTTTAATAACCACCTCTTGTTTGCTGAGCACTGTAATAGCAGCTAGGGAGAGAGTACCTTCCTGTAAGGATATGTTCTCTAAGGAGCTAGCCTCAAGATCTCTTCCTTTCATACCTTTTCTTGTTGCACTAATAAACCCACCTGCAGGTCAATCAATCAATCATATTTATTGAGCACTTACTGTTTGCAGAGCACTGCACTAAGCACTTGGGAGAGCACAATAGTCACTATTCCCCATTAAATAGGTGATCCACCTTCTTTCTTTCTTTTTTTCCAGTGGTATTTGTTAAATGCTTATTAAGTGTCAAAAACTGTTCTAAGCACTGGGGTATATACAAGTTTATCAGGTTGAACACAGTCTCTGTCCCATGAGGAGCTTACAGTCTAAGTATGAAGGAAGAGGATTTCATACTTATTTTACAGATTCAATAACTGAGGCACAGAGAAGTTTAGTGACTTGCCCAATAACTGAGGTGCAAAGCGAGCAATTGGCAGAGCCAGGATGAGAACCCCAGGTTCTCTGACTCTTAGGTCTATGTTCTTTCCACTAGGTAATGTTGCTTGAAAGCAATTACTCATTTTAAGAAAATTTAATTTTCTCTCCAAGAAAAGTCTTTTTGTACAAGGATATATTGTTGTCCACTTGATGAAAGAACAGTCAGTTCCTTCTGAAAAAGATGTGTTTCTTTCAGGGTATTCAAAGAATAAATAGAAAAGTGAGTTATTTATGAACACAAAACTTTGATGTATACTTGTGCCTTTCTCTTCCAGTCAAAATGAGAGGCAAAGTAGAAGTTTATTGCTGAAGGCTACCATAGAAGGTGAAATTTCTCCTTATGAGGAATGGAGTGCAAATTTCTTAAAATGTTACATCTATACATAGGTAAATCATTGTCCTTTTCATTCTAGGAAGGTGCTATTAATGAAATTGCCTGTGAGTGTGTTATGTGGCTCAAAAGGCCAATGTGGGAGCCAGAGTCCCAACTGCACTGTGCACACCCAAAGTCTACAATGTACTGTATAGTTTTAAAAATACAAAAAAACTCTTGCTTCTTTGTCTCACAGTTGTCTCAAAACTTCTGGTCATAATGGCAATGCACCCTGCAGCACTGTCTGCCGTACATGTCTCCCCTTTTCAAGCTGAGCTGCAAAACTCTCTTAGATTTTGTCTTACTGTGTTCTTAAAACAATTTTGATTTATTGTGTCCTTAAAGCAATTTCACTCATCATATAGTGACTACTATTTCTTTTTATATTTTTTCCTTTTGCACTTTGTTATACTCGATTTTCTCAACTGATGACATTACCTTCTTAGCCATGTTTGGAACAAATTTGTATGAAACAGATTTCATATGTAACAGACTAATCTGTAACATCACAACGATGTTTCATTTCACTAAATATATTTCACTCATAAAGATTGGATCCGCACTGCCAAAGTATCTCATACTGAGGAAGTAACACTGACTTTCAAGATTCATCAAATTCACTGGATTATCACTCAACTCTCCACTTCAGTTTTCTTGTGTAGCTATTCAGTCAATCAACCAACCACCAGTACTTACTGAGTGCTAACTGTGTGCAGAACACTGAACTAAAGTCTTGTCAAAATCCAGTACAATAGAGGTGATAGATACAATCCCTGTCCAGAGGGAGCTTGGTTCCTTATGAATAAATTTGATATTACACAAAAACATCTTCTCTAAGAAGATGGAGAGGGATAAGAGCTGCAACATTGAATACAATAATAAACATTGTTTGACTCGAAGTATATGTTCTGTATTCAATGTGAACACAATTTCATATTGAATATGATTTTAGGTGCCCAACAGTTCCTTCCCTCTGCCCTCCAAAAGATGACCTCCAGCTTCTTTTTGCCTGCCTGACAAGTTTGATTTAAAATCCTTTGGAAAAGAACATGTTGCATTTTAAATTCTTTAGAATTTAAATCTAGTGCTCAAAAGTATATCATCTTACTAAAATATTTTAAATAATATTATTGGTTTTTATCAGGCACTCTCTATGTGCCAAACACTGTTTATCAATCACTAGTACTTATTTAGTGTTTACTGTGTGCGGAGTACAATAAGATTTGTAAACATGAGCCTGAACGTTCCAGGAGCTTACAGTCTCTAAAACTAAGGAAGATAGAATATAATTAGATCAAACAGAGTCCATGTCCCACATGGGGCTCACAGTCTAAGGAGAGGGAGATTAGGTATTTTATAAATGAGGAAACTGAGACAGAGAGAGGTAAAGTGACTTGCTCAAGGTCATACAACATAAACATGGCAGAGCTGGGTCTAGAAATCAGTTCTCCTAATTACTATTCCTGTACTCTGTTCATCAGACCAGGCTGCCACATCAGCCAAAAATAAATATCCAAGATACCTACTTACCTTCTGACCTAACCCACTTATAAAATATTATATTGGTCAGGAGAGAAAAACAGCTCCATATGCAGCAATTTGTGGAAATAAAGATTCATGTGCGAGCCTTCAAAATAGCTAGTGTCTAAATCTGTATTGTTGAGGTGGTTTCAATAGCCATTTGAAAGAATTTTCCTGTAGATCAATGGGTAATGATGTATTTGGCAAAATTTTTTCCTTGGTTGTTGTTTAATGTGTGGTTGGGTTTTTTTTAGTGGACATGAAAGAAATATGAATGCAATCCAACCCTTAAATTAAAGCCAAGATGGGAAGAAAGAAATTTGCAAAATAAGATATGGAAAAGAGATCCATATTAATGTAATATACATAATTAAGAAAACATATGCAGTACTTCCTGTGTTCTCAGAACCAAATCTCCAGGGACATATACCTTTTCTGTTTGAGATTACAGTGCTGAATACATCATGGAACTAAAACGTAAACTTTCTTTTCAAGAAATGGGATTATTTAGGATTTGTGAACAGCCAGGGATCAGGCTAGTGTCATTACTCGAGGGAAACTTGAAAAAAGTTATTTACCGTAAACCCTAAAAAAAATTATCCAAAATATCTCATTACTATAACATTAGTTAATTTATTTTGAAGATGGGCTCGGCCTTGCTCTTCAACCAGACTAGCTATAACTTAGCTTGGCATAAGCAAAGCAAACTAGAGAATGTAACAACAGAGCACAGGCCTGGGAGACAGAAGGACGTGAGTTCTAATTCCAGCTCCACCACTTGTCTGCTATATGACCTTGGGCAAGTCACTCAACTTCTCTGTGCCTCAGTTTCCTCATCTGTAAAATGGGGATTAAATGAGATATGGACTGTGTCCAACCATGATTATCTTATATCAACCCCAGTGCTTAGTACAGTGCCTAACACATAGTAAGCATTTAACAAATGCCTTTAAAAAATCCCCAATATTCTGGGGAATCTAATTGATGTACACAACTAAGATGAATTATTCAGGTTGAATTTTAAAAGCTCTTTTTTCCTAATAGCAGTTTTTGACCTGAAAAATGTGGATAATTGTAACAATGTTTAAGATTTCATTTTGGCCATGTAGCCAAGACTTAGATAATAATTCTGGCTTGAATATTTTTCCATATTGTCATTTTTTATATTCCTGATTCTAAATCCCTATAAAAATGATTATACTGACATTTTTCTGCCACAGGATTGGTTTCTGGATCATATCACTTTATGCTCTTTGATTCTAAAATGCTTTTATCACTCATAATGAAGTTTGGAAAATTCTGATGTCTCTTAGGATGGTGAATTTTTATCATGGCAGGACTGTTTGCAAAAATATGCAGACGCCTTTTGAAAGCTGGACTAAGTTTAGAGGGAAGTAGGTAAATGAATAGGGAAGTCTCACCTAGGTAACTATAGGTCCCAAGATCCAAAGAGCCCATAGTTCCAGAAGGTTCTGGAATTGGGAACCAATTTTGTTTGGTAGTTGGGCAGAGAACATGAAATGGTTGAACCTTGTCCTTGGGACTCATTGTTTTACTCATTACTTCTATAGTGGTGTTTTGCCTTTGATTTAGACTTCATATCTGGCCTAACTTCATGTTCTGCCTAGCCTCATGTCCTGCCTTAGATGCTCTCTACTCTGCTGCTCTCTGTTGTTTTCTCTCATTGCCTCTAGACTTTAAGCTCACTTGGGTAGGGAATATGTCTGTTATATTGCTATACTGTACTTTCCCAAGTGCTTAGCACAGCACTCTGCACACAGTAAGCACTCAATAAATATGATTGACTGACTGATTGAAGCCTTATGAACGACTGAGCATTAGTATACCTTTGTTAGAACTGCAGTTATTTTGAAAAACCGGTGATAAGAATTGCATTTCCAAGTGTGATTTGGGTTTGGCTTTCCCCTGTTTTCCTTATTATTCTTCGAATTGAAACTCCTTTGCCTTCATCACTTCTCAGCATGGGGGCCACTGACAGCACCATGAATAATGAACAAGGAGATGCACGTGATATAACACATGTAACACTCGACCTGCAGTGTAATGTTGTGTCACAAGTACCATTGTATGGATCTGGACTGATTTTGTGCAGCCCTAGAGCGTTTCTCCAGGGGCTTCTCTAAGCCCCACGACTTGTGCCGGAGCTATTGCACTCCGCTTTCAGGTTCATGTGAAATTTGGCCCCACATCTGAGCCATAAAACTCGGTGATACAATAATGGTGATAACAACATTAATAATAAAAGTAATACTGTTTAAGTGGTCATTAGGTATCCAGCACTGAATTAAGCATTGGGGTAGATAGAAGATAAACAGGTCCCACAGGGGGTTCATCACATATGAAGAAGGGAGAACATCTATTGCCTCCCCATTTTACAGATGAGGAAACTGAGGTACAGTGAAGCGACATGCCCAAGGTCACACAACAGGCAATTGGTGGATCTGGGAATAGAGCCCAAGTCCTCTGACTATTAAGCCCATGCTCTTTCCACTAGACCATGCTGTAATGGAGGGAGGCTTTGCCCTAAAAAACAAATACAAGAAAAGGAAAAAAAACTGAAGTAGAAGCACCCAGTACCTAATAGGGATAGGACAGTTGAAAACCTAACTTCCCTTTGAAAAACCAAGTGACTGGCCACTTCCTTGTTTTGAGGGTTTGAGCATGTACTGTGGGACTATTTGTTTTTTTCAGGCCTGTTTCCCAAACTCCCTAGCAGAAAGACCATCTATCACTGCAAATCTTCTGGATCATTACAGTAATCCTGTGGCTAGGAATTTTGCTATTAGGTATCCTAAGTCCTTGGAGTGCAACTCTGATACATTTATATAACTGAAACCATTGCATCTATAATGGTTCATGGAGATAGGCTTGGTTAAATAAGGTGTAATAAATTACATAGTTATACTACGCACAATACCATAAATGAAGTAGCTGCGTCTGACCAGCCCAGTACTCAGTTCCCAACGTTTGAACATCCATCTATGTGTTTAGCCATATACCAATTATCACTCCTAATTTTTCCCCTCTTCATTCATAACTTTCCTCTAGTAACCAGTTAGAGACTGCTTAACTATTAATTCATCCAACCCTCTCTTGAACATACTTGTATTTTCAGCCTTTACAGTTCTCTATGCTAGCTAGCTCCATTCTTTTACCATTCACTAGGTGAAGAAGTGTTTCCTCTGATTTGAATTTATCACATTCAAGTTTCAGTGGGCTTCCCTTTGACTTGGTGTTGTGAGATCTGGTGAATAACATAGAGAAGCATCGTAGCCTAGTGGAAACAGTACGGGCCTGGGAAACAGAGGATTTGTGTTCTCATACCGGTTCCACCAATTGCCTGCTGTGTAACCTTCAATAAGTCACTTTACTTCACTGGGCCTCAGTTACCTCAACTGTAAAATGGGGATTGAGACTTTGAGCTCCACATGGGACAGGGACAGTGTCCAACCCAAGTTGCTTGCATCCACCCCGGTGTTCAGTACAGTGCTTGGCACATACTAAGGGCTCAACAAATATCACAATTATTATTATCTGTGCCTCACTTTCCTCAGCTGTAAAATGGAAATGTTTTCTCTCCTACTTGGACTGTGAGCCCCATGTGGGACAGGAACTGTGTCCCTCCTGATTGACTCGTATCTGCCCCACTGCTTAGATCAGTGCTTTACACATAGTAAGTGCTTAAAAAGCACCATAAAAATAAACAACCATTCTATATTTGCCCTATTCACCTCCTCTATGGTTGTGTGGACTTCAACTATCATCATCAACATCAGTAATATTTACTGAAAGCATACTGTATGCAGAACACTGTACTATGTGCTTAAGAATGTACAGCAGAGTAGGTACACCTGTTCCGTGCCCACAGTGAGCTTACAGATTAGAGGGGAGACAAATATTAACATGAGTAAATAATTTATAATATATCAAGCATGACTACCTGTCATTCCCAAACTATTCTACTAGAGAAGCAGCTATTATACTATTCTACTATGAATATACTATTACATATTCTACATAGTATATTCTACATAGTATTCTACTATGAGAAGCAGTGTGGCTCAGTGGAAACAGCATGGGTTTGGGAGTCAGAAGTCATGGGTTCTAATCCCAGCTCCGCCGCTTCTCAGCTGTGTGACTTTGGGCAAGTCACTTAGGTTCTCTGGGTCTCAGTTACCTCATCTGTAAAATGGAGATTAAGATTATGAGCCCCACCTGGGACACCCTGATCACCTTGTATCTCCCCAGTGCTTAGAACAGTGCTTTGCACAATAGTAAGCACTTAACAAATACCATCCTTATTAGAGTTTAAATGAATTTAATTTTTCCTATATGGCAGCTTTTCTCTCAATGAGAATTCATGAGAACTGCTGAAAGGGACTAATTCAGGCAGTTTTTCTACTTCAGAAAAATGGACTATCTGTGTTTCACTGAATTTAGAGACACCTTAATATTTTTGCATATTATGGAGAACTTGGAGACTTCATTGAAGAAATAATTATAGGAAGAAAACATTTCTACGTATTTCATTTATATATTAGAAAAGAAAAAGTTACTACAGAATCAAAATTCATTGAAAAAAGATATATGCATGGTATTGTAGAGAAAAATAAGAAGAAAACTCTGTGTAAGTACATTTATCTAAAATAATTATCAGCAACAATGGAAAGCCGTATTGATTATAACTCATTTTTATTCTGGGTTACTATGATATTGAACATCCTATTTGCAGTAACATTATGAGAATTGTTTGCCAAAAATTTAAATTGTAGTATAATTTCAAGAAATTTGCCCTTTGAATACTTTCTAAATTGAATCATTTCTTTTTTTCATCATTTGTCTCCAAACACCTTTAAAACTCTTCTTTTCAACTTTTCCTTTATGTTAAAACAAAGAATATTATGCTACTTATCTTAATATATTGGACATTTGTATGTCTCTGACCCTTTAGAAGGTCTCGATTTATGCGCCAAGATATGATTACATTTTGCTCAATGAAAAAAACCATTTCATTAAAGTGATAAATAGAATTGTTTAAATCAGCGAAATGTTTCAGAAAGAGTAACATCTAGCTTTAGAACATGAATTTCAATATATACATTACATGTTTAAAAGCATCCATAATATCTTGACTCTTTTTCTTTCTCTGTGGTTAGGCACCAGACCATCCAAATCTTTATGGCTTTCTTTGAGGCGGCTAATTTTTCAAAATAAAGACTCTGCCAATGTGCTCCCATATCATTTATTCTAGTGTAAACTTCACTTCCTAAACAATTGGACACTTCCAGGACACTTCACTTCACTTTGGTACAGTTGGATTAAACAGCACACTAGAAAGTTTCCTGGTCATTTTTCAGTGAGCAATTAGATCAACCCAAATAAAGACATAAGAAAATGTCTGCTATGGAGAAATCCTCAATTGCTAGGAACATAGTTTATCATTTACAGCGAGAACAGATACTTTTCCCTCAGCAGGCCTACCACTGAAGGGTATGGGTTCTAATTCCAGCTCTACCACTTGTCTGCTGTGTGACCTCAGGCAAGTCACTTCACTTCTCTGTGGCTCATCTACCTCATTTGTAAAATGAGTGTTGAGATTCTGAGCCCCACATGGGACAGGGTCTGTGTCCAAGCTGATTTGCTTGTAACCACCCCAGTGCTTAGTACAGTGCCTGGAACATAGTAAGCACTTAACAAATACCACAGTTATTATTATCATTAATGTTGTCAAGACAAGCAGATATTCAACTTTTAGTGGCAAAAGCTACAATAGTGGCAATGGAGGTGAGAATTCCAGATAACATGTGGCAGCTCAGAGTGTCAGGAAGTATCGCAACTTGTGGACCTCCACTGCTGACTTACCGTTCCGATCCTTTCAGGAAGCAGCTGTGGGAATTTAGGAGAGACAGTAGTGGCAACTCAAATTCTGCTATTTCTTCCTCCTTTCATTTTTGAACTCTGTGTCTAAGCAAGGGAAAGAGAATGCATATCTGACTATGCTTCTGTGGGTCTGTCTCTGTTTCTGTCTTTTTATCTTTGTATTTCTATGACTTCTCCATCTCTCTCTATTTCTTTAGCTTTTTTTTCTTGCCTTTTCCAACTCCATTCCACAACACACAGTCTTGGAACATCAGCTCCTTCTCAAAGGTGGACACTGAAGGCACTTGAGAATTATGTTCTGACATAATACATGACATCTTGTGGAACAGGCCAAATCCACCAAAATTACATTGCTTCTCCGGGGGGGTCCCCGACACCCCACTTGCTCCATAGCCACTGTGTTACCGTCCCAGGTCCCTCTGATCAGGTGCTATGTTTGAGCTGAAGGACTTGGAACCAAAGGGAGACAAAGAGAAGTGGGGCATTTAAAATAGGAATACCGTTCATAAAGCCGTCAAATACATTCCAACAGGGACAAACCAGCTTACAACTGGAATGTCTGGTATAATACTGGATTTCTGGCCATCCTACCCATCCTCATCCCCATTGGAACTTGAAAGAGTCTGACCACGTTTTACAATTGACAGAATTTACAGCTGACAGAATATATATGTGCGTGTATATACATTTATACATATCTACATTTACATATGTGTATATATTGTTTCTCTTTTAAATATATATATAGCATGTGTGTGTTCTCTTTTTAATTCAAAGAAAACTAATCATGAAATAATAATAATAATAATAATAATGATAATGGCTTTTATCAAGTGGTTACTCTGTGCCAGGGACTGTATTAGGCTCTGGGGTAGATACAAGCAAATCAGGGTGGACACAGTCCCTGTCCCACATGGGGCTCACAGTCTCAATCCACATTTTTCAGATGAGAGAACTGAAGTAAAGAGAAGTGAAGTGACATGCCCAAGATCACACAGCAGACAAGTGTCAGAGCTGGGATTAGAACTCATGACCTTCTGACTTTCAGGCCCATACTCTATCCACTGAGCCAATTTACCAATATTCACATATGTGACCAAAATGCCCATGGCAGGACCCACAAGGTCCAACTTCTGTGTGTACACACAAACACTAATTCTTGCTGTGCTGCCCTGATCAATGTTTTCAGTCTTGCTCCTGATCATGCTTTCATCTCCTTATCTCACAGTCTTACAAAGCTTCAGCTCAAAGAGTCACCCTTTTTTACCAGGCAATAGTAATAGTAGTAGTAGTAGCAGTAGTAGTATTTGAATGCCTACTTGGTGCAATACTAGGTATTTGGAAAGTACAAAACAAAAGAAAAAGTACATTTCTGCCATAAATTGCTTACAGTTTAATGGGGAAAACAGATATATTTACCAGTAAAGTTAAATAATTGATATGCAACTGAATAAATATATACAAAAATGCTGAGGATAGGAATAAGTTCATAGGTTCTAGATATGTCACATGAGTTTATGCAGTGTAGGGGGTTTGGAATTTGTTGAGGAGAGCTATGAGTGTAGTGAATCTGTAATCTGTTTTGTGAAGGGAAGGACTTTGAAGCTGAGGAACGGAGAGAGAAGGAAAAGAGGTGGAAGAGTAGGGAACAAGGGACAGCTTGAAAGTTCACTGGGAAGGAAACAAGGAAGAAAGTAGAGAAATAGCAGGGCAAGAGAGTAAGTTTTTGTTTCATTCATTTGTTCAATTCTATTTTTTGAGCTCTTACTGTGTGCAGAGCATTGTACCAAGTGCTTGGGAAAGTACAGTACCAGCAATAAACAGTGACATTCCCCTTCCACAATGAGCTTACAGTCCAGAGAGGGTGAGACAGATATGAATACAAATAAATACAAGTCCAGCTATGTACATAAGTGCTGTGGAACTGGGAGGGTAGAAGAACAAAAGGAGCTAGTCAGGGTCATGCAGAAGGGAGTGGGAGATGAGGAAAAGTGGGGCTTAATCAGGGAAGGCTTCTTGGAGGAGATGTACCTTCAATAAAGCTTTGAAAAGGGGGAGGGGCGGGGAGAGTAATTTTTTTTGGATTTGAAGAGGGAGGTCGATCCAGGTCAGAGGCAAGACATGGGCCAGGGTTCAGTGGAAAGACAGGTTACATGTAGACACAGTGAGGTTAGAAGTAGAGGAGTGAAGAGTACTGTCTGGGTTGTAGAAGGAGAGAAGGCAGGGGAGGTAGAAACGGGCAAGGTGATGGAGTGCTTTAAAGCAACTCATGAGGAGTTTTTGATGCGGAGGTGAATGGGTGACTACTGGAGCTTTGTGAGTAGCGGGATGATATATCCTGAACATTTGAAGCTCAAACATTCGTTTGATGATGGGGAACCCAAAAAGCCAATGGAGTATTTTGAAGAGTGGAGAAACATGTGGCAAGAGACCTTTTAGTAACATGAGCCATGCAGCAACTTGCAATATACTTTGTAGCAGAGAGAGGCTGGAGACAGGGATTCTCCAGCAAGGAGGCTAATATAATAGTCTAGCTGGTGATATGATCATAGCTCATACCAGAGCTTGGGTAATGCCAAAGTGGAAGATCTGGTTGAGGCTGTGTAGGAAGAACTAGCAGATTTTGGAAGTATAGTAAATGTGAAAGTTGAAATACATCAGAGTCAATCAATCAGTGATATTTATTAAGTGTGTATGGTGTGCAGATAGAGGAATTGAGGATAACACCGAAATTGCAGACTTCTGGGGCAGGATAAATGGTAGTGTTATTGATTGAGATGAGAAATATTAATAATTATGGTATTTTGTAAGTGCTTACTATGTGCCAAGCACTGTTCTAAGTGCTGGGGTGTATACAAAATAATCAGGTTGTCCAATGTGGGACTCACAGTCTTAATTTCCATTTTCCAGATGAGGTAACAGACACTGAGAAGTGAAACAACTTGCCCAAAGTCACACAGCATACAAATGGCCGGGTCAGGATTAGAACTCATGTCCTCTGACGCCCAAGCCCATGTTCTTACTATGGTAGGAAGAGGAATGAATGAGTTTTGGAAGATAGATGAATGGTTCCATTTTATTGATTTTGGGGAGCCAGTGGAACATCCAAATGGAGGCAAGAGGAGATGTACTATGGCAGATTAGGTGAGAGGTCAGGAATGATCAAGATTTGGGAATCTTCTGCATCAAGATGGTAGTTGAAGTCACATTAGCAGTTGAGCTTCCTGAGAGAAAAAGTATAGAAAAAGAGAAAATTTCAGTACTCCCACAGTAAGGGGTTGAGAAGCAAAGGAGGAGCCACTGAATGAAAGAGCCAGCAAACGAAACTGGTACAAGAACCAGTGGTACAAGAACCAGGTTCACATCCAAACAGCAAAAATGAGGCAAGGAATGCTTCAAACAGAATGGAGGGACCCACAGTTTCAAAGCAATTGAGGGTAAAAGAGGAAGAGGGTTTCCTCATTATATTGAGGTGTCACCTGAAATCCATTTCGTTACAGATAGATGCTGAACTGCTTTCATCCAATTGGAGATCATTTTCCACTTCCTTATCTGATCTACTCCTGTGAATAAGCAGTGTGTGTGAGCTACTTTTATTTGATTAAAGTAATGGAAACAGATTTTTATAGGAGATGATTAAGTTTAGAGGAAGAAAAGAGAAGGGAGGATGATTTTTCTTCAGTAGGGTAAGTGTACAGAACTCTGTCTTTCCTGCAAGAGGAGAAAATAATTATTATTTAATCTGTATTCCCAATAACTTACATTAAGTATTGTGCAAACCATTATCATTATATTCAATTATTCTGCACACTTTTACACCTCTTAGGCTCATCTGCGATTCCTGATTGGTGACTCCATCATCAACATCACCATCATCATCATCATCAACTCCATCTACAGCACAGAGAACATTTCTGTCAACTCTATTGAACTATGCTCTCTCAAGCACTTAGTACTCTCTAAATACCACTGTTGATGATGATGATGAATAATTCATCTTAAATTAGTACTCTAAAATTCTAGTAGTTGAGGTTAATTCATTTCCTTCTTTCCTCTCTCCACCCATCCGAGTGCCAGACAACAAGATGGATCTAGAACAGTAGGGAATAGATGAAAAGCAGAGAACCTAGGTACACTTTTTTTGCATTTTTCCCTATGTCCAGAAGCCTCTGAAAGCCCTTAAGAGCATTTTACCACCATTGTATGGCAGAGATCCCTCAAACAGCTGCATTCATTGGATGCCTGCCTAGCTTATTCCTAATGGGGAAAACATATTTGCCTGTCTGTAAGTGACTCTCTCCTGCTCCCACCTACCTTAACTCCCCCTCCCACCAGCCCAGATTCTGTCTGACTCATTTCCTGGTAGGTCCTCAGACTCCATCAGCCTCCTGTTGTGACCCATTCAATCATATTTATTGAGCACTTACTACGTGCAAAGCAGTGTACTAAATGCTTGGGAGACAGTGAACAGGTTTGAGTAAAAATAAAAGGTAAAAGAATGATGAAGATTAATTGTAGGAAAATTTACTGATGATGATGGAGTCACCAATCAGGAAATGCAGAAACGTGTGCAGAACAATTGAATATAGTGCTAATCGTTTACATAATACTTAATGTAAATTATTGGGAATAATGGATTAAATAATAATTCTTTTATCCTCTTGGAAGAAAGACAGAGTTCTAAAGAAAAATAATCCTTCCCTCTATTTCCTTCCTCTAATCTTAATCATCTCCTTTAACAATCTGTTTGCATTACTTAAATCAAATAAAAGTAGCTTGCACTCCCCTGCTTACTCCCAGGAGTGGATTAGATGAGGAAGTGGAAAATAATCTCCAATTGGATGAAAGCAGTTCAGCACCTAATCTCTGACAAAATGGATTTCAGGTAACAATTAAATATAATGAGGACTGCTCTAATGAGAAAGCTGCTGCAGGTGGAAACAAAGGGATTAGCAAATTGCCTTGGTCAAGGACAGATCGTTTCTGCACTGTTTCCATTAAGAATCTTGTGGCTTTTCTTTTAAATAAGATCCCCAACCTGACAAGGAAGGCTTATCTGAACACGGCAAATATGGCAGTAGTGAAGTTTTGCATAGACTCCACAATATACTAACTAGCTGGATAGGTAAGTATATCTACTTTCATATATAAATTAATCAATCATTCATAACTATTGAGTGCTTATTATGTGAGAGGACTGTACTAAGTCTTTGAGAGAGTAGAACAGGTTGTAGTAGACATGTTCCCTGTCCACAACGAGCTGTCTAGAGGGAGCTTATAAAAATAGCAGGACACTTTGCCCCAAAGAGAAAAAGATCTTTAAAAACAGAATTTTCTTCATATTATCACTAACTTCTCCACATTGAAGAAAAGGCTGGAATGTGAAATAGTATTAATACAGTAATCATAATAATCCATTATTGAGATTTTTCTGTATGAAATTAGCATTCTTACAGCAGCACTAAGAGCCCTTAAGACTTTAAAGATTCACTGCCACTGTTTCATCCATGCAGTACTATTTATTAGAAGCTATGCAATTAGTCCAGGTTTTATTAATCGATATTTATTGAGCACTTGCAGCATACATAACATTATATTAAGTGCTTGGGCAAATACCATACAGTACAATTGGTAGGCATTATCCCTGCCCACAAAGAAATTACAATTTAGCTTGCATTATGAAGGTAAACTTAAGCATGCACTGCCTCTCAGCTGATACGCTCAATCTCAATTTTATAATTTTACAAATGTTAATGTTATTTGTGTCCATGCAAGTTCACACTGTATGCACGTCTCGTCTTATGCCATCGAGCCATCTTTGACCCCTAGCAACACCATGGACACATCTCTCCCAGAACACCCCACCTCCATCTGCAATCATTCTGGTAGGGGATCCATAGAGTTTTCTTGGTAAAAATACAGAAGTGGTTTACCATTCTCCTTCCTCACAGTAAACTTGAGTCTCTGCCCTCTACTCTCTCCCACACTGCTGCTGCCCAGGACAGGTGAGTTCTGACTTGTAGCAGATTGCCTTCCACTCAGTAGCCAATGCTCAAGCTAGGAATGAGTAGGCCTCTGCTTGACTTTCCCTCCCATAGTCAAGACTGGTAGAGTACTGGAAATTCTCCAGGTGTGACCCTGAGAGGGAAACTGTATGTACTACACTTCCAAAAAAGCCAGGAGAGAGGAACTCAACTTCCTGCCCTTTTGCTGTTCATTCTTGGTGCTTAGAAAAGGATTATCAAGTAATTCACAGTTATAGCCCCAAGCTGTAAAGTATATATCTTCATGCATATATATTATGAGTAATTTTTGGAGTGATTATGGGCCCTCGGTATTTTGGAGTTATACCTTAGCCATTGACCCTTATTAAGCACTCAAAGAATTCCTAGTGTCAACCATCTTTTAAAATAGATGTACATGCTTGAACCCTATTATTTTCCACCCTACCAGCTCTAGTAACCACCCTTTCAGTGTCTCCAATACATGGGAAATCTTGGTTAATTGGTTCTTTGAGTAGAAACCATTTACAATATTTTAGTCCCCCTTTGGACTGCGGAATTCCCCCAGGACACTTGCATAAATTATTTGCTAATCTGCTTCTGCTGATGACCAGTCAGTGCACTCCCTCTCCCCATTCATCTCTGTTTATTTGACTGCAAGCTGTTGCCACAACTCCTTCCTATCATTCCTCTTTAAAGTCCTTGAGTGAGTTGTCTATACCTGCTCCCCCAACTTCCACTCCTCCAGTTCTCTCCTTGACCCCTCCAATGTAGCTTCCACCTTTTCCTTCTAGACTGTAAACTTGCTGTTAGCGGGAAATGTGTCTACCAACTCTGTTATATGGTGTAGTGCATAGAGCATGGGCCTGGGATTCAGAAGATAATTTGTTCTAATACCAGATCTGTCACTTGTCTGCTGTGTGACCTTGGGGAAGTTACTTCACTTCTCTGTGGTTCAGTCACCTCATCTGTAAAATGGGAATTGAAATGGTTAGCCCTTCATGGGACAGGGCCTGTGTCCAACTCGATTTGCTTGAATCCACATTGTCTAGCACATAGTACAGTGCCTGGCACATAGCAGTTAACAAATATCATTATTATCATTGTTATTATTATTATTACTCCCCCAAATGCCTAGTACAGGGTTCTGTGCACAGTAAGTGTTCAATAAAAATAGATTGATTCATTCCACAGAAACTGCCCTTTCTAAGGTCACCACTGACCTTCTTGCTGAATCCAACAGCCTCTACTCCATTCTAATCCTCCTCATTCTCTCAGCTGCCTTTGAACTGCAGACCACCCCTTTCTCCATCCCTTTCTCCTGGAAATATTATCCAATCTTGGTTTCACTGATATTGTCCCCTTCTGATTGTCCTCCTATCTCTCTGACCACTTCTTCTCAGTCTCTTTTGCAGTCTCCACTGCTGATTCCCACCTGCAAACATTAGGAGTCCCTCAAGGCTCAGTTCAAGGTCCACATCTATTCTCCATCTATACCCACTCCCTTGGAGAACTAAGCAACATGGTGTAGTGTATAAAGCACAAGCTTGGGAGTCAGGAGGGTCATGGGTTCTAATCCTGACTCTACCACTTGTCAGCTGTGTGGCCTTAGGCAAGTCATTTTACTTCTCTGGGCCTCAGTTTCCTCATCTGTAAACTGGGGATTGAGACTGTGAGCCCCTCCAGGGACAGGGGCTGTGTCAAACCCAATTTGCTTGTATCCATCCCCAGCGCTAAGTACAATGCCTGGCACATAGTAAGCACTTAACAAATGCCAGAATTATTATTATTATTAGCTCCCATGCCTTCAACTACCACCTCTACACAGATGAATCCCAAATCCACCCCTCCAGATCTGACCTATCGTCTCACATTTCCTCATGCCTTCAAGATATCTCTACCTGGATTCATTCACTCACTTGTATTTATTGAGAGTTTACTGTGTCCATGGCACTATACTAAGCACCTGGGAGAGCACAATCCAACAATGAATGGACACATTCCCTGCCCCCAAACCTCAAACTTTACATGTGCAAAACAACTCATATTCCACCCAAATCATGTCCTCCCTTGCCTTTTCTCTCACTGTAGACAACACCACTATCCACCCTAACTCAAGCCCATAATCTTGGCATTATCCTTGATTCATCTCTCATTCAACCCATATATTCAATCTGCCATAAAATCCTGTTGGTTCTACCTTAACATCACTAAAATCCATCCTTTCTGCTCAATTCATGCTGTTATTATACTGATCCAGCATGGCTCAGTGGAAAGAGCACAGGCTTGGGAGTCAAAGGACATAGGTTCTAATCCTGCCTCCACCACTTGTCAGCTATGTGACCTTGGACAAGCCACTTAACTTCTCTGTGCCTCAGTTCCCTCATCTGTAAAATGGGGCTGAAGCCTGGGAGCCCCACATAGGACAATCTGATGAGAAGCTCCATGGCTCAGGGGAAAGAGCCCGGGCTTGGGAGTCAGAGGTTATGGGTTCTAATCCCAGCTCTGCCAATTGTCAGCTGTGTGACTTTGGGCAAGTCATTTAACTTTTCTGTGCCTCAGTTCCCTCATCTGTAAAATGGGGATGAAGATTGTGAGCCCCATGTGGGAAAATCTGATAACCTTGTATTCTCCCCAGCACTTAGAACAGTGCTTGGTATGTAGTAAGCGCTTAACAAATGCCATCATTATTGTTATTGTATCTACCCCAGTGCTTAGAACAATGCCTGGCACATAGTAAGCATCTAACAAATACCATCATTATTATTATTATTATCCAAGCACTTATCTTGCCTTGACCACTGCATCAGCCTCCTCACTGACTTCCCTGCCTCCTGTGTCTCCCTATTCAAGGTTATACTTCACTCTGCTGTGCGGATTATTGTTCTAAAAAACCACTCAATCCATATCTCCCTACTCCTCCAGAACCTCCAGTGTTGCCCATCCAGCTCCACATCAAACAGAAACTCCTTACCATCAATTTTAAATCCCTCAGTCAGTTCGCCCCCTCCTTCACTTCCCTGATTTCTTACTGTAACCTTACACTTCACTTCTCTAATGCCAACATTCTTACTATCTTATCTATCAGTGTTGTCTATCTCAACACCAACGCCTTGCCTACAACCTGCCTTTGGCCTGGAATTCCCTCCCTTTCTGTATGAGAGACCACCACTCTCCCCATCTTCAAAGCCTTATCAAAATCACACCTCCTCCCAGAGACCATCCCTGATAAAGCCCTCTTTTCCTCTACTCCCTAGCCTTTCTGTACTACCTACCTTCCAAGCACTTGATCCTTGCCCCACAACACTTATATACATATTTGTAATATATTCATGTTAATGTTTGTCTCCCTACCTAGACTGTAAGCTCCTGTTATATTGCATTCTCCCAAGTCATAAATAGAGTGCTCTGAGTGCTCATTAAGTACCATCAATTAATTCTGCTTACATGTTAAGCAAACTGTCCTTAACTTCTAATAATGGATGAACCTCTGTCTTGAGTCTTCTGGCCCGAGGATATGTGTGGAGATATTAATTCAGTATTAGTTGCTTGCAGGCATAACGTGCACTCTCTTGCTCCTGCTGTTGTGCTATCATTCGGGCATAGAGTGCCAGAACTGAGTAGGTAGGCAGGGGTGCAGTAAATTTGTAAGGTGAATAACAATTGTATTTTAGTGCATGTGTGGTCTTCACTTATGTTATCCAGCTATAGGCAGAACCCAGTTCTACTGGTCCCCAGAGCAGTAGACCAACAGTGACCCTTCCCCTTGATCGGCTTCAAAACTCTCCATCACCTTACCCCCAGCACCTCACCTCCCTTCTCTCCTTCTACAGCCTAGCCCACACACTCAACTTCTCTGCCACCGCTAACCTCATCACGATGCCTCATTCTTGCCTGTCCCGCCATCAACCCCTGGCCCACCTCTGGCCTGGATTGCCCTTATTCCACACATTCACCAAACTAGCTCTCTTCCTCCCTTCAAAGCCCTACTGAGAGCTCACCTCCTCCAGGAGGTCTTCCCAGATTGAGCCTCCCTTTTTTCCTCTCCTCCTCCTGTCCCCATCACCCCCCCGCCCTTCTCCCTTCCCCTCCCCACAGCACTTGTGTATATTTGTACGTTTCATTACTGTATTTATTTTATTAATGATGTATATATAGCTATAATTCTATTTATTCTGATGGTATTGACACCTGTCTACTTGCTTTGGGGTTTTTTGTCTGTCTCCCCCTTCTAGACTGTGAGCCCATTGTTGGGTAAGGACCATCTCTATATGTTGCAGACTTGTACTTCCCAAGTGCTTAGTACAGTGCTCTGCACACAGTAAGCACTCAATAAATACAATTGAATGAATGAATGAGTGAATGAACAACAACTTCTTAATAGCCAGGTTGTTCACTCATTTGATTGGCAACCAGTTCTGCTCTAATACCTAAATGTAATCATGGACAAAAAATGTCCACTCCATTTTATTTCCATTAGAAGAACTGTTTGGATATACTGCTGTTGTCCATTATTCTCTCTTGCTCCAGCTGGGACAAGAGTTGGTGAACTGACTGCATTCTAGTACCGTATTATTGGAGATCTTATTCTAGCAATTCACATAAGTACAATATGCAAGCAGCTCTTGTAATAATGCTGGAAGTTGGATGTGAAGTGTGAGGTTAATTCTAGTATCAGGGCCATAATAACAGTAGACAAAATTGCTCTATAGACGTATAGTGTTCTAATTCCTGATAGCACCTGTTGGCACCAATTTCTGGCTCTGTCAGTTCCAAAGAAAGCTTACACTTTCTCAAGATTGGGTTTTCTATTTAATAATAATAATGATGATGATATTTGTTAAGCACTTACTATGTGCCAAGCACTGTTCTTAGCAATGGTGTTGATACAGGGTAATCAGGTCGTCCCACATGGGGCTCACAGTCTTAATCCCCATTTTACAGATGAGGGAACTGAGGCACAGAGAAGTTAAATGACTTTCTCAAAGTCACACAGCTAAGTGGCAGAGCCAAGATTAGAACCCATGACCTCTGACTCCCAAAGCCCTGCTTCTCTTTGCATGCATCAGTTAAGAATGTGTACAACTCAGTGATGACTTTTAGCTTTCTGCCACTGATGTGGTGTATAGTGAGCTGGTACGTAACTGTGGCATTTTTCAAATTGATTGACAATCCATGGTGCTCTTTGATGCAAAACAGTTCCTAATAATCTGGCTATCTTCTTGAGTGTGTTTTCAAATATCACTGACAATGTCAGAAAAGAAAAGGTTTTGTCTGATTCTTATCACATCAACAATGGACAAAGCTAGACTACATACTAAGTCCAGTCTTGTTCAACCTACTCCACCCAGCCATGTTCTAGAATTCAAGAAATCTGAAATTCATTGCCAGAATATGATTTCAGTACACATCTGGGAAGCTTTCTAAAATCTGGCTGGAGCCACAGTAGATCATCTTGAATCACTTTTTAAACCACCTGAAGGTCACCTATGCAACTTTTAGTGTAGTAGAGATATTTGAGTGCAGCACACCATATTAAATGCCTGAGAAAAGTACAACAGAAGCAAAAGATATGTTCTCTGCCAACAAAGAGCACAATCTAAAGGTTAGAGCAGACATATAAAATTACGAATAGTGGGAGCAATAGTAAAAACAATGTTCAAATATGGACTCTTTGTATATATTTGTACATATTTGTTACTTTATTTTACTTGTAAAAATAAAAATAAAATAAATGATGACATTTGTTAAGCACTTACTAAGTGCAAAGCACTGTTCTAAGCCCTGGGGGGATACAAGTTGATCAGGTTGTCCCACATGAGTCTCACAATCTTAATCCCCATTCTACAGATGAGGTAACTGAGGCTCAGAGAAGTTAAGTGACTTGACCAAGGTCACACAGCAGATATGTGGCAGAGCCAGGATTCGAACCCATGACTTCTGACTCCCAAGCCCAGGCTTTTTCCACTGAGCCACACTATTAATGATGTGCATATAGCTATAATTCTATTTATTTTGATGATTTTGACACCTGTCTACATGTTTTGTTTTGTTGTCTGTCTTCTCCTTCTTGACTGTGAGCCTATTGTTGGGTAGGGACCGTCTCTATATGTTGCCGACTTGTACTTCCTAAGCAGTTAGTGCAGTGCTCTGCACACAGTAAGCACTCAAAAAAATACGATTGAATGAATGACTAGAATGAATAGTACTGTTGGAAATATCAGAACAAGTAAGGATAAATGATCTTACATTTGAATGTATTCATATATATATATATTAGGAGCAGCTATTGGGATGATATGACTTGCGTATTGGAATTATCATCCAACAAGCCTCTTCTGATTTGGGATTTTAGGATTTTGGAATTAGAAAAAGGATGGCTGAGTGATTTTGGGTGTGGGAGGGAGCCTCAGGGCAGGGGAACAGTGTCAGGAAGTGGTGGAGGCTGCTGACAAGTGGAGTGAGGGGCACAATTAGGAAGTGAGCATGGAAAAGCCAAAGACTGTATTCGGGGGAGTATCAGGTGAATAGAGATGACAATGTATAAGATGGAGAAAAATGATAGGGAGTGTTGAAGCCAATGGTTAGGTGTTTTTATTTTATGCGGGAAGGGACAGGCAGCCACTAGAGTTTTTAAAGCATCTTAGCTCTGTGCTGATATTTCAGGAGAGTGAACTGGGCAGTAGATTGGAATATGGATTGAAGTAGGGAGAGACTAGAAGTGAGGAAAGTCTTGAACCAGGGCTATTTGGGTGGAAAGAGAAGGAAAGAACCAGGAAATGCTTTGGAGAATGAAAAGCAGCATTTAGCATTCTAGTAATTTCAACTTAATGAAGATGAGAGCTGAAAGGCAGTGAAGAGTAGAAAATGATTCAATATTATGGACTTCTGGGATGAAGAATGGTGGGGTTATTGACAGAGATGGAAAATATATGTGAAGGAGTGCATTTTGGGGAAGAAACATGAGACGTTCAGTTTGGGAAATGTTCAATTTGTGGTGGTGAAAGGTCATCCTAGTAGAGATGAATTAGAGGCATGAAGAGATGCAAGACTGAATAGCAGGAGACAGGTCAGAGTTAGAAAAGAAGACTGGCAAAGAGGTGGAAATTCAAGCTATGACGAATGGATGAGCTCCCTGAGAGAATAAGTGTAATAATAATAATAATAATAATGTTGGTATTTGTTAAGCACTTACTATGTGCCAAGCACTGTTCTAAGCGCTGGGGGGAATACAAGGTAATCATGGTTGTCCCAAGTGGTGCTCACAGTCTTAACCCCCATTTTACATATGAGGGAACTGAGGCCCAGAGAATCAATCAATCAATCAATCAATCGTATTTATTGAGCGCTTACTATGTGCAGAGCACTGTACTAAGCGCTTGGGAAGTACAAATTGGCATCACATAGAGACAGTCCCTACCCGATAGTGGGCTCACAGTCTAAAAGGGGGAGACAGAGAACAGAACCAAACATACCAACAAAATAAAATAAGTAGGATAGAAATGTACAAGTAAAATAAATAAATAAATAAATAAACAGAGTAATAAATATGTACAACCATATATACATATATACAGGTGCTGTGGGGAGGGGAAGGCGGTAAGGCGGGGGGATGGAGAGGGGGACGAGGGGGAGAGGAAAGAAGGGGCTCAATCTGGGAAGGCCTCCTGGAGGAGGTGAGCTCTCAGCAGGGCCTTGATGGGAGGAAGAGAGCTAGCTTGGCGGATAGGCAGAGGGAGGGCATTCCAGGCCCGGGGGATGACGTGGGCCGGGGGTCGATGGCGGGACAGGCGAGAGCGAGGTACAGTGAGGAGATTAGTGGTGGAGGAGCGGAGGGTGCGGGCTGGGCAGTAGAAGGAGAGAAGGGAGGTGAGGTAGGAGGGGGCGAGGTGATGGAGAGCCTTGAAGCCCAGGGTGAGGAGTTTCTGCCTGATGCGCAGATTGATCGGTAGCCATTGGAGGTTTTTGAGGAGGGGAGTGATATGTCCAGAGCGTTTCTGGACAAAGATAATCCGGGCAGCAGCATGAAGTATGGATTGAAGTGGAGAGAGAGACGAGGATGGGAGATCAGAGAGAAGGCTAGTGCAGTAGTCCAGACGGGATAGGATGAGAGCTTGAATTAGCAGGGTAGCGGTTTGGATGGAGAGGAAAGGGCGGATCTTGGCAATGTTGCGGAGCTGAGACCGGCAGGTTTTGGTGACGGCTTGGATGTGAGGGGTGAATGAGAGAGCGGAGTCGAGGATGACACCAAGGTTGCGGGCTTGTGAGACGGGAAGGATGGTAGTGCCGTCAACAGAGATGGGAAAGTCAGGGAGAGGACAAGGTTTGGGAGGGAAGACAAGGAGCTCAGTCTTCGACATGTTGAGCTTTAGGTGGCGGGCGGACATCCAGATGGAGATGTCCTGAAGGCAGGAGGAGATGCGAGCCTGGAGGGAGGGGGAGAGAGCAGGGGCAGAGATGTAGATCTGGGTGTCATCAGCGTAGAGGTGATAGTTGAAGCCGTGGGAGCGAATGAGGTCACCAAGGGAGTGAGTGTAGATTGAGAACAGAAGGGGACCAAGCACTGAACCTTGGGGAACTCCCACAGTAAGAGGATGGGAGGGGGAGGAGGAGCCTGCAAAAGAGACTGAGAAAGAACGACCGGAGAGATAAGAGGAGAACCAGGGGAGGACGGAGTCTGTGAAGCCAAGGTCAGATAACGTGTTGAGGAGAAGGGGGTGGTCCACAGTGTCAAAGGCAGCTGAGAGGTCGAGGAGGATTAGGACAGAGTATGAGCCGTTGGATTTGGCAAGCAGGAGGTCATTGGTGACCTTTGAGAGCGCAGTTTCCGTGGAATGAAGGGGACGGAAGCCAGACTGGAGGGGGTCGAGGAGAGAGTTGTTGTTGAGGAATTCTAGGCAGCGCGTGTAGACAACTCGTTCAAGGAGTTTGGAAAGGAATGGTAGGAGGGATATGGGACGATAACTAGAAGGTGAGGTGGGGTCAAGAGAGGGTTTTTTTAGGATGGGAGAGACATGGGCATGTTTGAAGGCAGAGGGGAAGGAACCAGTGGAGAGTGAGCGGTTGAAGATGGAAGTTAAGGAGGGGAGAAGGGATGGAGCGAGAGATTTCATAAGATGAGAGGGAATGGGGTCAGAAGCACAGGTGGCCGGAGTAGCACTTGAGAGGAGGGAGGAGAGTTCCTCTGAGGATACCACTGGGAAGGATGGGAGAGTAGCAGAGAATGTTGAGAGCCGGGGGGTTGGAGAAAGGGGGGAAGAGACTTTGGGGAGGTCGGACCTGATGGATTTAATTTTGTTAATGAAGTAGGAGGCCAGATCGTTGGGGGTGAGGGAAGGAGGAGGGGGAGGAACCGGGGGCCTGAGAAGGGAGTTGAATGTACGGAAGAGCTGGCGGGGGTGATGGGCATGGGTGTCAATAAGGGAGGAGAAATAGTTTTGTCTGGCAGAAGAGAGGGCTGAGTTAAGGCAGGAAAGGATAAACTTGAAGTGAACGAGGTTGGCATGGTGTTTAGACTTTCGCCAGCAGCGTTCGGCAGCTCGAGCATAAGAGCGAAGGAGGCGGACAGTGGCAGTGATCCAGGGCTGTGGGTTAGTGGTGCGAGAGCGGCGAAGGGAAAGGGGAGCGAGCGAGTCTAGCTGAGTAGAAAGGGTAGAGTTGAGAGCAGTAATCTGATCATCAAGACTGGGTAGAGAGGAGAGGGCGGCGAGGTGGGGTGTGAGGCGTTCCGAAAGATGGGTGGGGTCCAGAGAGCGGAGATCTCTGTGAGGGAGTAATACGGAGTTACAGGGGAAAGGAGTGTGAGTGAGGAGGCAGGTGAGAAGATTATGATCAGAGAGAGGGATCACAGAGTTGGTGAGGGTGGACACAGTGCAGCGGTAGGAGATGATGAGGTCGAGGGTATGACCAAGTTGGTGAGTGGGTGAGGTGGGGTGGAGGAAGAGGTTGGCAGCGTCAAGGAGAGATAGAAGGCGGGTGACTTGCCCAAAGTCACACAGCTGTCAAGTGGCAGGGCCGGGATTATTCATTTATTCATTCAATCGTATTTATTGAGCGCTTACTATGTGCAGAGCACTGTACTAAGCGTTTGGGAAGTACAAGTTGGCAACCTGTAGAGACAGTCCCTACCCAACAGTGGGCTCAATTAGAACCTATGATCTCTGACTCCCAAGCCCAGGCTCTTTCCACTGAGCCACACTGCTTCTCCAGTGTAGATCAAGAAGATTACGGACCTCCAGAGTTTTGTGGGACACTTATGCTTAGGGCTGATCAGTGGAAGAGGAGACGGTGAAAGAAACTGTGAAGGGAGGGTTGAAGAAGTAGACAGAGAATAGAGTGATTGCCATCACTCAATCAATCAATTTTTTGAGCACTCACTGTGTGCAAAACACTCTACTAAGCACTTGAGAGAGTACAATAAAACAGAATTGGTAGATATGTTCCCTGCTCAAAGGTGGTTGTATTCTAGAGGGGGTAGACAGACATAAATAAAAGTAAATTTACAGATCTGTACACAAGTGCTGTGAGGCTGAGGGTAGGTTGGATTCAAGTACAAGGGTGACACAGAAGGAATAGGGAGTAGAGGAAATAAAGGCTTAGTCAGGAAAGGTAATATTTGCAAGGATCTATCAATCAGTTGTATTTATTGAATATTTACTGTGTGCAGAGAACTGCGGAAGTCCTTGGAAGAGTACAATGTAACAATGTTGGTAGACAATTCCCTGCCAACAGTGAGCTTACAGTCTATAGGGAGACATCTTCTTATAAGTGATGTATGATAATATAAAAATTGTGGCATTTGTGCAGAGGAACAGCATGGCATAGTGGATAGAGCACAGGCCTGAGAGTCAGAAGGTCCTGGATTCTATTCCTGGCTCCTCTGCTGTGTGACCAAGGGCAAGTCACTTCACTTCTCTGGGCCCCAGTTACCTCATTTGTAAAATGAGGATTAAGACTGTAAGCCCCATATGGGACAGGGATTGCATCCAATGTGATAATCTTGTATCTACCCGAGTGTTTAGTACAGTGCTTGGCACATTGTAAGGGCTTAACAAATACCACTGTGAGAAGCAGCATGGCCTAGCGGTAACAGCATGGACATAGGAGTCAGAGGCCTTGGGTTCTAATCCTGGCTCTGCCACTTGTCTGCTATGTGACCTTAGGCAAGTCACTTAACTTCTCTGGGCCTCAGTGACCTCATCTGTAAAATGGGGATTAAGACTGTGAGCCCCATGTGGGACAATCTGATTACCTTGTATCTACCCCAGCGCTTATAACAGTGCTTGGCACATAGTAAGTGTCTAACAAATACCATTATTATTATTATTAAGCACTTACTACGTGCCAGGCACTGTACTAAATGCTGGGAGTGGATACAAGCATATTGGATTGGATGTACTTCCCAAGAGCTTAGTACAGTGCTCTGCACACAGTAAGTGCTCAATAAATACGATTGAATGAATGAATGGATACAGTCCCTATCCCATTTGGCGCTCACAGTTTTAATCCTCAATTTACAGATGAAGTAATTGAGGCACAGAGAAGTGAAAAGACTTGCCCAAGGCTACACTGCAAAGTGGCAAAGGCAGGATTAGAACCCAGGTCCTTCTGACTTCCAGCTCTATGCTCTATCCACCAGGCTATGCTGTAAATAACTCAGTGAATTGAAATGTTTGATAAATCCAGAACTTCAGGGTCTTTCCCAAAGATGGAGGTTCTAATGAATTTGATTCTACACTTCATCCATACAAGTTAACACTAATTTCCACCATGTTTCCTTCAACTAGAGGAAGACATTTCCATTCGTCTTTTGCTCACTGTGCTAATAACCTCCAGAAACTCTAGTAATTATCAACTCTAAAACAGTTTTGCTTTTTTGTCTTTCATCCATTCTTAATGCTTGTAAGGACGCCACACAGATGGAATTAATGTCAACTTTTATCCAGATATAAAAGCTGAAAAATAACTTTATTTTTGTCTACATATTGTTCTTTCTTGTCAGAGACCAGATGTGCATCAGGCTTTGCCTGTACTTTCTTGCCCACTTGCTGGAAAGAAACTATTGTCGCCTGAAACATCTGTCTCTCTTTTCCCCACATAGCTTGAATCTCCTTCACAGCTACATCCATGTCATTTCAGGAGCAATTAGTGGGGCTGAGTGCATCATCTTCCAATTTTATTTCTCAAATAACTTTTAATGGGAAGAATAAATCCCAATTTCTTAGTTTGCCTTCAACCTACATTCATTTTCTTTCATTCTAGTTTCTTCATGTTCAGTTTCAAGTGAAAAACAGAGTATCATTGAGCTGTTTGGGAAAAGGTTTGGTTCTGTTCTGAAATGTTCTCCAGCAACATTTTGAGTTTTTCATTCTATTCACTTTTTGTGTCTGACACTTAGTTTTAAGTGTGACAGTTACTATGTGATTCCAATAATTTGCTTAAATTTGACATTCAAAATTAAAATACCACCAAACAGCATTGTCTGGCTTAACAGGCACAGTAGATATAAAGATTATCCCACTTTACCCTTAAAAAACTGATGGCACTGGACAAAAATAAATTTATTTATAGGGAAACAGCAGTTATGTAAGGTAAATATTATATTATTTCCATTTAACTGTAAAAATATTGACCCACTTGCTCCTTTCTATATGATGGGAAAGCAAAGAATTTCCCAGTGGCAAATGGGACATGGCTTAGCATGACCTCTGGAATGGCTTCTTCCCCACTGCTTTCAAATATGCCTATGTCTCCCCTATCCTAAAAAAACTGTCCCTTGACCCCAAGGCTTCTTCCAGTTATCACCCCATTTCCCTCCTACCATTCCTCTCCAAACTCCTTAAGCAAGTTGTTTACACCTGCTGTCTCAAATTTCTCTCCTCCATTTCTCTCCTTGACACCTGCCAATCTGGCTCCCACCTCATTCACTCCACAGTTCACCAAGGATCTCCTTCTTGTCAAATCCAACAGCCTCTCTTACATTTAATTCTCAACCTCTCAGCTGCCTTAGACACTGTGGACCAACACCTGTCCTGGAAAAGTTATCCAACCTTGGTTTCACTGACTCCGTCCTCTCCTGGTTCTCGCTTATCTCTCTGGCCATTCATTCTCAGTCTTCTTTGCGGGCTCCTCCTCTGCCTCATCTTCCGCCCCGTAGCTGTGGGGGTACCTCAAGGTTCAGTTTCAGGTACTCTTCTATTCTCCATCTTTACCCTTTCTACATCTTTACCCTCTCCCTTGGAGAACTCATTCACTTCTGTGGCTTCAACTACCACCTCTATGCAGATGATACCCAAATCTACATCTCCAGCCCTGATCTCTCTTCCTCTCTCCAGTCTCACATCTCCTCCTGCCTTCAAGTCATCTCTACTTGGATATCCTCCTATCACCTCAAACCTAACATGTCCAAAACAGAGCTCTTTATCTTCCCACCCAAATGCTGTCCTCCTTCTGACTTTCCCATCACTGTAGACAGCACTACCATCCTACCTGACTCACAAGCACATAACCTTAGTGTTATCCATGACTCCTCTCTGTAATTCAACCCACACATTCAATCCATCACTAAATCTTCTCAGTCCCATCTTCAGAACATCGCTAAAATCTGCCCATTCTTCTCCATCCAAACTGCTACCACGTTAATACAGTCACTCCTTCTATCCCTCCTGGATTACTGCCTCAGTCTCCTTGCTGACCTCCCAGCCTCCTGTCTCTCCCCACTCCAGTCCATACTTCACTCTGCTGCCTGGATCATTTCTGCCTGGATCGTTGTTCTGCAGAAACATTCAGGACCCGTCACTCCCCTCCTCAAAAACCTCCAGTCGTTACCCATCCACCTCCCCGTCAAAAAAAACCACCCACCATTGGCTTTATAGCACTCCATCACCTTGCCCCTTCCTACCTCACCTCTCTTCTCTCCTTAAAGAACCCAGCCTGCACACTCTGTCCTCTAATGCTAACCTTCTCACTGTGCCTCAATTTCGGCTGTCTCACTGCCAACCCCTAGTCCATGTCCTGCCTCCGGCCTGGAACGCCCTCCCTCCTCAATTTGACTGACAATTACTCCCCTCCTTCAAAGTCTATTGAAGGCATTTCTCCTCCAAAAGGCCTATCCAGACTAAGCACCACTTTTCCTCATCTCTCACTCCCTTCTGCACTGCCCTGACTTGCTGCCTTTGTTTTTCCCCTCTTCCCAGCCTCACAGCACTTATTTACATATCTGTAATTTTATTTATGTGTATTGATGTCTGTTTCCCCTCCCTCTAGAATGTGATGTTTATTTTTGTTTTTTACTCTCCTAATCACTTAGTAAAGTGCTTTGCACACAGTAAATGCTTGGTAAACATGATTGAGTGGATGAATGAATGACTGAGAGCTTGGTTGGAACATAATTAGCTCCTTAATTCCAGAGATTCCCAGTAGGAGCCAAATATAATCTTATCTCTAATACTGCACCCTTCAAACTTGGATCCAGTGAGTCAACATTTCTGGGCTGGAGATGTGGGTTATGGAAGGGAGGAAGAAAGATGAAAGTGGCCCTGTGTCCTTTCATTTGATTTTTTTTATGGTATTAAGTGTTTACTATGTGTCAGACACTGTATTAAGCTCTGGGGTAAATACAAGCTAATCAGGTTGGACATAATCCATGTCCCACATTGTGGTCATGGTTTTAATCCCCATTTTACAGTTGAATAGTTGAGGAACAGAGAAGATAAGTGATTTGCCCAAGGTCACATAGCAGACAAGTGTTAGAGCCAGAATTAGAACCGAGGTTCTCTAACTCCTAGTCCCATGCTCTTTCCACTAGGACAACCTGCTTCAGGGTCTTGCCAATGTGCTTAAATTTCCTGTTCTTCCTAATGAAGAGGATCTGAGTGAAAGGTAAATAATTTGGGGGGTGGGGGGAGAGAAGTAGAAAATATGAAAGAAACAGAAGAGCGAAAAAATAAACAAAAAACAAAATTGGTTACCAGTCCCTCCCCTCCAGTACTTCTCCCTTTCCATCCTTTCCCCTTTTCTCCTAGTTAGTATGGCCTAATGTATAGAACAGTTACCTGAGATCCAAGAGGTCTGAACGCTAGTCCTGGCTCCATCACATATCTGCTGCATTACCTTGAGCAGTCACCGGACCTTTCTGGGCTTCCATTTCCTCATCTGTAAAGTGAATAAAAATACCTGCCCTCTCTCCTTGAGACATCCTTGGGTCAAGGACTGTGATCTGTCCTATTATATATCTACCCTAGTGCCAATCATAGAGTTTGGCACATAGTAACTTGTTAATAAATACCATTATTATTATCATTATTAGGTTTTCAAGTCCGCAGCTGGGATTCTCTGTTCTCTTAGTCATCATCAATGGTATATCTTGAGTGCCTACTATGTTCAGAGTACTGTACCAAACAACTGGAAGAATATGATACAGCACAGAAGATAGACTTGTTTCCTGCTCACAATGTGTTTCCAGTCTAGAGGGCAAAGAAGACATAAGCATAAATAATTTATAATATAATTTATAGATGTACACATAAGTGCTATGGGGCCGAGGGTGGTGCAAATACCAAACATCCAAATATCACAGATCCAAGTGCATAGAAGATGCAGAAAGAAGAGGGAGCTGAGGGAAGAGGGCTTAGTTGGGGAAGGCCTCTTCAAGCAGTGACCTTAATAAAGCTTTGAAGGAGGGAAGAGTGGTGGTTTGGCGTATTTGGAGGGGAAAGGAGCTCCAGGGTAGGGGGAGGCTGTGGGAAAGGTGTTGGCGGTGCGATAGATGAAATCAGTGCACTGATGGTAAACTGGCGGTAGAGTAGTAGATTATGTGGGCTGGGAGGTAGTAGGATCCATCTTAATATCTCTTCATTGAGGTTGGTTTCTTCTGTCCCTTCCCCAAATCCTGCAAGGGGTTGTGGTACCTCTTTTACCTTCTCCTTCAGCCCTATATATAGGAGACCTCATTCCTGCCCCTCCTTGGCCTTGAATGGGAATTTTCTTCTTACCTGACTCCTGGTGTCAGATTGTCATTCACTCCTCATTCTGTGATAGGATCTCTGTCTCACTTCTTTCCTGATCTCACATCTAGGAAGCTGTGTGTAGCTGGGGAATGGGGGGCATTGGGGGAGACTCTTTCTCAATCTTTGTTCCAACAGAGCGCTAAACTTCCCTCTCCCTTTTCTTGCCAGCAGCTGCAATCAATAAATCAATGGTATTTATTGAGCACTTGCTATATGCAGAGCACTGTACTAAGCGCTTGGGAGAGTACAATACAAGAGAATTAGACATGATCCCTACTTATAACAACCTTACAGAACAGAGACTGCATTGTTTTATAATGAGATATCAAGAATTGCCTCTTCAGAGTTGTTACTGAGGGTCCCCCCAAGGCGTGGTGGGTTTTGGATGGAAAGGGTAAATATCTGGGTGCGTCAGGGAGAGTTCAGTGAGACCAAGAATTAACTGTCTCAGCTCATAGAGGATTTCAGAGCAATCACAGAAATGAATATTTCCTTTGTTAAAGTTACTGCTATGACTTGGACTATAGAAGTTTGTAGATGTCAGCATAATTTAGGAGAAAGTTACCCTAGCTTTAGTCCATTGAGTTGAACTCACATCAATTCAGAATGCTAATAGAATCAGTCTGGAAGTCTTGGCTATGGGTTCTAATCCCAACTCTGTGATTGGCCTGTTGTGTGGCCCTGCTCAAGTCACTTAACTTGTCTATGACTCAGTTCTCTCATTTGTAAAATACCTATTCTCCCTTTTAGGTAAAGATCCTCACTGGGGACTGAGGACTTGTATCTACCCCATTGTTTAGTACAGTGCTTGTCCTGAGGAGAAGCATGGCCTATTGGATAAAGCACAGGCCTGGGAGTCAGAAGGTCATGGGTTCTAATCTTGACTCTGCCACTTGTCTGCTGTGTGACTTTGGGCAAGTCACTTAACTTCTCTGGGCCTCGGTTACCTCATCTGTAAAATGGGGATGAAGACTGTGAGCCCCATGTGGGACAACCTGATTACCTTGTATCCCCCCCCGCCCCACCAGTGCTTAGAACAGTACTTGGCACATAGTAAGTGCTTAACAAATGCCATCATCATTATTATTATTATTACTATCTTCCCTTTTCAGTACATGCTCTCTCTCTCTCTCTCTCTCCCTCTCTCTCTGTCTATCTCTCTCTCCCTCTTTCTCTCTCTCTCATCCCTTTCATGAACATTTCCCCTCTCTCTTCTCTCTCACCCCAGAGACCATTTCCCTGCTCTTCCTACTTGGGGAACACAAGACTGGTAAATATCCAGTATTTCAAAATAAAATCCCTTATTGTCAATTTTCAGGAAAAGAAGGGCATAGATTAAATTTAAGACAAACTATGTTGCTGCTTACTAGCAGCCTGACAAAACGCTTTTGCAATACCCACTCCTAGGATGTGGTTTTCTCTAGAGGACACTCCCAGGTTTCCAGATGCATAGTCTACGGTCAGTGGTATCACACTGCAGCAGTGCTTTTTATCTTAGAGAATGAAATATGATTTCTTTCATTCCAAATGTTAAAGGTTGTAGCAACAACAGCTTAGTGGATTAGTGCAGGAGTGGAAAAGTCAATTCAACCATACAGCTGGAGCAATCCTGTCACCATAAATCAAACCAACCCAAATCTGACCCAAAGTCATAATTATGCAAAGTTTTACTCTAACCAATGAATAGTTTGTAGCCAGAGAAACATGACACCTATATGACAGAGGAAAGAAAGAATCATCAACTAGACACTCTTTTCAAAGAATTTGAACAATATTTAAACTCTCCCAACTGCTTCGAACAGTGCTCTGCTCACAGTAATGGCTCAAATACCATTGATTGATTTAGACTAAACTATCTGCTTAATCAATCAATGGTATTTGAACACATACCATGTGCAGATACTGTACTAAGCACTTGGGAGAATACAGTAGAACATGTGGGCACGATTCCTGCCCTTGAGGAGCTTACAGTCTAATTCACAATGATTCCAAAATCAGTTGAACAACAACTTCAATTAAGATAGTATTAAACATTAACAGTTTGAATTTTCTTACTGATCTGATCTAAAAATTGGGTGTTATATACTACAGGTTCTAACTCATGATCCATTTCAGATGACTTCATTATTGGAGAAAGTTATTAAATTTCCCTGTTGGAGGATTCACTAAAAAGGAAAGAATACTTTGGAATCAGAACCTACTTTCATTGGAAACACTTAAAACCCTCCTATTTGCAATGATGCTGTGGTAGGTGTGTTATAAAGCAGTATTATGATGAGATTATAGGGTAATAATACCATGATGAGACTCTAAAATGTGGTTATATAATTTCTTCAGAGAAATGTTGACAGGATAACTAATTGAAATGAAAGGACAAGAGCAACTCAGGTGGCTCTAGTTGTTGGCAGGGAATTTGTCTGTTACATTGTTGTGTTGTACTCTCCCAAGTGCTCAGCACAGTGTTCTGCACATAGTAAGTGCACAATTAATACAACTGATTGATTCTCTTTCTATTTTTCATTCATTCATTCAATCGTATTTATTGAGCACTTACTGTATGCAGAACACAGTACTAGGCACTTGGGAAAGTACAATACAGCAATAAAGAGAGACAATCCCTGCCCACAACGAGTTCACAGTCTTTTCCACCATCCCCATATCCTTTGCCTCTGTTATTCCTTGAGAGGAGTTACTTGATAATCAAGATATTAAGCCACACATACTCATTTCCTATTGCAGATGCTTTAATGAGCGAGAACTGAATTTTATGAGAATTAAACAGTGTCTTCTACAATTCAAAGTTAAACATGCTTCAGTCACTTTGAAGTGGGTCACCATCAGAGGGCGCCAAAGCATGTCAATCAGCTTTATTTTTCTAGAATTTTTGGCCTGGTCAAATCAAATGTGAAATTTGTGAAATTTTATTGTCCCAGTTCTGGATTTTCTTTTCTGGGCTTCTCAGTTTCACCTTGAAAATTAGAAATGAACTTTTAAGAAAGGTTATTTAATGAGCTATGATGATTCTTGCTAAAAGGGAGTACTATCTGGTGAGGAGAGTAGATTGCTAATCCTTTTTATAACACTGAGATTGAGAAACATGCATGGATGTGGAATGGAAACTCTCATTTTTATCTTAATGTCATTCAGAAATCAAAGAGAGTGTTTCTCACCTCCAGATGATAACTGCATCAGCCTCCTCTCTGATTTCCCATCCTCCTGTCTCTCCCTGCTTCAGTCTATACTTCACTCTGCTGCCCGGAATTATCTTTGTACAGAAACACTCTGGGCATGTTACTCCCCTCCTCAAAAATCTCTAGTGGCTGCCTGTCAACCTACGAATCAAGCAAAAACTCCTTACTCTCTGCTTCAAGGTTCTCCATCACCTCTCCCCCTCCTACCTCACCTCCCTTCTCTCCTTCTACAGCCCAGCCCACACCCTCTGCTCCTCTGATGCTAACCTCCTCACTGTGCCTAGTTCTTTCCTGTCCTGCCGTCGACCCCAGGCCCACGTCCTTCCCCTGGCCTGGAATGCCCTCCCTCCACACATCCGCCAGGCTAGCTCTCTTCCTCCCTTCAAAGCCCTACTGAGAGCTCACCTCCTCCAAGAGGCCTTCCCAGATTGAGCCTACTTTTCCCTCTCCTCCTCCCCATATCCCCTGCCCTGCCTCCTTCCCCTTCCCATAGCACTTGTATATATATTTGTACAGATTTAATACTATATTTATTTTTCTTGTACATATTTACTATTCTGTTTATTTTGTTATTGATATACGTATAGCTTTAATTCTATTTGTTCTGATGATTTTGACACCTGTCTGCATGTTTAGTTTTGTTGTCTGTCTCCCTGTCCTAGACTGTGAGCCTGTTGTTGGGTAGGGACCATTTCTGTATGTTGCTGACTTGTACCTCCGAAGCGCTTAGTACAGTGCTCTGTACACAGTAAGCACTCAATAAATATGATTGAATGAATGAATGAATATACAGTACAGTTGAACCATTAGAACAGAAGATCAAAATACCAAATCTCCAAATGGCTAAATGCTCTCACAGAGTACTAGATCATAGGAAAAGCACCAGTGCACTTTTTTTCTAATTATATCGCAGATAAAGTGGTAATAAGAGAATATGGTAGACTCATATCATTTTAGAATGATGAAAATTGTATTTGACATCAAAGACATATCCTCTCATTGATCAACCTTGAAAGGAGAAACAGTATATCACATCTTAAGGACGCTATCTGACAATAGGATTTCCTGTAGATTTCTATGGTGATGAGAAAGCAGAAGGCAAAACCAAAAAAAAAGCCATAGCATAATGGTTTGAGGGAAAGCAGTTTTGCATTGTGTCCTACCATCTGTTTGGTTTTTACACTGAAATGGTAATGCTTGCCATTCTGAGGGGTTACAATAGTGGAATTCAAATTTGCACGGTCGAGGAGAACAGATGCTGTAATCTCAGCAATGCCATTGATTCTCCATTTCCTGCAAATCAAATGAAAAATACTGAAAGAGGGAAACAATAGGGATAAACAGAATAACAACGATATCTTCATGAAATGGATTGCAAGTGAGAGGTCATAGGAATGAATATTAAAATGTCAAGGGGGGCTTAGTGTAAATGTAATTTCAGAAAACATGGGATATTAATCCATTAGTCTAAAATTGGCAGATTGAATTTGGAAAAGCTTTTCAATTGCTTTGAATGAAAACAACTAAGGGAGAATAAGCAGTGTCCAACTTGCTTGGAACCTAACCCTTTCTTGATTACAAATGAAGGCCTTTCAAGTGCCAGTTTGAGGCTACGCAAGATAGTTGCATGAAGTTGTTTGGAGACAGGTATTATTATCCCAGTGTTTTAGAAAGGCTACTCTCTACTAACTGATTGGGCCTCTCCTTAATAAATGACCTGATTCCAAATCATAATTCTGTGATGTATGAATGGAATGGTTGTGTTGTGCAAATTCATTCAATTGGAATCAGGCCCCAGCATTTAAAAGTTAACAGAAAAGGCTTAAGTGCCATGGATATCCAAGGAAGCAAGGGAGGTCAATGTAGCCATTCATTAATTAAAATAGTCAGCATTGTTTTAAGCTTCACAGCATCTGTTTTCCTTTGCATGGATTTTTTTTTTTGTGGTTTTTCATCCTCTCTTTCTGCTAGAATAGTACCGTCTCCCAGAGGTAGTGGGGTAGGAATCGAGAGCTGGTTAACTGGTCACGGGAATAGCCTATCCCTGTGACTTCCCACCATCCAAGAGACACTGAAATTGGTTATCCAGGCTGACAGTAGCCAATGGCTGTAGACCTGATAGGATCACTTGGGCACTGGGGTATAGAAAGGTCTGGAATGAGAGGGCTAGTGCAGGATCATTGGAGATCTCATCAGGCTTAAGAGCCCAGTGTAGGATTTCACAAGGTGCTTAAAATCTGGGTAGAATCAACCAATTAATTTATTGAGTGCTAAGGGCTTAGGAGAATCTAATGTAGCTTTGGGAACACATTTAAAGAAAAAAATCCCGAGTTATATGTCTTCAAATATATATTTGATTTTTTTCTATTTAAATTTACATTTAAGGAGTATATGATCTTCATGTTTCTACTTTTATTTAGAGAGCTTTCATTAACATTCATGAAGCTTGTGCCCATAAATGGAGAGAACAGACTACTTGAATTTCTCCCTTTTTTCTTCTTCTCCTCTGTAAAGAGAAGTGATAGCATCTGGTAAATGGTCTAGGGGAAAGTACCCAGTTGCTATTTTAGGTTATCAGTAACTCAGTTAAAGACAGTGGGGTCCTAAAGCCACACTAATGAGACATAAAAACACTAAATTGTGACTCTATAAAGCCAAACATCACAAGTGAACTAAAATGAATCTAAGTACAGAAAAATACGTTACTAGCTGATTAAATATTTCAGATTGTTTCTTTGGCTAGAGCTAAGCATCCAGTTTTATTAAAGACTCTCCCTATCGGTACTATCACACACTCTCAGTCACATAGGAAGCTCCTTTCAACTGTTAACTATATACTGGAGAATATAGTAGGAGAATATGATCCTTGAAAAACAGCCTTGTGTTGAAATGAATAGAATCAATAGAACTGTTTGTGTTCAGAAGCTGAATAGTCATTGAGCCTGCTTAGTCCTGTATATACCTCCAAAAAAGAGGCATTGTTTTTCCTCATACTTTGCTTCTTTATTCTCTTGGCCTCTTCAACTCTTTGTCATTTATTATTACCACAACCCTGACTGTACTCCCTGCCATAACATTTCTCATCGTTGGAGCTAAGTATATTTGCAGACTCCGGAGGGAGTGTCTACAGAGATGTAACCTAAAGAGAAAAGCCCTAATTTTCCTGCAATCTTAAAATTCTGCTTTCGTTACTCATGTGATAGCAAAGAATCAAACTAAGGGACTTTGGTTAGCAGCTGGCTGAAATCATATTTGTTCACAGGGAGACTGCAGTGTCCCCTGAAATTAAAAAAAAAAACAAAAGCATAAACATTTTAAGAAAGAAGCACGTCTCGATTCTCCAAAACAAAAGCTTTGCCAAAACAACAAAAGGGGATGAGGCAGGTGTCATGGAGAGGCCTGTTTCACTCATTTCTCTTTCCTCCAAAATATCCTGCACAGCTCTATCCAGACGGCAGGTTGCAAGCAAAAGGAGAATTCTTCACTGGTGAGACAAACTGGCAAGGACAATTTAAGCTTATGGAGAGAAGTACAGTTTGAACTACTTGCCAGTATCCCTCAAAAGCACAAATGAGCGTATTTTCCAGACAAGTGTTTCCACAGTTTAGCTAGAGGAAAATTATTTCAGGGCTAGAAAAAAGAATGTACTGTTTTCAGCAGTAAATGATATGGGGGTTCCAATCTCACCTGAGGCTTTTTCAGGTTAAGAAAAAATTCCATTCAATTTAGTACAGACATAGAAATTGTATGATTTTCTTCTTTAGTTGTTCAGCTCTGAATATGGTGCTTGGTACACAATATATGCTCATCTACTACTATTATTATTTCTGCTAAGACATAATGAACGAATCTTGAGGATTAAGTTAACTGAAGATAATTTACATAGTCCACTTAATCTATGCATTTTCCTTATCAGTAAATCAGGGGTATTATTACTGGGTGCAGAGAGCACTGTACTAAGCACTTGAAACAGTATAATACAATAGAGTTGGTAGGCACTTTTTCTGCCCACAATGAAGTTACAGTTCATACCCTTGCTATTTTCAGTTGTAACAACAGTATTTCCCCTATTTCTACTATTCGTACAGACTCTGTCTGCCAATCTCTCCCAGTGTAGTTCATAGCTCCTCCCTCCAGGGTTGGGTCCATGTCTTTCACTTTTGTTCTTTCCTGGTCATCCCAGAAAAGGTTGTGGACGGAGGGAACTGTGGAAAATTGGGTCCCTGAAGCATGCACAGGCTCCACATCCCTTCACTTCATTTCTGGCTTTCCCAACTAGCACCTCCATTACTGATGAACCCCTTGCATTTCCCAGGATTTTGAATACTGGAAGTGTGAGTCTCATGAAACAAGAGTGCACAAACTGTCACCAGGCTAAGCTTTCTCTCTCTTTCTTTTCTTCCACTGACCCAACCCAAAAACAGGGCTTCTGGAAAATAACTTGTCCCCTGTTTCTGGCTTCTTGACTGGCGAACTTCTGATGAGAAACTGATGATATTTATTCATTTATTCAATCATATTTATTGAGTGCTTACTGTATGCAGAGCACTTTACTAGCCAATCAAGAAGTGCTCTGGCTAGGATCTTGGTGGTGATGGAGATCAAGGAAACACCTCGAGTTGCTGCAATTGGATCTTTCTCCCTTCTTTTTGAAAATGGTGATGTTGGCAGCATCTTTCAGATGATGATTATGATGATGATGATGATGATGGAACTTGTTAAGTGCTTACTACGTGCAAAGCACTGTTCAAAGTGCTGGGGAGGATACAAGGTGAACAGATTGTCCCACGTGGGGCTCACAGTCTTAATCCCCATTTTACAGATGAGGTAACTGAGTCTCAAAGAAGGTAAGTGACTTGCCCAAGGTCACACAGCAGACATGTGGGGGAGTCAGTATTAGAACCCATGACCACTCCAGTCCCACTCAAGTCAGACATTCTCCAACCACTTGAAGTAGGGGGATAGAACAGGGTGGAAAGGAGGGAGGGTAGGTGATTATTCATTCATTCAATCAAATTTACTGAGCACTTACTGTGGGCAGAGCACTGTACTAAATGCTTGGGAGAATACAGTATTACAGTAAACAGACACATTCCTGTGTACAATGAGCTTACAAGTCTGATAATAATAAACGTGGCATTTGTTAGGTTCTTACTGTGTGCCAACCACTGAACCAAGAGCTGAAGTGGACAGAAGCAAATAAGGTTAGACACAGTCCCTGTCCCACATGGGACCCACAGTCTCACTCCCCATTTCACAGATGAGGTTACTGAGGCACAGAGAAGTGAAGTGACTTCCCCAAGGTCACACAGCAGGCAAGTGGCACAGCAGGGTCTAGAACCCACAACCTTCTGACTCTCAGGCTCATGCTCCATCCACTATACCAAGCTGCTTCTCTTGAAGGTGCAGGCAACTGCATGTTGCTGCGTTCCCCCATGGGCTGGGGAAAGGCTCATCTTCACACCGATAACCTCCCTAAGCCCCAGCTAATAATGGATATATCTGTTAAGTGCTTATAATAATAATAATGATAATGATAATGATATTTGTTATAATGGTATTTATTAGGTGCTTACTAGGCATAGGGAGTTGTGGAGGGAGAGGAGAAGGAGAAGAAAGACGCTGGGGAGGTGAGCCTTGGGCATTGTCTTTGTACTGTCTTAGCCTGGTGGGCGTAATAGAAGTAGCAGGATCTGCATCAGGGACTATGGTGATATCCATTGCACTTGAAGCTATAGAATTAAATGTTAAAAAAAATTGACTCAGGAAAATAGGGAGACCTGAGAAAACTGGAAACAAAGGGAGACCCACCTGTTCAGAACACAGGAAGAGGGGCTAAGGAATCTGGTTGCTTCCCCTGTAAATTCTCCCAAGTAGAGACTTAATCTGTTATTCATTCAATCCTATTTATTGAGCGCTTACTGTGTGTGCTAAGCACTTGGGAAGTTCAAGTCGGCAACATATAGGGACTGTCCCTGCCCAACAACAGGCTCACAATCTGTTATCTTTTGGGGTGATTTCCACCGGCTGACATGGAGCTGTTGATGTTACCTGCTGGACCTTAACAATGCATTACTCCACCTTCTTTGTAAACACTGGGTCTTCTCTGGGAGTTTGGTTGATTGAAGTAATCTGACCTATTTTTCCTGATAGAACATCCTGTGAAAGGTTCTCCAGACACCTTAAGAATTCGCTCTTCACACCCTGGTCCTCTGGGCTTTTACTTTTTTCTCATCCTCTGTGTGTGTGTGTGTGTGTGTGTGTGTGTGTGTGTGTGTGTGTGTGTGTGTGTGTGTGTGCAGGACTTGATATGAGAATCTCCAAAGCATTCAAATCACTCCTTTTTTGGCCGAGACTACCCACCTTTTGGTTCATTTTAATATGAAAATGGTCAGGGGAGAACTATGATAAGACTTTCCTTCCTTTTATTTGGATTTTGACCTTGCTGGATATTTGTCTGTCATGACAGATTTCTTCACCTTACCAAATGTTATGCCTTTTCCTTCATCCCTTCCCAAGAAAAAATATTGCTAATTTGACAAGCTTCTCTTTACAGTTCAGAGTGGCTTATGCATACTGAACCTTTGAAGTCCATCACGGGAGTGTTGAAATGTCAGATATTACAAAGACAATTTAAGGATTCAGAACTTTTGATCCTTTGGCATTTCCTCAGTTCGAGGAAAGAACTAGAAGAAAAACATAAGTGCTTAAACAGGTGTCACTTCCATGCTGTCAGATTTCGGCAGGTATGCCATCAGGTCCAGATGTCTTTTTACTTTTCATGAATCTGATTGCTGCTGTGACTTCCCCAATAGTTGGGGTAACTACCATGTCTTCACTTATTGGAAGGTTCTGTAGGTTTTGCAAAGCTTTGTCATCAATAAGGGGCATTAAGGAGGAGGTTGAAATTTCCTCATCTCTTCTGCGACAAGTTTGTAGCCATCTTCATATTCAGAGGTACCACAATGGCATGAACAGGGCTCTATAGTGTCTCTTTAGCAGTATGACAAGGAGCCAGAAAAAATGCACTGTATTTTCATGGGCATGATGTATAAGGGTTCTCTCACAAAGATCTTCATACTCATGAATACAGTCTCACAATCAGCAATGTCAACTTCGAATCAAAGGACAGCTCTACTACGATATAAAGTCTTTCACACACTGGTTAGAACAGTAGTTCTCACTTTTTTTTAAGGAACACATCCTAAATTCATTCCAGTCCCAGTCAAAATATCCCTCAGAGTCACCTAAGGAATGCCCAGACCCCTGTTAGCCTCCACTGGCTTCTAATGTCCTCCAATTCTTTCCTCCCTGGGATGGCTAGATTTAGGAATGTCTACCTAGTGCCCCCTAAATCACTGTACCCCATTTAGGCCACCACCCCTTGTATGGAGCCCAGGTATCTCCTGAAGGGCAAGGGATGATCAAGGACTAGCCAATCACAGTCTGTAGCCACAGACTGGATAGAGGAAGCTGGTGGAGAAAGTTCTGTCAACCCTGCCTGTGACTTCTAAGGTCCACAGGCACCTGGAACATTTCTTCCAGTCTGACTTGAGGCAGCCACCAAAATCTGAGATCTAAATAGTGTTTAATAGTCTTTGTGTCAGTATTCCTACTTATCAGGCAACAAACAAACAGAATTCTGGTCCAAACTGCATTTTCTTAAGGTCTAATACTTGGCCCCCTCAAAAGGGCTGACGATTTGTTTCTTCTGACAACTGCCCCTCTTTCCCTCTCAGTTACAAGTTAATGCCATAGCAAGGCTTAAAAGCTGCTTACTTTCCTCCCTCAGGGTAAGGCACCTAGGAGACCATCTCCCACCTTCAAATCATTGTTAAGGTCATGTGTTGTCTGAGAGGCCTTCCCCAATTAATCACTCTGCTAGCTCTGCATTCTGTGTCATCTATGCACTTCCATCTGTGGCCTTTGGACATTGATATTTACTCCACCCCCAATTCCACAGCACTTATGTACATATTTTTAAATTATATATTAAAAATTGCTTATTTATTTGTACAGCACAGTAAGTGTTCAAATACAATTGACTGACTGACTTTCCTCACAAGTTCTGCCCTCCCCATGGACTTTCACATCACTGTAGATAGCAACACTGTTCTCCATTTCATAAATCCATAAACTTGGCATGGTTCTCAACTCATCTCATCTCTCTCAGTCAACATATGACCTAGTAGATACAACATAGGCCTGGAAGTCAGAGGACCTGGGTTCTAATCCCAGCTCTGCCACTGGTCTGCTGTGTGACCTTGGACACACCACTTTACTTCTCTGGGCCTCAGTTACCTCATTTGTAAAATGGGGATTAAGACTGGGGGCCCCATGTGGGACAGGGACTGTGTCCAACCTGATTAGCCTGTATCTACTCCAGTGCTTAAACAGTGCCTGGCACATAGTAAACACTTCAAATACCACAAAAAAAGCCCTGTATAGTCAGTGTGTAGCCAAATCCTTTCGGTTACAGGAGTAGTTGCAGAGCATCTATAGACTCAACCCCTTCCTCACCATCCACAGTGCTACCACTTACACTTACCTGCCTTGACTACTGCATCAGCCACCTCACTGACCTTCCTTTCTCTTGTCTCTCCTTTCTCCAGTCTAGACTTCACTCTGCTACCCAGATCATTAAAAAAAAGTAAGTCCATGTCACCCCACTCCTCAGAAGTGTCCAATAATTGCCTATCCATCTCTGCACTGAACAAAAACTCCTTGCCATCAGCTTTGAGGCACTCAGTCGTTTCACCACCTCCTAATTTCACTACTCCTCCATAAAACCCCAACCCACCCACTTCAATCTTCAAATAACAACCTATTCACAGGACTTCAATCTGGTATGTCTCACTGCTGACTTCTTGCTCTCTGACCTGGAACTCTCTCCGTCTTCATATTTGACAGAGCACCATTCTCCCCATTTTCAAAGTCCTACTAAAATCATACCTCCCCCAAGAGGCTCTTCTTGATGATCTCCTCATTCCCCATCCTATTTGCCCTCCCCTCTGTATCACCTATGCAATGTTCAAAATGTATAATCCTTAAGGGTTTTTATATCCCACTTCCAGCCCCGCAACATGTGGCTCAGTGGAAAGAGCGGAGGCTTGGGAGTCAGAGGTCATGGGTTCAAATCCCAGCTCCACCACTTGTCAGCTGTGTTACCTTGGGCAAGCCACTTAACTTCTCTGTGCCTCAGTTTCCTCATCTGTAAAATGGGGATTAAGACTGTGAGCCCCTCGTGGGACAACCTGATTACCTTGTATCCCCCCAGCACTTAGAACAGTGCTTCACACATAGTAAGCACTTAAATACCATTATTATTATTATGTATCACTATGCCCTGCTATTTCCCTGATCTTTATTCATAATAGTAATAATAGATATTTGTTAAGCATCTACTAGGTACTAGACTCTGGGGTGTATACAAGGTAGTTAGGCTGGACACAGTCCATGACACAAGTTGAGCTCATAATCTAAGTAAGAGGGAGCATGGGCATTGAATTCTTATTTTACAGACCAGGAAACCGAGACACAGAGAAGTTAAATGACTTGCCCAAAGTCACACAACAGGCAAGTACAGAGCTGGTGTTCTAATCCTGGCCCTCTAGCTCCCTGGCCTGTGCTCTTCCACTAAGTCATACTGCTTCTTTGTCTCTCCCTCTAAGCTCTAAGCTTTTTGTGGGCAAGGATTGTGTCTATCAACTCTATTGTATTGAACTCACCCAAGTGTTTAATAATTTTGGGTATCCCTCAAGGTTCAGTTCTGGGTCCCCTTCTATTCTCCATCTACACCCAATCCCTTGGAGGACTCATTCCCTCATGGGCTTCAACTCCCACCTCTGTGTGGATAATACCCTAATCTACGTCTCCAGCCCTGATCCCTCTTCCTCTCTGCAATCTCAAGTTTACTTCTGTCTTCAAATTATCTCTACTTGAATGTCCTCCCATCATCTCAAACTTAATATGGTTAAAACTGAATTTCTTATCTTCCCACCCAAATCTTTCCTCCCCTTAACTTTCCCATCACTGTAGATAACAAATACCAGTGGGGCTCAGTGGAAAAAGTGCGGGCTTGGGAGTCAGAGGTCATGGGTTTGAATCCCGGCTCCACCACTTGTCAGCTGGGTGACTATGGGCCAGTCACTTCACTTCTCTGTGCCTCAGTTACTGCATCTGTAACATGGGGATTAAGACTGTGAGCCCCACAGGGGACAGCCTGATGACCTTGTGTCTACCCCAGGGCTTAGAACAGTGGTTGGCACATAGTAAGCGCTTAACAAATACCACCATTGTTATTATTATTATTATTATAGCACCACCATCCTTTCTGTCTCACAAGCCTGTAACCTTGACATTATCCTTGACTCCTCTCTATCATTCAACCCACATATTCAATCTATCACTAAATCCTGTCAATTTCACCTTCACAACATCACAAAAATCCACCCCTTCCTCTCTATCCAAACTAATACCATGTTAATGTAATCACTTATCTTATCCTGGCTTGATTGTTTTATCAACCTCCTTGCTGACCACCCACTTCCTGTCTGTCCCCACTCCAGCCCATACTTCACTCTGCTACCTGGTTGATTTTTCTATAAAAACTTTCAGGACATGTCACCCCATTCCTCAGAAAATTCCAGGGGCTACCTAATCATCATCATCAATCGTATTTATTGAGCGCTTACTATGTGCAGAGCACTGTACTAAGCGCTTGGGAAGTACAAATTGGCAACATATAGAGACAGTCCCTACCCAACAGTGGGCTATTCCTCACCATTGGCTGTAAAGCATTCCACCGCTTTGCCCCTACCTACCTCACCTTGCTTCTCTCCTTCTCCTTCTAAAAACACCATCATTATTTTCTACAACCCAGCCTGCACACTTCACTCCTCTAATGAGAACCTTCTCAATGTACCTCAGTCTCATCTATCTAGCCACCGACTCCTTGCCCACATCCTGCCTCTGGCCTGGAACACCCTCCCTCCATAAATCCAACAGACAGTTACTTTCCCACCATTTAAAGCCTTATTAAAGGCACCTCTCCTCCAAGAGGTCTTCCCGGACTAAACCCTCCTTTCCTCTTCTCCCACTCCCTTCTGTGTCGCCCTGACTTACTCCCTTTATTCATCCCCCTTCCCAGCCCCACATCACTTATGTAGGGATCTGTAATTTTTTTATAATAGTATCTGTCTCCCTCTCAAGACTGTAAGCTAGTTTTTGGGCAGGGTGTATGTCTGTTTATTGTTATATTGCACTCTCCTAAACACTTAACAGTACCCTGCACACAGTTAGTGCTCAGAAAATAGGATTGAATGAATGAGTGAACAGTTCTCCACACACATTAAAGGCTCAATAAATACCACGGATTGACTGATTTAATAGTAATCATTTCCCTTCTCTATTTACTGACTGCTTAATGACTTGCTCCAACCAAGAATTCTACAGCATTCTTCCCTGAGATGAATAGTTAAGAGTTGAAGGCCAGTGATTAGTACTCATTTATTACTACCCCTCCAGGCAGTCTAACTTGGAAGAAAAGGGAAGCTGAAATAGTGGTGATTTTAAAGGAACAAGTTCAGGTCCTTCTGGGGTGAATTCCAGGACCTGCAGACTCTTCTTTCTTGCTGCTAATTCCTTGCAACTTTAAAAATCATCCTCCTCTTTAAGAGCTTCATGCCACAGACTGCTTTGCAGTGGCCATTTTTGGGAAAAATCTATCTAGAGAACTATGTTCATAATTCTTCAGAGCAGTGACCATATTGGAAAGGGCAAGAGGGAGAAATGCTTTGAGAGGCAGCTGAGAACTCCTAAGCCTGAGGTGGCATGGCTTAGTAGGAAGAGCATGGGCTTGGGACTCAGAAGTCGTGGGTTCTTATCTTGACTCCACCATCTATCAGCTATGTGACTTTGGGCAAGTCATGTCACTTCTCTGTGCCTCAGTTACCTCATCTGTAAAATGAGGGTTAAGACCGTGAGCCCCACATGGGACAACCTGATTATTTTGTATCTACCCCAGTGCTCAGAACAGTGGTTGGCACATAGTAAGCACTTAACAAATACCATATTATTATTATCCCTGTATGATAATCAGGCTCTGTTTATAGCAACCCATAGTTTTTCTCTATATATCCACCTACATGTCATATTTTTTGAGCATTTCCTGTGCGCTGAGCACTGTTCTAAGCACTTGGGAGAAAAACACAACACAACACTATAACAGACATATGCCCTGCCACAGTGAGTTTACATATCCTACTAATAACACACACATCTATATATCCTATTTTTCTTTATCCTCTTCCATCCATAATTTTTTGCTGGATTTGTCTCCCTCTCTAGGTTACAGGCTTATGAGATTGGGAGGACAATGGTGTTGTTTACAGTGATGTGAAGGGTGGGGCAAGTGGGAAAATGAGGAGTTCTGCTTGGATATGTTAAATCTGAGGTGTCAGCGGGACTTCGAAGTAGAGATGTCCTGAAGGCCAAAGGAAATGTGGGGCTATAGAGGAGAGTTAGATTTGAGAAAGTAGTTGAACTCACAGGAGTAAATGAGTTCTCCAAGAGAATGGGTGTCAACGGAGAATAGAAAGGGACTCTGAATTGAGCCCTGAGGGACTCCCAAAGTTAAGGCTTGGGAGGCACAGGAGGAGCCTGTGAAAGAGATTGAAAAGGAGAGGAATGTTTCAGTAAAGCCAAGGTTAGATAATGTTTCCAGGAACAAGGGGTGGTCCAAAGTGTCAGAGGCACCTGAAAGGTTGAAGACGAGTAGGATAGAGTAGAGACCATTGGATTTGGAAAGAAAGGGGTGACTTGAGAGAGAACAGTTTCCATGGAATGAAGGGGGCGAAAGCCAGATTGCAGGATGGTAAGGAGAAAGTTGGAGGAGAAAGGGTGGAGGCAGTCACTATAACAACTCTCTTGAGGCATTTGGAGAGGAATGGTAGGAGGGAGATGAGGTGATGAACTGGAAGCTGCCATGGGGGCAAAGGAGGATTTGTTTCTCAAGATGGGGATAAGAGGAGCATCTTTGAAAGCAAGAGGGTGAGCAGCCAGTCAAGAAGTCAGGGAGGGTTAATAATAACTATGGTATTTCATTCATTCATTCATTAAATAGTTCAATTATATTAAGCACTTATCGTATGCAGAGCACTGTACTAAGCACTTGGTAAAATATTATAAAACAATAAAAAGTGATAGTCCCTGACCACAATGAGCTCCAATTACAGATACATATAAATAAAATTACAAGTTTCTGAAGTGCTTACTATGGTGGCAAGTACTGTGATAGGTGCTGGTGCTAGATACAAGATAATCAAAAGGCCCACATGGGGATTTCAGTCTAAACAGGTCAAACACAAATACAGCACATAATCTAAGTGGCAGGGAGAATAGGTATTGAATCACTATTTTACAGATGAGGAAACTGAGGCCCAGAGGAGTTGTGACTTGCCTGAGGTCACACAACAAGTAAGTTGAAGAGCTGGGAATAGAATCCAGGTCACAGAAGAAGTTTGAGAATAGGAAAGATGGAAAGTGAGAAATCTCCACTGGAGCACATGTGAGGGTATCCATGTGGGTTTTTGTGAGTATGTTCATTTAGGCTCTGCTGTAGGGCATCACCATCACTGGAGGGAAGATATGAGCAACGCTTTTCTTCCCTTCCATTCTATATGCAACTTGGCATTTGGGTAAGCAAGTCCTGGAGTGAAGGGTGGAGGTGGGGAAGAAGAGAGGAGTGGCAGGAAATAACATTTGGTCATGGTAAGGGATCTTCCTGACTCTTGTTCCTCCCTTACTCGTACCCAAACACAGGTCTCTCTGGCTGGGCATGTGTGACTAACTAAAGACACCCACAAGTACCTTCCGACTTTACCATCCCTAAAGCTGCTGGCTCTGTAATAATCTCCTCATGCAGCACTGTGGATGGTATCATCTGTTTTACAGGTCACAGAAGCAGTCCTGTTAGGTGAAACATCCCCACCCCATTCCCGGACACACTGCACTCAGAGCAGAGAGGCCAATGCCAAAGAGATGAGCTGTGATCCTATTGTTTGCATTGTAGCCCTGAATTACCTCTCATCTCTCCCTCTATACTGGCCTGACTTCTTTGGGCCTCTTCTGATGTGGGAAAAAGGAAATTACACTTCCATTGCCAACAGAAAATACTGGATCTGGGGGTGACTAAAGAGAGAATTTTCTCACCTCAACCCTCAAAAATTGCTGAAGTCTTCCTGGCCACTAAGGAAAGAATGGCACTGATTCATAATCAGTTAAAAGTCAACAACTGTATATTTCCTAGGAGAACAAGATAAAATGAATGAGAGCTGATAAAACCTTAGCTCTGTTATATTCAGCTAACATCAAGAAAGTAGAGCGATTGTTTAGACTACTTTCTGCTTAAATGAAAAGTACTGTGGCCTAGTGTAAACATTATGTACCTGGGAGTAAGATGATCTAGGTTCCAATCCTAGATCCACCACTTGTCTGCTTAGTAACCTTGAGTAAGTCATTTAATAACTCTGTGTCTGTTACCTCATTTGCAAAATGGAGATTGAGACTGTGAGCCTCATGTGGGACAGGCATAGGATCCATTCTGATTATCTTGTATTTACCCCAGTGCCTAGGGCAGGGCCCAAAAACAGATAACCTCAGTGTTCCTGTTTGAAAAGTTAGAAGCAGTTAACAAATACCATTTAAAAAAAAAAATGAGGTAAAGCTTCATGGAGGACTTTTAAAGCTGTTTACTTTCTCAATGGGTTAAAAAGACAAATTTAGCCTTGGTCAGGGTTCAGGCATTTATCTGTACAGTCTATGAAACCCTCATTTACCCATGTCATTTTCTCAAATTCATTAATGTTTGGTTGGAAGGGAAGGCTTGTTTCTGTTTCATGGGGAAGAAGTTTCACAAGGGTCGTTTCCTACAATTAATTTCCTGTCAGTTGACTCATTTCCTGTTCATTTTTGTTCCTGCTGAAAGACCAAAATTCTAAATATTCCAATATTTCTTATCTTTGCTTTCTTTTACATCTATGCTTAAATCTTATTCAGAGGTGACTGTGACCATGAGTTGAATTTTAAAGACTTTGATACTTTTGCAGGAAGAGCTAATGTGTTTTATATTACTAAGAACTTGAATCGTTATAAATGGTATTACTCAAATTGCCCTGCAAGCAGGTAAGTGGTATTAATTTTATTTTATACCTGGGTTAGATGACTCATGTACCAAACGTCCTGAAGGAAGACTTGGAGTACAGAATACCTGACTGAGGCCATTTTTCTGGTTACACATAGATGCTACCTTTCAAAGTATCTGAAGTCAAATAGGACAATAAACTTCATTCATTCATTCATTCAATCATATTTATTGAGCACTGATGGTAATTACAATAATAATAATAATGCCATTTGTTAGATGCTTACAATGTGCCAAGCACTGTTCTAAGCACTAGGGTAGGTACAAAGTAATCAGGTTGGACACAGTTCAGGTCCCACATGAGGCTCACAGTCATAAATCCCATTTTGTTAATTCATTAAATCATATTTATTGAGCACTTCCTGTTGCAGAGCACAGTACTAAGTGCTTAGAAAAGTACAATACAGCAATAGAGAGAGAAAATCCCTGCCCAAAACCAGCTCAGAGGTTAGGGAGGGGGAGACAGACATCAATACAGGTAAACACACATCAGTACAAATAAATGAAATTACAGATAAATACATAAGTTCTGTGGGGCAGAAAGACGGGGGAAGAGCAAAGGGAGTAAGTCAGGGTGACGTGGAAGGGAGTGGGAGTTGAGCAAAGGTGGGGCTTAGTCTAGGAAGGCCTCTTCGAGGAGATGTGATGTTTTGAATGGGAAGAGTAATTGTCTGGCAGATTTGAGGAGGGAGGGCGTTCCAGGCCAGAGGTAGGATGTGGGCCAGGGTTGATGGCGAGACAGGCGAAATTGAGGCATAGTGAGAAGGTTAGCACCAGAGAAGCAAAGTGTGCTTTGGGATATAGAAAGAGAGAAGCAAAGTGAGGTAGGAGGGAGCAAGGTGATGGAGAGATTTAAAACCAATGGTGAGGAGTTTTTGTTTGATATGGAGGTGGAAAGACAACCACTGGAGATTTTTGAGGAGGAGGGTGACATGCCCTGAGCATTTCTGTAGAAAGATAATCTGGGCAGCAGAGTGAAGTATGGACTGCAGTGGGGAGACGCAGGAGGTTGGGAAGTCAGAAACAAGGCTGATGCAGTAACCTTAGTGAAATAGGATGAGTGATTGTGCTGAGGCACAGAGAAGTTAAGTAACTTGCCCAAGGTCACACAGTAGGCAAGTGGCAGCGCCAGGATTAGAACTCATGACCATTGACTCCCAAGCCCATGCTCTTGTCACTAGGCCATGCTGCTTTCTCTAATACTGTGCGCAAAGCACTGAACTGAATGCTTGGGAGAGTACAGTATAACAACAAATGGAAACATTCCTGCCCACAATGAGCTCACAGTCTAATCTGAATATAATAATAATAATTACGATATTTATTAAGCGCTTACTATGTTCCAGGCACTATACTAAGCACTGGGGTAAATACAAACAAATTGAGTTGGACATAGTACCTATCCCACGTGAGACTCACAGTCTCACCATTTTACAGATGAGTAAATGAGGTACAGAGAAATGGAACTACATGCCCAAGGCCACACAGCAGACAAATGGCTGAGCCAGGAATAGAACCTATGACTTCTGACTCTAGGCCAATGCTCTATCCGCTATGCCATGCTGCTTTTTTTAAAAAAACTTAATGTTTAAAAGTCCCTGTTTTTGTTTTGTTTTGTTTTTTGCGGGGGGGGGCGGGGGTGTTTCCGGTGTAACAGATGGGATCAGGGTTACACAGCAGCTGGCAAGTGACAGAGGTGGGATTAGTATCCAGGTCTCTAATTCCCAGTCCAGTGCTCTTTCCACTAGGTCATACTGCTTTTCCAGAGTTCACATCCTGGAGACTCTTTATGACAGTAAATTAGATCATTATTGCCAACTTTTGGTAAGAGCTTACTTCGTTCCAAACACTGTACTAAGTGCTAGGTTAGGAAAGTGAACATTGAATCAGAAACCGTTCTTATCCCATGGAGGGTTCACAGTCCACAAGTGGTAGGGGGAGAAGAGAGAGAACTGACAAAAACAGGAAAAGAAGTAATGGGCTAAACACAGAAAAATAGTCATTCAAAGACAATAACCAACAGACGGAGAAATCAAAAGCCGCTCTCAGACTCTTCCATCAGTGCAGAGAAAAGCAGCCATGGTGTCTACCACCTTCCTTCCTGCCACTGAGAGTCTCAGCTCCCAGCATGTTCTTTGCATTCTAGGCCAGGGATAAAGTCTGCTGCCACGTGGAGTCACAACAAGAAGCCATTATAAAACCCCGAGAAGATTGGTGTACCTTAAGCTCTGAGCCCTGCAGAGCCTGTGTCCACAGCACTCTATTTATTTTGTGTATTTGTCTGTATTGTTTTAATATTTCATCATTCTTGATGTGTCAATCTCCAGTCCCTTCTTCCTGTACGTACTTTTAGATTTTGAGGCTCCTGAGGGTCAGGGACCAAGTCTAATTCCCACCTGTTTATTGGGGAAGCAACATGGCTTAGTGGAAAGAGCACGGGCTTGGAAGTCAAAGGACTTTGGTTCTAATCCTGGCTCCACCACTTGTCTGCTGTGTGACCTTGGGCAAAACACTTAACTTCTCTGTGCCTGTTACCTCATCTGTAAAATGAGGATTAAGATAGTGAGTCTCACGTGGGATAACCTGATTACCTTGTATCTACCCCAGCACTTAGAACAGTTTTTGACACATAGTAAGCATTTAACAAATACCATTATTATTATTATCATTATTATTTATTCTCTCCCAGAGCTTAATATGTTGCTCCGGGCACAGTATGTGTTTAATAAATATTATCCCTACTACTGCCTCATCACTTCCATTATGGCCTCCCTAGGTCTGAACAGGCACAATCTTCAGTTCTCCCTGCTCCTATTTAATGGAACACCCCTAGGAACAGGCTGCAACCATATTTCTTTGTTTTCAACGTTTTCATTCTTTCAAAGCCTTTGCAGTAGTTAGAAGATGCCCATTGCAAGGAGGCAAAGCAGTGGGGAAAATGCAGTTTATAATTTCTGTCTGTCAACTGAAATAGCCTGGAAAAAACTCAGGATCCTAAAATAAGAGCAAAGCAAACTCTTTTTAAAAAGTATTGGAAGTTGGTGAAATTTCACGGAGCACATAGCTTCTCCATTGTTAGGGTCTCATCTGTAATGAATCCCCTGGGGAAACTGCAGGGTGAAATGGTGACTCACCTCATTCAGAGTTTGGGTCACAGCCTGTTCATCCCTGACCTAGCTGTGACTGACTTCCTGAGGCCCAAGAGTGAGTCACTTAGAATCTGCCCTGCTAATTACCAGGTGGTGGATATATGGAAACTGCTAGTTTGACCTCCTGCTCTGTTTCCTCAACTTTTGCTTATCTCCAAGTTCCTGATGGAGACACAGTAAATTATGAAGTATTCAAGTTATCTGTTTCTGGTCCTCTATCAATCCGTCCCTTGCTTTGTCTAAGGTACTCCATCTCATCATGTTGCCTTCACCTATATCATCTCTCAACAACCCAGCTTTTCAAAATATCAGTGGTAAAGATAAAGTCACCCATTTTCCAATTGACATTTACATTTTAAGCCTCTCATCATACAGTGAATATTTGCTGCAGCCTCTTAAGGTAGGCTTGTCAAATGTAGGGAAACTAAGGAGTCACACTGGACGCTAACTAAATTTAGGAGGTGTTAACAAGTTAGTTTTAAATAACTTAGATCCCCTGGATAAGAACTCGCATGTGATTAATGCAAAGCTCTGGCCAATGGCTGATATTGTTTCTACATTTTTCAAATGCTTTTATTTGACCCTTTTCAAAATAAACTGTAGAACTTGCTTATGAGCTTATATGGCAAGGTTGACTCCGCAGTGATACAATTATGAGGGCTGTAAAGCATACAATCTAGCTAACAACCCCTGCCAAAATATGAATCAGATACAACATAATGGTCTGAAGCATGTTCTTTTTTCCATTCTCTAATATTTCTTCACAGCCCAGCCCAAACAATTGCTCATAATTAAACTGATTGGAGGAGCAGACACTGGCAGGAAATGCACTGTTGGCAGCAGGCCTTTAAGGCTTCATTGTACTAGATATAGAACAATTACATCAGTTCCTTCCATGTCCAGAGACAGAGCTGATTTTTTCAGAGCAAAAGATAACCCAGAAAGGAAGAGGAGGAGAAGGCTTATTTATATATTCTCAATCGTGTCAATATACATATTTTCTTTATGAGGAACGGAAGTGTTTCTAGCAGCCGTGAACTTTTGTTTTTAATCTTCATACATCCTTAGGGCCCAAGACAACTCTGCTGACCATGACCTCTCTGCTTTGCAGTTAATCATATAAGTGCAGAGCAGCCTCTGGTACTAAGGAAGAAAACATGCAATGAGTTTGACACAACCCAGGCTTGGAATGTATTGAGAGAGGTACAGATACCCTCAGTGTTCCTGTTTGAAAAGTTAGAAGCACATCACTAGTCATTTCTTTAATACCCTCCTTTAGGTACTCAGCACTCTTATGATGGAGTAAAACACTGGAAAGAGATTTACTATATTTGCTCACACTCAGGGCCAAGAGTGAGATAAGAAATAGGTTGTGGATAGTTTGCCTTCAGCTGAACCATTCTCCCTTCAAATAGCAAAAAGACAAAATTTATCTGATTAGAAATAGCCAAGACTGTTAGATCATCATATCTATCTTTGTTTAATCATAAAACTTAAAAAAAATTTGAAAAGTGAATTGAAGTGGGCCCTAACTGCCAGAAGGCTCTTAGAGCTTTCTAAGCAAAGAAAAACCAGACAAATATCTGTCCTAGATATTTTAGACTGGTTCTATCATCTATTGCTACTTCACAGCACGCCAGGCTGGACTCAGCACATGTCCTTCAAACAATTCAGTGTAGTATTTGCCTTATTCAGAAATGATGAGGTCAATCTTTTTGCCTCCATGTCAGCTTCAGATAACTGCTAGGAGTCCTATATTTACAACTTGTTCAGTGTTAAAATATACTGTGTCTCTGAGAATGTTGTTTTCTATTGTGGATCCAACTATTGCTGTCCCACCAAAAGGTCTCTGGTGGGCTGAGACAGAGTCAAGGAACAACTAAGTGTTACTTCAAAAAATAAAAGGTTCTTTAGGCATGAGGAGACCATATTTTGGTAAGCACAGAATAGGAATGAGAGTTGAGTCAAGAGGTCCGGTGAGTCGGAATGAAAATAAAGAGAAGACTATGAGATATAAAACCAGAGACAGAGGAAGGGAGGGGAATGGAAAGAAAGAAAGAAACTGAAAATGAAGAAAGAAAAGCCGAGAGAAAAGGAGCAAAGATAGAGAATATATATATATATATATATATATATATATATATATATATATATATATATATATATATATATATATATATATATATATATATCATGGGCCCACTTCTTCCCTGGGTGTACCCTTTAGTTATAGAGTTCTCTTGGGTCCCCTCCCTGAGCCAAAAGATTCAGAGAGGAAAATAGTTGACTTTTTCAGCATCAATTGGCCAAGGAATAAATGATTTCCCTTTTAATAAGATGGAAGTATTTTGGATTTGGTCAAAACACACAGTATTGAAGAAGGATTCCAAACACAAGGAAGAATCCAATCACTTTTCTATTTCAGTGATTGGGCCAATCTTCATCTTTTCCTAAATTAACAGGTTCATACTTGAATTTTCAGTTGCAAGAATATGGCCAAGAGCAGGGAAAACTGTGAAATGGAGATACCATCTGATCTTCTGACTGAGTGTATCTCTACACAATGGCATTGTGTTAAGGACTTCCTCTTGTCCTCTATCCCTTTCACCAGTTCTGCAGCCTCAGTGAAAGAAGTGAAATCACAACCCACATGTGCAGTCTGCCAGGATACATCATACCGCATTTTTAAAGGAAAGTTAACAAAAGCATTCAACTTGATGCAGCACTCTCTGAAATGTATATTTTTTTGAACAAAGGAATAAAAGCTTAATCCTGAAACATTAACCAAATTCTATTGATACTGGCCTCACACAAGCAATCTGTTAATTGTTCCCAGGAATGGCTATGGGAATTACTTACTCAGAATCCTTAATGTATTAATATTAAATCATTTGTTTAGCATTCTGGTGGTTTGGGAAGTCGTAGGACTGCATTATCAAAGTATTCTTCCCATTTTGCCCACTGACAATCCACAGTCACTGACTGTTCTGCCACAACAAAGCTGTAAGATTTTTCCCTTTCCCAACTACACTACTAGGAAATTCTAGTTTTAGAAAGAAACAGTAGGAACATGACTATCCTGATTTATAGTATAATTTTAACCACTTAGCACAATCAGTGACAGATTTTTAAAATAATTTCTGTGGGACTTTTGTCAAGAATTGAATATATCAATCATGACTCTAAAGAATCATGTAGCATTAGCACAGCTGGGAATGCTCATAACTATTGGACAGAGCATGGAGATGATTTAGAATTTAATTCATTTTACATGTATGTAATGCCATCTTTAATCCAGGTTTTGGCATCTCCAGACTCTGCTACTATAATCTCCTCCTTCTTGGCCTTTTTAGTGCCACATCATCCTCCCAGTGGTCTTTGTTTTATATATAATTTAGAAATTATTTTCACTAGATTATCAGGACAGTGTTAAAACCATAAAAAAATAGAAGATATAAGCATTTATTTTGGTTCAAAAATGGCCATCAGGCATTTCTTCTCTCAACAACAATTTTAGACCTGGAGTGGGGATTGAGGTAAAAATAACCCAGTGTCCCACTCCCTACTCCACCCTGAGAGAAGTGTAGAAATGCTGCTGGGAGAGGGAATATTCCTGAAAACTCCCTCAGGGAAGAAATGAGATATAGACGATTCCAGCCTCCCTTCTTAAGTATCCAAAATGTTTGGTTATCTATCTTTAGACAGACTTTAACCAGGACATTTCAGCTATGAGGGAATTGTGAATTCAACAAGTATAAGACCAGAATTTGGGGAGGGTGGGGAAGAATTTTAAGTGGAAAAAATTAGGCCTAAATATATAGTACTTGCCACCACATGGGTTATTTTTATTACTTGTCATTTCCCAAGTTCAGACTCTATAATGGTTTCAAGATTCTGATCCTCCAGTGTACTGTGTCATATAGATGTCCTCTGTATCTGTGGCTGGCTAGAGCAGAGGAAATCTCCTTATCACTGCCAGTTGTCCAGGAAATCATTTTTTTCTCTATATTCCCCCACCCTTCTTTTCTATTGCCACTCAAGCCCAGACCTCACTGCCCCGCCTTCCTTTAAACTTATGTCCTTGTCGCCATGGCTTTGAGCTCAATTCTCTCTCTCCTTCGTGCCTGACTTCACTAATCTACTACAACCCAGCCTGCGCACTTTGCCCCTCTAATGCCAACCTACTGGCTATATGCCAATCTCATTTCTTTCACCACTGATCCTTTGCTCACATCCTCCCTCTGGCGTGAAACTCCCACCCCCTTCATATCTGACAGATATTCTCCCCTTCTTCAAAGACCTCTTAAAATTATACCTCCCCCAAGGGGCCTTCCTTGACTAAACCTTCAATTCTCCACCCCAATTGCCCTTGCCTCTGTGGGAGGGAGCCATGCACTTGGGTCTGTAGCCCTTAAGCACTTTAATATCCACCCCACCCCTAGCTCCCAAAACACTTAAATACATATCCTTATACTCTACTGCTTCCCTAATGTGTAATTTATTTTAATGTCTGTCTCCACCACTAGATCGTAAGCTTCTTGAGGCCAGGGATCTTGTCTACCAAATTTATTGCATTGCACTTTCCCAAGAACTTAGTATAGTGCTCTGCACACAGTAGATGCTCACTGAATACTAGTCATTGATACTAACAAACATGCTCTCTTTTAGCACACTCTTAATGGTGCCTTCTCCAAATAAATAGAGGGGTGGTTGGGCTTTTTCTCCACTCCCTCAACAAAGCATATATATTTTGATAAGTATTTATTCATAAACAAAATTTTGTTTATATCTGTTGAATTATAAAGTCCTGCAGGGCAGTGTTTATACTTTCACTTGTTTGTGCAGTGCCAAGCTCAACACTCATCAAAATTGTTGGTAGGGCAAAAATGGAATGAGTAATTTGAGAGTGCTTTGGGAATATAATCCTCTGTAAACTCATTGTAGACAGGGAACATGTCTACCAACTCTGTTGTGCTGTACTCTCTCAAATGCTTAACTACAGTGTTCTGCATACAGCAAGTGCTCAATACTCCTCATTCATTCAGTTGTATTTATTGCACGCTTACTGTGTGCAGAGCACTGTACTAAGCACTTGGGAAGTACAAATCAGCAACATATAGAGACGGTCCCTACCCAACAATGGGCTCACAGTTTAGAAAGGGGAGACAGACAACAGAACAAAACAAGTAGACAGGCGTCTATACCATCAGAATAAATAGAATTATAGCTATAAACACATCATTAATAAAATAAGTAGAGTAATAAATATGTACAAATAAAATTAATAGATTGATAAATATGTACAAATACATACAAGTGCTGTGGGGAAGGGGTAGGGCGGGGGGGCGATGGGGAAGGGAATAAAAACCATTGATCGAATAAAAGCACTATACAAAAAGTTATTTTATAAAGGCAAATAATAAATCCAGCTTCATGAAGATGATGATAAATATAACTAATCCCTAAAGAGAGCTGAGGAAATTTCAGATTTCTTGTACAAAAATTAGCCCAAGAATTAAATAATAATAATAATGGCATTTATTAAGCACTTACACTGGTCTAAGGACTGGGGAGGTTACAATGTGATCAGGTTGTCCCATGAGGGCCTTGCAGTCTTAATCCCCATTTTACAGATGAGGTAACTGAGGCCCAGAGAAGCTGAGGCCCAGAGAAGTTAAATGACTTGCCCAAAGTCACATAGCTGACAAGTGGTGGGGCTGGGATTTGAACCCATGACCTGTGACTCCAAATAATAATAATGATAATAAAGGTATTTGTTAAGCACTTACTATGTGCAAAGCACTGGTTTAAGCACTGGGGAGATTACAAGGTGATCAGGTTGTCCCATGGGGGGTTCGCAGTCTTAATCCCCATTTTACAGATGAGGTAACTGAGGCCCAGAGAAGTTAAGTGACTTGCCCAAAGTCACAAAGCTGACAAGTGGCGGGGCCAGGATTTGAACCCATGATCTCTGACTCCAAATAATAATAATAGTAATAATAATGATAATAATAATGGTATTTGTTAAGCACTTACTATGAGCAAAGCACTGTTCTAAGCACTGGGGGTGATACAAGGTGATTAGGTTGTCCCACGTGAGGCTCACATTTTTAATCCCCATTTTACAGATGAGGTAACTGAGGCACAGAGAAGTTAAGTGATTTGCCCAAGGTCACACAACTGACAAGTGGCTGAGCTGGGATTCAAACACATGACCTCTGACTCCCAAGCCCGCGCTCTTTCCACTGATTCATGCTGCTTCACCCATCAGGATGTTTTCTACTGAATCATATCAATCATACTTTCTTTTTAAGTGGTCTCGTATTTTTCTCAGAGAACCAGCTTAGCTCAGTGGAAAGAGCATGGGCTTTGGAGTCAGAGGTCATGGGGTCAAATCCCGGCTCCACCAATTGTCAACTGTGTGACTTTGGGCAAGTCCCTTACCTTCTCTGTGCCTCAGTTACCTCATCTGTAAAATGGGGATTAAGACTGTGAGCCCCACGAGGGACAACCTGATCATCTTGTAACCTCCCAGTGCTTAGAACAGTGCTTTGCACATAGTAAGCGCTTAATAAATGCCATTATCATTATTATTCTCAGGCAGACTTCAACCATTTCTTCATAATAGTGCATGATTTATTTGTACCTCATCTGTTTTGATGGTACATGCTCTATTCAGCCATCACATTGAGCTGTATTTACATCAAATGGTCCATATCTCTCAATCATGTTCATAGCATTTTGTGAAACGTTTTTCGTGATCAGCTCAAGTTTTGTGATCAAGCCCCACTTTTCCTCATCTCCCACTGCCTTTTGCATCACTCTGACTTGTTCCCTTTGCTCTCCTCCTCCCACCCCTAGCCTCAGCCCCACAGCACTCATGTGTATATTTGTAATTTAATTTATTTGTATTGATATCTGTCTCCCTGCCTCTGGACTGTGAGCTCATTGTGGGCAGAGAATATCACTGTTTATTGTTGCTTTGTTCTTTCCCAAGTGCTTAAAACAGTGCTCTGCTCACGGTAAGTGCTTAATCAATGCAACTGGATGAAATGGATCACATAAAAGTTTTTGTTTAGTGTGCAGTTGAGAGTCATAGTGACTATTTAAGGGTTGGAAAATTGGAAATTTGAGATAAGGGTAAAGGATTGTGTTGTTTAATCTGTATGGGGTGGCCGAGTCTGTCTCCTTATAATCTTCTAGGGTAAAAAAAATGAGGTATTATGGACAGTGAAAAATAGATTTTTCCTCTTTCCAGTTAGAAAAACATCAGATGGCCTCAACCCAGAATAAAAACAATATATAATAGCTATAAGGAAGAATTACCTATGTAAGGATATAAGTGGTGTCTGGCCAGGCAAGACCAATAGTCCATCAGCCCATTATTCCATCTCAACCGTGGCACCAAGGAAGACTTGGAGGCCCAGGATGATGACAACTTACCTTTGACGTCTAACCACAGCAGACATGTGGCAGAACCGGAATTAAATCAATCAATCAATCATATTTATTGAGCACTTACTGTGTGCAGAGCACTGTGCTAAGCACTTGGGAAGTACAAGTCGGCAACATATAGAGACGGTCCCTACCAAACAGCGGGCCTTCTGACTTCAAGGCCTGGGCTCTAGCTGCTAGGCTCCATTGCTTCTCTTCCAGTCTCCCCACAAGTGGCCACCCCCATCCCTGCCCCGCCCCACCCGCCGGAATATGGTTACATAGTAGTAATATTAATGATGGTATTTGTTAAATGCTTACTATGTGCCAAGCACTGTTCTTAAGGCTGGGATAGATAAAAGTTATCAGGTTGTCCCAGGTGGGGCTCACAGTCTTAATCCACATTTTACAAATGAGGTAACTGAGGCACAGAGAAGTTAAGTGACTTGTCCAAAGTTACACAGCTGACAAGTGGCGGACTCAGAACCCACAACCTCTGACTCCCAAGCCTGTGCTCTTTCCACTCAGCCAGGCTGCTTCTCTACATCTGACAGACAATTACTCTCCCCTCCTTTAAAGATTTATTGAAGACACATCTCCTCCAAGAGGCTTTCCCTAAGCCCTCCTTTCCTCTTCTCCCATTCCCTGCCTTGTTCCCTTTTTCATCCCCCCTCCCAGCCCCACAGTGCTTATGTACATATCAGTAATGTATTTATTTATATTAATGTCTATCTCTCCGCCTCTAGACTGTAAGTTCATTGTGGGCAGAGAATGTGTCAGTTATATTATAATCTCCCGATGTTCAATACAGTTCTTTGCACACAGTAAGTACTCAGTAAATATTTTTGATTGAGGCCTTCCCCGATTAAATCCTCCTTTTTCAAACTCCCTCTCCCTCTGTATCATCTATTCACTTGGATCTCTACCATCTAGGGACTTGATATTCACACCACCCTCAGCCTGATAGCACCTATATATTTATTATAGTAATAATAACAATGATAATTGTGGTATTTGTTAAGCCCTTACAATGTGCCATGCACTGTACGAAGTACTGGGGTAGATAGTTAATCAGGTTGAACATAGTCCCTATCCCATATGGGGCTCACAGTCTTAATCCCCATTTTACAGATGAGGTAAATGAGGCACAGAGAAGTTAAGCCATTTGACCAAGGTCACACAGCAGACAGCTGACAGAATCAGGATTCCAATCTTGACTATGAGAGGTATAGTCAAGCAGAGGCATATCCATTTTATTCCTAGTTGGGTAGTGGCTAGAGAGTGGAAGGCAATCTGCTACAAGTCAAAACTCTTCTAGACTTTGAGCCCGCTGTTGGGTAGGGACCGTCTCTATATGTTGCCAACTTGTACATCCCAAGCGCTTAGTACAGTGCTCTGCACACAGTAAGCACTCAATAAATATGATTGAATGAATGAATGAATGAATCAAAACTCACTGGGCAGCAGTGGCATGGGAGAGAGTCGAGGGTGGAGACTCAAGTTTACTATGTGGAAGAAGGCAATGTTAAACCACTTTCACATTTTTACCAAGAAAACTCTATGAATACACTACCAGAAGATTGTAGATGGAGGTAGGGCATTCTGGGAGAGATATATCCATGGCATCGCTATGAGCTTTAGATGACCCAACAGCATAAAACAAGACAACTACTGAGAGAAGTACCAGAAAATAAAGTGTCTGTGTGAAGCTAACAGTGCCAGGTCTCAAATCTGGGCTTCCTTCCAGCATGGTTTAGGGGAATGAAGCATAGGCCTGAAGTCAGAAGGACCTGGGTTCTAATCCAGGCTCCGTCACTTGTCTGCTGTGTGACCTTGGGCAAGCCACTTAGCTTCTCTATGCCTCAGTTACCGCATCTGTAATAGGGATTAAGACTGTAAACCCCACATGGGACAAGCTGATTACCTTGAACCTACTCCAGCGCTTAGAACAGTGCTTGGCACATAATAAGTGCTTAACAAATACCATAATAATAATAATAATAATTATTATTATTATTATTATTCTCTGAGCCTCAGTTACCTCATATGTAAAATGAGGATGAAGAGTGTGAGCCCTGTGAGGGACAGGACTTTGTCCAACTTGCTTAACTTGTATATACCCCACTGCTTAGAAGAGTGTCTGGCACATAGTAAGGGCTCAACAAGTACCATTATTATTATTATTGTTATTATTATTGTTATTGTTATTATCATTATTATTATTATTTGCACCCATCCAAGTTACAGAGAAGGCCTGGGCAAACCCTCAACCCCAACTTCACTGTTGTAAGAAATGTAAACCAAAGAAAAGTTCTCAACAATGTCCATTGTTAGTCACGGCAATGTTATTTTTTACATTTGCCCAAAGTTATTTGGAATCCTGAACTCTGGTGGGTCAAACAAGTGCCTGCAGCACATGCTATTTATAACTGTCTTGGGAAATAGCCTACGTGTAGTTCCTATTTCAGCATTACTAAAACAGAGACATTCCACGGTCCCAGATGCAAAGATAATTTTCAACTCTTGCTTTAGTTCCTCCAGCAGATATTCTGAGTAAGCAACAAATAACACCATGTTAGGTTATTAATTCCTTAGCATCTTTCAGTTGAAATAAATAGCGAAATTTAGAGACCCTGTCAAATTGAGAATTTTCCCCAAAGGAAAGATGTTAGCTGTGTGTCATCAAATCCTACTTTCTCTTTGGATACAAAGTGCTTTTTGAACTTGAGGGGATGGGGGAGGAAAGGGTGTTGCCACTTCCTCACCAAAACTTGACGTGACAATAACCCAAATTAAATTCCAAATATTTATGTAATGTCCATCAATCGATATTTGAGTTCCTATTGTGAGATGCAAGAACACTGTATTAGTTGATTGGGGGATGACAATAGAGTAAGTAGACAATAGAGTTAATGTCCTGTGGGCATTTGTTATTCACCCCACCCTCAGCCCCATAGCTCTTATGTCTTGTTTTATGCTGTCAAGTCCTCTCCAACCCATAGTGATGCCATGGACACACCTCTCCCAGAATGCCCCACCTCCATCTGCAATCATTCTGGTAGTGTATCCATAGAGTTTTCTTAGTAAAATTAGGGAAGTGTTTTAACATTGCCTCCTTCCACACAGTAAACTTGAGTCTCCACCCTTGGCTCTCCTATGCTACTGCTGCCCAGCTCTGGTGAGTTTTGACTTGTGGCAATCTGCCCAAGCTGGGGAAGCAGCCTCTGCTTGACTGTCCCTCCCATAGTAGACTGATCTCTAGACTGTGAGGCTGTTTTTGGGTAGGGATCATCTCTAGATGTTGCCAACTTGTACTTCCCAAGCACTTAGTACAGTGCTCTGCACACAGTAAGCGCTCAATAAATACGATTGATTGAATGAATGAATAAATAGTACTGAAAACTCTTCAGATGTGACCCTGAGAGGGGACAGCTCTTATGCACATACCAATAAATTATTTATTTATATTCTGTTTCCCACCTCTAGAATGTAAGCTCACTGTGGGAAGAGAATGTGTCTACCAATTCTGTTATAGTGTACTCTCCCAAGCACTTACTACAGTGCTCTGCACATAGTAAGTACTCAAGAAATACTGCTGATTGATTGATTGACAGATAGAACTGATCTCTGCCCTCAAGAAGCTTTCAATCTGCTCATATTTAAGATGTATCATAATCTTATTTTATGTTTCCAGTCATTCCTTTCCTTGGCCCCAATTACCCTTTACAGCATTTTAAACCAAATGACACTCTGGAAGAAATAAAATATTTTTCTGGGCTTCATACAGCTTTTCCCATGAGACTCTCTCTATTCTTTTTATTAGATGTGAAACAAGCATTAACAAAATTAATAAAAGAGTTCAAATTCACACAGACCAGATATTCATTCATTCATTCAATCATATTTATTGAGCGTTTACTGTGTGCAGAGCACTGTACTAAGCACTTGGGAAGTACAAGGTGGCAACATATAGAGACGGTCCCTACCCAACAGCGGGCTCACAGTCTAGAAGGGGGAGACAGAGAACAAAACAAAACATATCAACAAAATAAAATAGAATAAATATGTACAAATAAAATAAATAGAGTAATGAATATGTACAAACATATATACAGGTGCAGTGGGGAGGGGATCTGTTGCTTTACATAGCCCCTTACAGACAAGAAAATGTGGTGTGCGTCAGTTTACGTTAGGGCAGAATTTAACCTCTCATTGGAAAGACTTCATGTTTTCTGACAATAGAATATGTTATCCATGAAGCCACAGAAGTAAACATGTCATTGTTGCAGAATATGTGGTTGGTTTTCAATCAGCTATTTCAGGAAATTGTTCTGGATGGCCTTAAAAAACATTTCAGTGAAATCGGTGAATCAGGGTTTCAGATTTCAAATAGAGGAATCAGATGCTATTTAGATTTCATATGATACCTTGTGGGTTTGTTGACCTTTGGCTGATTTAAAATGGGGGTGCCGGTGAAATAATAGCAGAATGGCCATCCAGAGTGAGAGAACCACTCCCCACCCTATATATCCAGGCCTCCAGGAACTCTGGCCACACATTAGAAAGCCACAACTGTCCTTGAGCCTCCTTCTCCATTCCAGTCATCTCCACCACCGCACACACCATTGGCTTTTCTTGATTTCATCTTCTATCCAGAACAAAATTGAACCCTTTGGGAGAGTCACAAACAACAGCAGCTACATACTTTGCCTTCCCAAAGGCCAAGGAGACGCCAAATTGAAGCACTCATCAAGATCACAGGTTGTTTCCTAGAAATCTTGTAGGACCAAGGCATACAGCCCAATGAGTAAGAATTGAGGTGTTTCTATGCCGCCCCCTCCCCTGTCCTCTTTTCTCCCCCTTCCCACCCTGAAGTAACTGGAATGTGGAAAGCTCATCTTGTTAACACTAATGAGTTTAACCACAGCATCTAAGAATGAACACCCTGGTGGTCTGTATCATTAGGTTATATTTTTCTCCTTGTTTCTTACACCTTCATTGCTTGGGATCACTTCCACATCAGGACAGGGAGAGAAAGTAAAATCAGTTTACTTTGTGATAACTAGAAAGTCTGATGGGAAAAAGTTTGGTAGGAGAGGTATCTGTGCCATATTTGTCCCCCACGGGAACTGGTACTAAAGAATACTCCATAGCTTAACAAATTTATTACCATTTAGGTTTATTACCCATGTGGACCATAAAACAGTGTTCTTCCTCTTTGAATAATAATGGTCATATGGATCATGATTTTCCAGAAAACCAGTTTTTCATTACTTTATAAAACTAAATTGAAGCCCAAAGTGATTTGTTAGTGTAACTTCATCACAAATAATGCACAACATTCTTTAATTCAACAAATTAAGATTGTTGAATGACGTGTCAGGGGATTCAAATATATGGAAACCACATTTCAGCAAACCTATTTTGTTCCTACTTTCTGTGCAGCGTCTAGACTTGATGAGGTAAGTTTTCCATGACTTTTTTCTCTCTAATTTCCCAAACCACATTTATGCAGTCATAGTGGGAACTTTTTATTTTGAAAGGTAGTGAGCTACTAAACACCTCCTTGTTCCTGGAAACAGCAAAAATCAGGTCTTTGTGCATTTTATATTGAACATTTTTAGCAGCAGTAAGCATAGCAATAGAGTCAGTGGCTCTTTGCATCCAGTTGGAACATATTCTAGGCTAAGTTGACAGGGTATGGAAAAAATTCCCTGTTTACTCTTTATACCATTCAAATGAGATCACAATCTTTCTCACATGTTCAGTGCTTAAGTTATAACAGGACTCACATGGCCCTCAGCGTCCATGCCACAGGAGTTTAGTGGGCTGATGACTGAGGCAGGCTTCTTCCCCCACTGTGCTCCCCACCACAAACACACTCCCCAGTGCCACAGGTGTGAAGCATCACTTGCAACAGGGGTTACACTGTCATCCTCAAATTTAAGATCTTGCAAGGGTTGTGGCTAAGAATCAACAATTACTAGTGTTTTTCTATTTCCCAATATGCTTTAGCCCTGCCAGATTGTTCCATAATAGAAGCAGGACTGATAGGAATAAGAAAATGGACGACTTATTGTCCCAAATCTACTCAATCACTTTGTGCAGACCAAGCCTCATCCATCACAATTGAAGGAGATACTCCATTATTATTGCTTTATTTATCTTACAGTATTTTCTCTTTTTTTTCTCTCTCCCTATAATAATAATAATGATAGTTGTGGTATTTATGTGTTCACTATGTGTCAGGCACTTGTACTAAGCGATGGGGTGGATACAACCAAATTGGCATCTGTCCTCTCCAGGCTTAGATGGTAAGTACCCTATGGACCACGGGCCATGGCTGAATTGTTGTCCTTAAGGTTATAGTGTTAATATTATATGTTGTTATTATGATATTCCAGATGGTTTGCAATTCCCATCCCCACAGATGACATCACATCCAAGTTCTGGAGAAGGGCATGTTCAATCAGGGGCATCTCAGAAATACAGTAGCATATATCAGCTTAATATATGAAAAAGGGTTCTGTGTTAATGCCCCGGCTCAATCTGGTTAGATGTGAACACTCCGTGCATTAATTGTGCTCTGCACACAGTAAGCACTCAATAAATATTATTGAATGAGTGAATTTAATTCATTGTTTTGCATATAGATGCCACTTAAATGTATATTATCATTTCAGTTAAGTACACTTGGATAACCATGAACATGCCATCCCATTTCTACCTTTTTTACTCCCCATCCATACTGATGAATTATTCTCTGTACCTCTTAATTGTTTTGGCTTTAAATCATTGCTTATTTTTAATGTCCATTGACAAGAACATTTTAGAGAAGAGGGAACAGTTCCTTTTAATTCACTTTTTTTCTAGCTCTGCTTTTGATGAGAGTTAAGTCCATGCAAGTGTATCTCTGCTTCTAGAGAGCAGTTCAGAAAGTCTACATTGCATACATCAAAATATTAAAATCACTTTTTTGGCTCTTCTAATTCTAAAATTACCCATTTCCTTGTCCAACAACTTGCTGGATTGTGCAATGGCCACTCTGCTATTGCATGAAATTTCCCAGTTCACTTTCAGTGTTAAATATGATTATTACCAAAATTTTTAATTGATGAAAATGAATACATTATGCATATCTGTATTTTTATATACAATTAGTTTCACTTCACATTTATCAATTTCAGTGAAATAATAAAGCAATCACATTAAAATTATCCTTGAGGAGCCTGCATGATTCAACCCCTAAAAGTGATATTTAGGCTATACCTCTGTCTACCAAATCTTAATTTTCATCTTTCTAATGGATTGGGCACCTGCCTTGACAACATCTCCCTTATTTTGGTATCCATAAATTCTCATTTGAGATCTAATATGGGCTTTTTTCCTCATTAAGCAGATTAGACTATTGAAGCAGTGTCTGACTGTCATTATCCCTACTCAGAAGCAAAACCACTGACAAGATGTGTAATAAAAATTACCCAGGTAACTTAAATCCTATTAGGCCCCAGAATTCTTCTTTCAGCCTACCTAAAGGGAGAAAAAGGAAACCATTTCCCAGGTGCTTGAACATATTAAGCATGTCATTTCTTTGAATGCACTATAGGAATCTCTAAAGCTCTGACCATGATAAATTTGGTTTCCTTTGTCATCTGGATGGAATCCAAGAAATCAGCTGTATTTAACTCATAACTCAAATCTCTCAAAACAGGCCCAGGAATCCTGAAAATTCCTTCCCTTGTCAGTGGATATAAAATAATGACCACCTGTGGTGCCCTCTCACAACTTTTATCAGTCTTTTATTTTGTTCATGAAAGAGATGCCATCAGCTGGAGATATCATTATCCAAAACTTTCACCATTTTGTCTGTGTTAATAATTGCTGGTTTAAGGAGAAAAGTGTGGGTGACTAGTCATATCTTGTCACCCTATGTGGCGGGACAAAGATTAAGGGAACAAAACAAGAATTTTTTAACATTAGTAGTGATGAAAGATGAGAGAAATGTGTTACATTTGTTTTTGATGTAAGTCCTGGGAGTCATCAAAGCACTATTGAGGCATACCAGAATTAAGGCAGGCATTTGCTCGAGGTTCTCAGTCTTTCACTTGGTCCTCTTAAGCATTTATAAACTAGTTGGAAGTCTGGCAACAAGAGAACTGGGTTAAGCAGCCTTAGATAAATAATGTATTAGCATGGTACAGCTTAGAACAAATGGGAGTGAGCAGAGTTTCCACAGTGATCAACATCTATCTATGGATTAAGATGTTATGCCAATCTTTCCCTCCCAGGAGAACTTTTAGTCATATATTGTCGGCTGCCAGATTAAAATCATGCCAAATAATTGCTGTTGCAAGATACAAGCAATCTGTTTTCATGTTGGCTGGTCTCCATTCCTGAAAGAAATGGAATAAAATCTTGCCAAAAACTATAACGAAATGATTACTTTTTTTAATACCTGGCTTCTACATTCTGACTTGATTAACTTTGGTGCTAATGAGAGAAAAATATTGAACTTTGCTTCCTCTGCATTTCCCCTAAAACATTATAATTTTCTGATTACATATTTGGGGTGCAGTTTCAACAGCATCATCCCACACCTCCTCCTCCTCTCCAACAAAGAAATAAAATGAAAACTGCTTTGTAACTATAATCACAAAATGAAATACAGCTCACATATACTCAGTGATATCCACAGACTTGAAAGACAGGGTATCCTAGTAGGAAGAGGGCAAAACTGGAAGTCAGGGAACCTGGGTTCTAATACAGGCCCCCCTCCATGCCTGCTATGTGACCTTCATTCATTCATTCTTTCATTCAATCATATTTATTGAGTGCTTACTGTGTGCAGAGCACTCTACTAAGCACTTGGGAAGTACAAATTGGCAGTATATAGAGACGGTCCCTACCCAACAATGGCTCACAGTCTAGAAGGGGGAGACAGACAACAAAACAAAACAAGTAGGGGTCAATACCACCAGAATAAATAGAATTATAGCTATATACACATCATTAATAAAATAAATATAGTAAATATGTACAAATAAAATAAATAGAATAATAAATATGTACAAATATATACAAGTGCTGTGGGAAGGGGACGGTGTAGGGTTGGGGGCGATGGGAAGGGGAGGAGGTGGAGGAGAGGAAAAAGGGGGCGCTCAGTCTGGTAAGGCCTCCTGGAGATCTTGAGCTCTCAGTGGGGCTTTGAAGGGAGGAAGAGAGCTAGTTTGGCAGTTGTGGGGAGGGAGGGCATTCCAGGCCAGAGGACGGACGTGGGCCAGGGGTCGACGGCGGGACAGGTGAGAACGAGGCACAGTGAGGAGGTTAGTAGCAGAGGAGCAGAGTGTGCAGGCTAGGCTGTTGAAGGAGAGAGGGGAGGTGAAGTAAGAGGGGGCAAGGTGATAGAGAGCCTTGAAGCCAAGTGTGAGGAGTTTTTGCTTGATTTGAAGGTTGACAGGCAACCACTGGAGATTTTTGAGGAAGCGAGTGATAGGCCCAGAGCATTTCTGCACAAAGATAATCCGGACAGCAGAGTGAAGTATAGACTGAATCGGGGAGAAACAGGAGGATGGAAGACCAGAGAGGAGGCTGATGCAGTAATCCAGTCAGGATAGGAAGAGAGATTGAACCAGCAAGGTAGTGGTTTGGATGGAGAGGAAAGGGCGGATCTTGGTGATGTTGTGGAGGTGAGACCAGCAGGTTTTGGTGACAGATTGGATGAGTGGGGTGAATGAGAGAGTGGAGTCAAGGATGACACCAATGTTGCGGGCTTGTGAGATGGAAAGGATGGTAGTGCCGTCAGCAGTGATGGGAAAGTCAGGAAGAGGGCAGAATTTTGGAGGGAAGATAAGGAGCTCAGTCTTGGACATGTTGAGTTTTAGATGGCAGGCAGACATCCAGATGGAGATGTCCTGAAGCCAGAAGGAGATACGAGCTTGGAGGGAGGGAGAGAGAACAGGGGTGGAGATGTAGATTTAGGTGAGATCAGCATAGAGGTGATAGTTGGAGCCGTGGGAGCGAATGAGTTCACCAAGGGAGTGAGTATAGATAGAGAACAGAAGGAGACCAAGAACTGACCCTGGAGGAACCCCTACAGTAAGGGGATGGGAGGGGGAGGAGGAGAATGAGAATGAACCACCAGAGAGATGAGAAAAACCAGGAGAGGACAGAGTCTGTGAAGCCAAGGTTGGATCATGTGTTGAGGAGAAGGGGGTGGTCCACAGTGTCGAAGGCAGCCGAGACGTCAAGGAGGATTAGGATAGAGTAGGAGCCATTGGACCTTGAGCAAGGCAGCTAATTATTTGTGCTCCAGTTTCTTCCTCTGTAAAATGCAACATGGTTTAGTAGATAAAGCAAAGGCCTGGAAGTCAGAGAACCTGGGCTGTAATTTTGCCTTTGCTATTTCTCTCCTGTTTGACCTGGCAAGTCACAACTTCTCTGTGGCTCAGTCACCTCAGCTGTAAAATAGGGATTAAAACTGTGAGTTCCATGTGGGATAGGGATCATGTCCAACTTGATGATCTTGTTTCTACCCCAGCATTTTGTATGGTTCCTGGCACATAGAAAGTGCTTAACAAGTACCATAAAAAATGGGACAGGGATTGTGTCCAATTTGATTATATCTACTGTGGTGTTTGGCATATCTTGTCTTGTCTTATGTTGTCGAGTCATCTCCGATCCATAGCAATGCCATGGACGCATCTCTCCCAGAATACCCCACCTCCATCTACAATCATTTTGGTATTATATCCATAGATCTTTCTTGGTAAAAATAGGGAAGTGTTTTAAAATTGCCTCCTTCGTGCCATAATCTTGAGTCTCCACACTTGACTCGTTCCCATGCCACTGCTGCCCAGCAGAGGTGACTTTGACTTGTAGCAGATTGCCTTCCACTCCGTAGCCACTGCCCAAGCTAGGAATGGAATAGATATGCCTGTGCTTGACTCTCCCTCCCATAGTCAAGACTGGTAGAGTACTGAAAATTCTTCAGGTACGACCCTGAGAGGAAATTGGTATATATTAAGTGCTAAATAACACCACAGCAGCATCTTTGATCAAATGAAGCAGTAGAATCTATACCGTCTCAGAGCATTTGAGTCATGTTTTTGCATCACAACAGCATTTGAGGAAATAAATTGGACATTATTCTAGTCCACAATTTTACTGAAGTATCATGCTTTTCTAGTTTGGCCCTGCAGAGTATATTTTTTCCAAAAATATCAGAAAATATGAAGTAATAAATCCAAGTATTGTTTATACTTCTGCTTTCTGGCAGGACTTCATATGTTACCTTATATAAAATAGAGGAGAATTGAGTTTACTTCTACTGACCTCTTAAGAATAAAATTCCACAATCTAACCCATTCCATTTATCAACCATCCTCCCATATGGGATCCCTTCTCTAAAGAAAGAGCAGATAGAAAAATCAGTATTTTTGGCATGTAAGAAATCCTTTTGTACAACTTGTACAAGGCAAAGCAGTTTCTATTATTTTGGATTATAAAACACAGTGTGAGTCTTAATTTGGATACTGTAATTTGATCTTCTCTATGAGTATAACTTCAGGTTGAATAATGTAATAACTTTAATTCTTTTTTATAAATAAAGTGGGATTTTATATACAATTTGGAAACTACATTATCAGAGGAAGCTCATATCAAGATAGTTTGTGGGAAACGTCAAACTTTCAAGTTGTCTACAACCAGTAAAAATGGGTACAATATAAATTTTCAGCAATATGAAATTCAAATCAAATCAATTGATGGTAGTTTTTGAGCACTTACCTTTATTTAATAGTATTTGTTATATACTTACTGTGTGCTGGGCAGTATATTAAAGTGCTGGGGTACATACAAGCTATTCGGTCAGGATTGTAACCCGGATCCTTCAGATGCTCAAGCCTCTACTCTATTCACTAAGCCACACTGCTTGTCTGTACACAGGGTGCTGTACTAAGCACCTGAGAAAGTGCAGTAGAGTTTGTACTGCACAAGGAGTTCACAGTCCACAGGGGAAATGTCCTGGAGTTGGAGCTCGTGAAAGAAAGAGATTTGGGGGTCATCCACATGGTAGCTGAAGCTATGGGAACAGATGAATTCCACAGGAGAGGAAGTATAAAATGAAAAGAATAGGGAACCCCTAATGAAGGCTTGAAAGGCACCCACAATTGTGGGGTGAGAGACAGAGGAGTCAGCTAAAAGAGGCAGACTGCGAAAGAGTGACTAGAGAGTTGGAAACCAGGTGAGTACTGTCAGCAAAAATACCTTCTCAGATGCTAAACTGACCTGTCTAAAATTTTAGGGTTTTCCTTTTTCATATTTTTAAATATGAATCAGTCAATGATATTTATTGAGCACTTCATTTGTTTTTTTTTCCCAATACGTAGTGACGTCTCCCATTCTCCTAGAGTTTTCAAAAACATCTGGTGTCTTTGCACTAACATCCCTAAGTATTTGAAAAATCCTACAATTAATGCTGACCCTAGCCAGGTTGGATTTTTATGTTATCCCAGGTAACTTCAGATAATGTACTGTTGTCTTCCAATTAGAACTGCCCCACTAAACTGATGTTGTAATGACCCTGCTTTCAATAGATAAGCATTTAGTACAGTGCTAAGCACTTATTACAGTGCTCTGCACACAATAAGCACTCAATAAATACCATTGAATGAATGAATAGAAAAATTTTAGCCAGCCTACCTAAGTTGAATGTCATCAAAGTCTGATGATTTAAATACACCTGATGTTGTGAAGAGGGTCTAATAGTCTATAACTATGGTATTTGTTAAGCACTTACTACGCTCCAGTTACTGTACTAAGTGCTGGATTGGACACGGGGTAATCAGGTCGGACACAGTCCATGCTCCACGTGGGGCTGACAGTCTTAATTCCCATTTATAAGTTAAGTGATTTACTCAAGATCACACAGCGGACAACTAGCAGAATCAGAATTAGAACCCAAGTCCTTCTGACTCCTAGGCCCAAGCTGTATCTACTAGGTATGTTCCTTTTTTTTAACCCATCAATAATATATTCATTCATTCATTCAATCGTATTTACTGAGCACATACTGTGTGCAGAGCACTGTATTAAGCATTTGGAAAGTACAATTCAGCAACAGAGACAATCCCTGCCCAACAAAGGGCTCACAGTCTAGAAGGGGAAGACAGACAATAAAGCAAAACAAGTAGGCATCAAGAGCCTACTATCAATAGCCTTCTAGACTGTAAGTCTGTTGTTGGATAGGGACCATCTTTATATGTTGCCAACTTGTACTTCCCAAGCGCTTGGTACAGTGCTCTGCACTGTAAATGCTCAATAAATACGATTGAATGAATGAATGAATGAATAGCATCAAAATGGAGTGCTTACTTTAGGTAGGGCAGTGTATAAAGTGCTTGAGAGAGTACAATGGAATACATAAAGACACTCCCTGCCCTCAAGGAGTTTACAATCTAGCAGGAGATAGGGACATTAAGATAAATGGGGAAAGCAAGCACAACCTAGTGGAAAGATCAAGGCCTGAGAGTCAGAGCACCCAGACCCCAACCCCCTGCTCCACCCTTCCTCTCCTTGACCCTAGGCAAGCCACTCAACTTCTCTATGCCCCAGTCACCCAATCAGAAATTATACCTATCAGTCAATCAATCACTGGCATTTACTGAGTGCTTACTGTGTGCAGAACACTGTAGCAAGTGCTTGGGGGACTTTCTAATGCAAAGGTGGATGGGCAGCCATTGGTGGTTCTTGAGTAGGGAGACATAGACCAAACACTTTTGTTGATAAATGAACCATACAGCAAAGTGAAGTATGGATTAGAGTGGGGATAGACAGGAGGCCAAGAGGTCAGCAAGGAGGAAGAAGCAATGGTCAAGGTGGGATAATAATTATTATTATAATAATGGCATTTAAGTGCTTACTATGTGCCAAGCACTGTTTTAAGCACTGGGGTAGATATAAGGTAATCAGGTTGTCCCATGTGGGGTTCACAGTCTCAGTCCCCATTTTACAGATGAGGTAACTGAGGCACAGGATGTTAAGTGACTTGACCAAAGTCACACAGCTGACAAGTAGTAGAGCCAGGATTAGAACCCACAACCTGTGACTTCCAAGCCCGTGCTCTTTCCACTGAGCCATGCTGCTTCAGGTAAGTGCTTGGATCAGTATGGAAGCAGTTTGCATGGAGAGAACACGGTGGATTTTAGCCATGTTGGGAAGTAAAACTGACAGGATTTGGTGCCAGATTGAATACATGGATAGAAGGAGAGAGATGAATTGAGGATAATGCCAAGATTACAGACTAATGAGATAGGGAGGATAGCTGTGTTGTCTATGTTGATGGGAAAGATGGGGGAGGACAGAGGTTGGGTGGGAAGATAAATAGTTCAATCTTGGATGTGTTCAATTTGAGGTGTCGGCAGGACATACAAGTAGATATGTCCTGAAGGCAGGAGGAAATGCAAAGTTGCAGGGAACAAGAGAGTTCATGGATGGAGAGGGAGATTTGGGAATCATCTGCATAGAGATGGCAATTGAAGTCATGGGAGAGAACAAGTTGTTCAAGGGAGTGGTGTAGAGAGAGAATAGATGGGGACCTAGAACTGAGCTTTGAGGGACCCCTGCTGTCAGAGCGTGGGAGACAGAGGAAGAACCAGCAAAGGAGATGGAGAAGGAATGGTCAGAGAGATGAGGAGAACCAACAGAGGCCAGTAACAGTGAATCCAAGGTTGGATAAAGTTTCAAGGATAAAGGGGAGGTCTACAGTGTCAGTGGGGTTGAGAGGTCTAGGAGGATTAGAATGGAGTAGAGGCCATCAGATTTGATGAGTAGAAGGTCATTGGTTATTTTAAAGAGGGCTGTTTCTGTGGAATGAAGAGGGCAGAAGCCAGACTGGAGGGTACGTAGTAGAGAATTGGAGGATAGCAAGTGGAGACAGCCAGTGAAAACAACTCCTCAAGAAGTTTGGAGAGAAATGGTAGCCTGAGTATGCAGGGAACGTTTCTACTAACTCTGTTGTATTGTACTCTCCCAACCCCTTAGTACCCTCCTGTGTGCACAGTAAGAGCTCAATAAATACAATTGATGGATTAATTGAATCTGAGATTGTGGAATTCTAAAACAGGGTGGATAGTGGCATGATTAATTGAGATAGTAGAGTTAGGAGGCAGAGTACTTTTAGGAAGGAAGAGGAGTAGTTTAGTTTCAGACTTATTAGATATGAGGTGTTGGAGGGACCTCTAAGTGGAGGTGGCCTGGAGGCAAGAGGATATGTAGGTTGACAGATGAGATGAGAGATCAGGGCTAAAGGGATATATTTTAGAGTCATCTGTATAGAGGAGGTAGCTGAAGTTGTGCGAGAGAGGCTGCAATAAAGTCCAGCAAATGAAACTGAGGAGTGGTCAGAGAGGTAGGGGGACAACCTGTTTAGTACCATTTCAGGAAAACCATGGCCATGTAACGTTTTGAGAATCGAGTGTGACAGCATATCCAAGATGTTTCTTTATTTCAAAGTTCACCTGACTGTGTATTTTGGCACTGGATTTGCATCATATTCATGGATTTTTATATTTCTCTGATTTGTCTTAGAAGCTATGCTAAATAGACCCTCTCAGTTTCTAAAAGCAAAATATCATAGAAAGGAAATAGTTGAATCTGTGAAACAAATTAAGTGTATTGTAATCGAGAGGTGAGTTAATTTTCTTTTTCTCCTTACAGTTTGAGGGAAAAGTGAAAAACAAGGACTTAGAAAGACCATTCCACTGTGATACACCAGACCTCGTGAGCTATGCAAAAGGGAATTAGGAATATAGCAGAACTAGAGGGAGGGCATTAGTTTAAACTGACTCCCTTACTCTGAGCAGTTTGTAAATCACTTTGATGGTTTTTTTCAGTGTTCCAGATTGATCAATATGTATATTCTGATTGAAATAAAAGAAAAAACTTTCTCAGAATTATTATCTGTCTCAGTAACTGCATCAGAGCTGTTCCCATTTTGAAACAGCTGTGGCCAGGCTAACAATCTTTGTGGGCAATGTATGAACTAATGAGCAGCCACCTCACTGAGGGCCATTTGTTATAAGTTGCCAAGTATCCTGAAAAAACAGACAGCTGTGCAGTATAACCTTGGCAATGACAATGGAGCCATTCTAAATGTCCAGAGTTCATGAGGAGTTCAAGAGCTGCACAAATCACATTCACACAACCTAATTAAAATCTACTTGTGGAAAAATATAATTTGTGGTTTCATTAAAAAGGACATAGGACTAAGAAAATGCAGTCTGTGCATTTTAATTTAAGACTGGAGATTCACTGTAAAAAAATAAAAACAGGAAACTCTATAGGACAAATAATTAGGAAAACTCAATCAGTGGTATTTAATGAGCACTCTTGGGGTGTAGAGTGCTGAACTAAGTGCTTGGGAGAGGAAAATGCAACAGAGTTGGTAGATATGCTCTCTGCTTACCAAAGCTTACAGTGTAAACAAGAATGGTATGTAAGGTCTCGAGGTTGAGGACCCATGTTTTCTAACTTTTTTGAACTTTTCTGAGTGTTTAACTCAGTGCTATACTCAGAGTGGGGCTCAAATTCTATTATTTATTTTTGTGGCAATCCACACTGTGTATCATCCTCCCTAATTGGGGCACCTTTATCTTACTATCATGGTAACAAGTTTGCTGGTTAGAGGCAAGGTGTTGGATATAAAATCCCTTAGCAGGTTCCACCCTAAATGTTGACATTCAGGTGTTTGAAGTGAGCAACATCAGATGAGAATCAGTTATATATATGTATATATGTGCATATATATATATATAAAACCAGTTGTTTAGCTAGGCTATAACCAATATGACCAATTCTAGATTATTTTCTAAACCTGGCTAGGGCTGATAATGAAAATGTGGGACTGAGCTACCCAGAAAAATGAAGAGCTCTCATAAATTAGTATTTATTCAAGAGCTAAATGTGCTAGATTGTCAAAATGTTATCCCAGTTTGCCTCGGTTTATAGGGCCTGAAATAAAATCAATTCCTTTGGCTTAGTTGAGTTAAGTGGGAGGAAACTAGTAGGGTAGAAGTTTCACTAATACTCATTCCCAGTTGCATTCCTGAGTGCATTTATTCAAATGGGAGTGTGGGACAGGGAAAGGACTTGGAGAAGTAGTTAGGAGCCAGAGTGTTTGTGATTCCCCCTAGACTGAAAGCTCCATGTGATCAGGGGATATGTCTATCAACTCTGTTATATTGTACTCTGCCAAGGGCTAGGTATGGTGCTCTGCAAGTAGTATGGTGTGGTGGATAGAGCATGGGCTTGGGAGTCAGAAGGTCATGGATTCTAATCCTGAATCCACAACTTGTCTGCTGTGTGTCCTTAGGCAAGTCACTTAACTTCTCTGTGCATCAGTTACTTTGTCTGTAAAATGGGGATTAAGACTGTGAGACCTGTGCGGGACAGGGACTGTGTCCAATCCAATATGCTTGTATCCACCTCAGTGCTTAGTACAGTGCCTGGCACATAGCAAGTGCTTAACAAATATCATAATTATTATTAAATATGATAGATTGGTGGAAGAGATGAATTTGAAGGTGAAGAAAATAGCAACCCACAAAAATGTTTCTGGACACAGAGTATCACAACTTCCAAACAGATGGTATGCAATGGCTTCTGGAATGGTTCATTTGGCCTATGTACTATAAATAGTAATTTATACCTGGGGTCTCTGGAAAATATTTTGAGATTCCCACACCAAATTATATGCTAAACACAAGAGACTGGGCTTTCTTTCCAAAGTACACCCAAATTGTTACTACAAAGCATGAGTATGGAGTTCAAGCCATGATTTTACAGTATTTTATGTAGTGTGGTATGCTTAGAAATGGTAGTCTGAGAATAAGGAAACTAACAGTTCAGGCATCCCTAAAGGCAGAAATTTGGAGCTATTCTTCCAAAACACCCCCTAGCCTGTAATTCTAAGGGGAATATGGGTATGGATTAATTTCAAAATAAATATAATCTCCTACTGTCTCATGTGACCTAGTAGAAAGTGCATGGGAAGGCGAGACTGGAGAACAGCTCCTAATATTGGCTCTGAGACTGGCCTGCTGAATCAATCAGTGGTACTTATTGAGTGTTTACTGTGTGCCATGTGACTGCAGTTTTCCATTCCAACCTCTATGGTCCTGCCTCAAATTCCCATGTTAACTTCACCGGACCATAACTCTCCCCATCCTCAAATCCCACCTTCTCCAGGGGGTTCTTGCTGATTATTTTTCATCTTCCCAACTCACATCCTCCCTATAGTCATCTTACAACTTTTGTCTTCACTACTTCCTGTTGCACGTTTGTACATATCACTTTACATATCCTATTTTAACCATGCCTTCTTCCTACTTGTTTATGCCTGTCTCCTTTGCTAGATTGCAAGCTCCTTATGCCAGGCATCATGCTTCTTCTTGTATTCTCTCTCAAGTCCTTAGTAATAATAATGATGGCATTTGTTAAGTGCTTACTATGTGTGAAACACTGTTCTAAGCGCTGGGGGGGCGGGGGTTACATGGTGATCGGGTTGTCTCCTGTGGGGCTCACAGTCTTAATCCCCATTTTACAGATGAGGTAACTGAGGCCCAGAGAAGTTAAGTGACTTGCCCAAAGCCACACAACTGACAAGTGGCAGAGCCGGGATTAAAACCCATGACCTCTGACTCCCAAGCCCAGGCTCTTTCCACTGAGCCATGCTGTTTCTCTACAGTGCCCTGAACACAGTAGGGGCTCAATAAATGCTATTGATTGATTGACTGACAGAGATAAGAACTCCTACCTCACTGGAATGTTATGCGGATAAAATTTGGTAATTGAAGTGAAAATATTCTAAGAAGTTCAGGTACTCAACAAATTGAGGTTACTATTGAGAAGACAGCCATAAGACTAACTACACATGATACTTTTTTAGAAATGTATTTTCACTGGTCCCAGCTTATAGGGTTAACAGTTCTCTTCCTTTCCACCTAAATTTCAGGGTGCATTTATCAACAGCTGAAGTATATTTAATCCTGAATGACACAGCAAGAACAAGTTGTGCAATCAATAGGCAAGAAGCTCTTCCAAGTACCTTTAGAAAGAACAGTAGTTACATTTAGGTGTTTGATAGTATGGGCTTTTCAGTGACTGACCTGGTAAAAATTATCCACCCTCTTTTGTAATTGATTGAGATGCATTTTAGCTCCCTTTTCTTTTGGGCAGGGTTTAAGTTGACTGAGGATTTTAATCTATTCTCTTTCAAAGCTCTCACCATATATTGTCTTAATTTCAGGACTTCTTCCTCCTCTGTTGGATAGAACAACTTTATTCCTGGATCAGCATTCTGTGACTACCCTTCAGTTAGTAGGAGATAAAGAAAGCAGCACTGGGACCCTGACAGAGAGTCAGCTGTGTGGGTAAGCCATTCAATCTTTCTGCCTGTTTCCTTGACTATAAAGTGCTAAAATTGTAAATGCAACCTGCTTTCTCATTGGAAGAGAAAGAAACTGGACCTTGTCCATAGGTAATTCATGTCTACATTGATCCTCTAGTCTGCCTGTAATGTTGTGATGTAATAAACAGTAATTATAATAAAGAAATATCAACACCACACTCTCCACCTGTAGCTACATTTTCAGTAAGATCTAGCTTAAAAACTGTGATTCTGGGTAACAGTGTTAATGGAGAACTCACTTTGTCAATGTGCTAGGTTCTGTGGAGAACTTAAAACCTATCAAACTGATAATAATGATTTTGGAGTATAGAATGGACTCATTTTCAACCTCCACTGAATTTGTGAGGGAATCGATAAATTTAATCAGTTCACCAATTTGTTTTATTCTCTTGAATCACCAGGGTGATGCTGAAAGTTAATTTCTCAGTATCATTTTCCTCAACCAAGACAAAATTTTGACTTCTAAAGAAGAGGGGGCATCTATATTTTAGCATTGAAATAGCACATTGAACCTCACACTCCTTAGCTGATCTGCACAGTCCAAGGAAAGAGGAGAATTGAGCAATAGGAGCTTGATTTGCTCTACATAAACAAGGTGCTGGATCATTAATTCTTTGTGATTGAAATTGTTCCATTGGGCTGTTTCATGCAGCCTTTCAATCAAATATTTATTCAGTCCTTAACTGCACATTCCTAGGGTAAAAGCAAACTTCTTTTTCAGACTCTGTGTTCTAATTCATAATTTTGACTACCAGTTTTTGTGTAATTATATAAATTGGGGAAATATGTCTCTCAGATCTCTGATACTGGACTTAATTCTGAGTCCTGAATAAGGGAACAGATGAATAACAACATTAATAATAATAATAATAATAGTCATTGTGGTATTTTAAGTGTTTACTATATGCCAAGTACTGTACTAAGTGCTGTGGTAGATACAAGATCATCAGGACCCACAAGGAGCTCACAGTCTAAGTAGGAGGGGGAACAAGTATTGAATCCCCATTTTGCAGATGAGAAAACTGAGGCACAGAGAAGTTAAGTGATTTGCCCAAAGTCACACTGCAGACAAGTGGTAGAGCCTGAATTAGAACCCAGGTCCTTTGACTTTCAGGCCTATGCTCTTTCCTCTTGGCCATGCTGATTTTCAATATTGGGTTGTCGCTGAACCACAGAAGGGGAAAAAACTTCCTCTCTTATAGCGCTGTTACAGCCAAGATTGAACTGGACTTTGCTTGAACATCCAGAGCATTTTAAAGAACACTCCTCCCATGGAACTAATGCTGTGGTTCCCCGGGAATTAAGGATAAGATTGGGATGAAAGCACACCAGCCTTACCCCACCCGGATTCATAACTGGAGAAGAAAGTGTAGTGAAACTGTTCTGTGGATTGGTAGTATGTATCTACCACAAAGAATCCTCCGTTGTGGATTAATTGAGAGGACTAAAGCTTCCAATTTGGGGGATTTAATATGATTTGATTTCTATTTATCAGAGATAAAAGCCTATGTCCAGTCTATGAAATTTTCTTCTAAAATACCAAACTCCAACATTTTTTTTTTTTTGCTAAGGATGTGTGTTGGCTCTCACTTTCCCAAGAATGGTAGGAAAGCTCTGGTGTTAACTATAGATACAATCTTCAGTGAAATCCTTTCAAGTTGTAATTAGTTCGTTGTCCGTATTGCTTTGTTTTTGCAGTTCTATTCAAAAAACTCTCAAACAGATTTAGCTATGAATGATTGGGTTTCACCATTAGAACACTAGAAGGACAAAATGTAGGCCAACGTTTTGAGGAAATACATAGATTCTGGAACTGAGTGAACATGGATTCTGTCAAAAGGCTGAATTCGGTGTTCTTTGATAGGATTCATACATTCATTCTGTTCAGAGTGTTAAACTTATTAGCCAGATTGCTTGCCAAGATTTAAATTTACCTTTAGCACACAGGAAAATTAGATGAACACAGGAAACTACATGGGGACACAGGAAATTACAACACAGGAAAACTTGTCAGACCAGTGGTCCATCCGACCTATTTATTCTCTCTGTCAGTGACAGTAGAACTTTGGAGTAACCACCTGAGGGTTACCTTAGGGCATATATGCCAATAACTATGGATGTCCCATTCAATGTCTCCAACTTTCCCGTTGCCTATTATTAACCTCTCCCCTCTGAATTTCTTACCTCTGTCAGAGCTGCTGATAGTATAATACAGCTTCCTGTGGTAAATTCCAAATGCTACCACTTTCACCTTTTGTTGTAAACACTATACTTCTGGGTTTCAGTAGGTGATTCTATGCTGTAGTCATATGATTTGGAGAAAAACAACTTTGTGTTCACCCTGTCCAAGCCCTTTGAGATTGTGGAAATGTCAATCATGTCCTCTCTCAGCATTCCTGTTTCTGAACTGAAGAACCTAATCTTTAGAGTTTCTTTTCATAAGGAACATGCTTTAACTCCATTATTTTATTCTTTTTAAATGATACTACTTAAGTGCTTAATCTATGCTAGACATTGTACTAAGCCCTGGGGTAATAATAAATCATATTTATTGAGCACTTGCTGTGGGCACAGCACTGTACTAAGCACTTATTATTAACTGTACTAAGCACTGGCCAGGGTAGATACAACCTAATCAGGTTGGACACAGTCCATATCCCACATGGGGTTCACGATCAATCCCCGTTTTACAAATGCGGTAACTGAGGCACAGAGAAGTGAAGTGACTTGCCCAAAGTCACACAACAGACAAGTGGTGGAGCCAGAATTAGAACCCAGGTCCTGCTGACCCCCGGGCCTGTGCTCTGCCCACTAGCCCATGCTGCTTCCCTATTTGTTACATTTAACTAAATAGTGACCACAGGCCCTTTATTTTGGCTAATTCTTCCCATAATAAACAATGTCCTTTCTAAAATGAATATGGGAAATACTTGGTTCCTTAAGCAGCATGGCCTAGTAGAAGGAACACAGGCCTGGGTTCTAGTTTCAGTTTTACCTGTATCATTGGATAAGTCACAACCCCTGGAGGCCTTGGTTTCCTCACCCATAAAATGAGGAATCCACAATATCTTAAGGGATAAGATGTTGCTCAACCTTCCTCTTATACTGTGAGCATGATTAGGACAATACCAGCACATAGCAAATGCTTAGTATATGTCTTTAAGAACAAAAAAAACAAAAACCCCCTTACAGGTTCTGTTACCAGTATGGGACCAGCAAGTAGGAGGAACGGAGAATGTAGAAGATCCCTTCTAGACTGTGAGCCCACTGTTGTGTAGGGACCATCTCTATATGTTGCCAACTTGTACTTCCCAAGCACTTAGTACAGTGCTCTGCACACAGTAAATGCTCAATAAATATGATTGAATGAGTGAATGAATGAATCCACAGGGGAGGAGTTGAATGAGGTTTAGGGCAAATTGAGGGGTTCACTGTAGAGCCACAGGGACCAAGTCTTTAAAGAACTGTGGTAGTGGGGTGTGGAAAAGGGGTGGAGGTACTGCAGGGAGAGTACAAAAAATTGAATACAAGCATTGACATTTACTGCCTACTGAGTAGTAGACATTGTACTTGGGAGAATGTGGTAGTAGCAAGATGCATTGGCGACAGGCAGGATTTTGTCAAAAAGAAAAATAATTGAAATATAATTTTTTCAAATAATTTAAAAATTCATTTCAAAGTTTGTGTCATGTAAAATTTGTAACCATCATGGGTTTTGAAAATTGTAATTTAAATGTGGTCGCCATAGCTAACTCCAACTGTATTCTGTTCTTCTTACCTACCCTTGAGCAATGGATTTTCCTTTTCAATGGATGAATAAGATGGTGTGATGTGGGAAGCAGCCCCATTATTAAGCAGCCAAAATCTTGGTTTGGGCAGGGATCACTGCTCACCTGCCCATTTGACATTCTCTCCACAGGTCCCCAGACCCCTAATGAAGTGACCCATGAGACTGACTGGATTCAAAGTGCCAAACAGATTAAAATATCTCCAAAATGAGAGTGAGCATGGCTGCATCACTGATTAATGGTTCAATGTTGAGTCTAGTAATTAATCTTCAACTGAATGTGCTAATACACAAAAAACAGAAAGGATAGATATGGAAGTCTTTGAAAATGAAAATGTAAAGTGTGGTTTGGCTATGAAAAGGAGTAGAAGTCTTGGAAGGTAGGAGTAGAGGAAGAGCCTACTGAATCATTTCTTCTCCTGCATCCGGCCTCCTTTGGCTTAGAGCTATTTTGTGGTCGACCCTCTCCCCTAAGTACAGCTGTGGTTCAGAATGGGTTGGGGGAGGCATTCTCTTCATAGAGGGCAAGTTTTTTTTTTTTTGTCTGAAGGCTGAATGGTAAGTTTTGAGAGAATAAGGGAATTAAAAAGGAAAAGTATTCAGATAATGTGGAGGGGTTGGAAGGAAAAAAGATGTGGAACATGTTCCATGTCTTGATTTCAAGCCCTGAAAAATGTATCTCTGACATTTGAGAGGTCACCTCTGAAGGCAGGTTTGGTTGGAAGGAACCAGAGATGTTACTAAATATAATACTGGTTTTAAGCACTTACTGTGTGGCAAGCACTGTATTAAGCTCTGGGGTAGATACAAGATATTCAAGTCATGCATGGGGATCACAGTCTATTGAGTCCCCATTTTGCAGGTGAGGGAACTGAGGCACAGAGTAGTTAAGTAACTTGTTCAAGTCACACAGCAAGCAAGTTGGAGAGCTGGGATTAGAACCCAAGTACTTTGACTTTCAGGCCTGTGCCCTTCGTTAGGCTGCACTGTGTGAGGGTCTTGGAACAGCATCAAACATTGTAGGCAACAAATACAAATACTGCCTGATTAGGGTGAAAGTGGACAGGGTTGCCAGGCATCTATAAATTCATGCAGTTAGGCAGAAAATGGTGGTTAGAGCCAAAGCCAGTGTGACTTCCTGAGGAGAGAGGCAGCAATAAGCTTCAAGATGGTTGGGAAGGGAACAGGAGGGAGAGAGGAGTTTGTGGGTGGAAAGGGTAGACAAAAGCATCAGCAACAATAGCCAAATGGGCCTGGGAAAGAGAGGAAAAAGGCTACTGCTGGACCAGTATGAGCTATTGTAGGGATGAAGCCTCTCTTCCACCAAAGCTTGCACTGGACCCAACCCTAGGGTGAGTTCTTGGTTGTAAGTCCCCTCCCCAGAGTGAGAGTAAAGACAAAAGCAGCTGAGTTCATCTCTCCTCCCAGTGGATCCCTTAACAACTTGGGTTCTGAAGTAGCCTCCCCAGTTGCTGTAATCCCACCTCTTAGCCCTCTTCTTGTCCAGCTCAGCAGTGCCTGCCAATGGTACCATCTACCATTTTATTAACTTTTTGAGAAGGCACAACACTTTCAGCTGGTTTGAAATGTTAGGAGTTGTATGGAGTTGGCTTTTACAAATATCTGCGTTCAAAGCCGAGTACTGATTGTTCTTGGATCTAGTTCAAAGAATTAATAACTACTCTTGATTGAAGAGTACTATGAATTGAAATGCCAGTTTGGGATAGTTGTACATTCATTCATTCTGTCGTAATGTTTTGTTGGGCATTTTGACTAGAAAATTGGGAACTGGAGAGTGTTCAGTTGATGACATGAACATAATTGGATATGACACACCCTGGTGTTGGAAAGAACTATTAGGCTCATTGCTTGGAGCGTCTGGGTGAGAATTACATCACAAACTTTCCTAAGTAGGGAATCTGCTTTGATGCTACTCCCTTGTTATAGGAAAACTGGGTGTACTTTTGGAACTAAGGTGGATTGACAATATTATTAGAATATTATTAGAGAAGCAGCTTGGCTTAATGGAAAAAGCGCGCGCTTGGGAGTCAGAGGACATGGGTTCTTGTCCCACCATGGCCACTTGTCTGCTGTGTGACCTTGGGCAAGTCACTTAACTTCTCTGTGCCTCAGTTACCTCATCTGTAAAATGGGGATTAAAAGTGTGAGCCCCATGTGGGACAACCTGATTACCCTGCATCTACCCCAGCTCTTAGAACAGTGTTTGGCACATAGTAAGCATTTAACAAATTCCATCATTATTATTATTATCATTATTATTATTATTATTGCTGAAGCTAGGGCATTGGGCCACTATGCTGATGCTTATTTCCCTTTCATCTCGGCATGGGTGAAGTGAGGTAGGTAGCATTTTTGGGCTTCCATAATATGAATTACTGAATCCTGTGGGAGTTGCATTGAGCATGGTCCAGACTGGATGTGGAAATCCAAGAATTTAAAGAGAGCTAAGGCAGGTGTTTGTGTATGGCCACCACTTGTCTCCTGTGTGACCCTGGGCAAGTCACTTCTCTGGACCTCAGTTAACTCATCTGTAAAATTGGGATTGAGACTGTGAGTGCCACGTGGGACAGGGGCTGTGTTCGTCTCCATTTGCTTGTATCCACCCTAGCACTTAGTTCACTGCCTGGCACAAAGTAAGTGCTTAACAAATACCATCATTATTATGGAGAAGCAGCATACCATAGTGAATAGAGCATGGGCCTCAGAGTCAGAAGGTCATGGGTTCATTCATTCAATCATATTTATTGAGCACTTACTTTATGAAGAACACTGTACCAAGCACTTGGAAAGTACAATTCAGCAACAGAGACAATCCCTGCCCAACAATGGGCTCACAGTCTATAAGGGGGGGTGACAGACATCAAAACAAGTAAACAGGCATCAATGGCATCGATCTAAATAGAATTGTAGATAAACATCAATAAAATAAATAGAATTATAAATATGTACATATATACACAAGAGCTATGGAGGGGAGAAGGGTAGAGCAGAGGGAGGGAGTTGGGGTGATGGGGAGGGGAAGAGGAGCAGAGAAAAAGGGGGGCTTAGTCTGGGAAAGCCTCTTGGAAGAGGTGCACTTTCTGTAAGGCTTTGAGTGGGGAAGTGTGCTAGTTTGGGAGATGAGGAGGGAGAGCATTCCAGGCCAGAGGTAGGATGTGGGCCAGGGGTCAATGGTGGGACAAGTTAGAATGAGGCAGAGTGAGGTCAGTGGCATAGGAGTGGAGTGTGTGGGGTGGGCTGTAGAAAGAGAGAAGGGAAGTGAGGTAGGAGGAGGCAAGGTGATGGCGAGCCTTGAAGCCAAGAGTGAGGAGTTTTTGCTTGATACAAACTTTTTGATAGGCCACCACTAGAGATTTTTGAGGTGGGGGGTGACATGCCCAGAGCATTTCTGTAGAAAGATAATACAGGCAGCTGAGTGAAGTATAGACTGAAGTGGGGAGTGACAGAAGGTTGGGAAATCAGAAAGGATGCTGATGCAGTAATCCAGTGGGGATATGATGACTGTTTGTATGAGTGCTCATTCAAGCTCTCACTGCTCGTTCAAGCTCTCATCCTATCCCATCTGGATTACTGTATCAGCCTCCTCTCCGATCTCCCATCCTCCTGTCTCTCCCCATTTCAATCCATACTTCACGCCACTGCCCAGATTGTCTTTGTCCAGAAATGCTCTGGGCATGTTATTCCTCTCCTCAAAAATCTCCAGTGGCTACCAATCAACCTATGCATCAGACAGAAACTCCTCACCCTCAGCTTCAAGGCTCTCCATCACCTCGCCCCCTCCTACCTCACCTCCCTTCTCTCCTTCTACAACCCAGCCTGCACCCTCCACTCCTCTGCCACTAATTTCCTCACCGTGCCTCATTCTTGCCTGTCCCACTGTCGACCCCCACCCCACGTCATCCCCCTGGCCTGGAATGCCCTCATCATCATCATCATCATCAATCGTATTTATTGAGCGCTTACTATGTGCAGAGCACTGTACTAATTGCTTGGGAAGTACAAATTGGCAACATATAGAGACAGTCCCTACCCAACAGTGGGCTCACAGTCTAAAAGGGGGAGACCGAGAACAAAACCAAACATACTAACAAAATAAAATAAATAGAATAGATATGTACAAGTAAAATAAATAAAGAAATGGAGTAATAAATATGTACAAACATATAAACATATATACAGGTGTGGGGAAGGGAAGGAGGTAAGATGGGGGGGATGGAGAGGGGGACAAGGGGGAGAGGAAGGAAGGGGATCAGTCTGGGAAGGCCTCCTGGAGGAGGTGAGCTCTCAGCAGGGCCTTGAAGGGAGGAAGAGAGCTAGCTCGGCGGATGGGCAGAGGGAGGGCATTTCAGGCCCGGGGGATAACGTGGGCTGGGGGTCGATGGCGGGACAGGCGAGAACGAGGTACGGTGAGGAGATTAGCGGTGGAGGAGTGGAGGGTGCGGGCTGGGCTGTAGAAGGAGAGAAGGGAGGTGAGGTAGGAGGGGGTGAGGTGATGGAGAGCCTTGAAGCCCAGGGTGAGGAGTTTCGGCCTGATGTGTGGATTGATTGGTAGCCACTGGAGATTTTTGAGGAGGGGAGTAATATTCCCAGAGCGTTTCTGGACAAAGATAATCCGGGCAGCAGCATGAAGTATGGACTGAAGTGGAGAGAGACACGAGGATGGGAGATCAGAGAGAAGGCTGATGCAGTAGTCCAGACGGGATAGGATGATAGCTTGAATGAGCAGGGTAGCGGTATGGATGGAGAGGAAAGGGCGGATCTTGGCAATGTTGTGGAGCTGAGACCGGCAGGTTTTGGTGACGGCTTGGATGTGAGGGGTGAATGAGAGAGCGGAGTTGAGGATGACACCAAGGTTGCGGGCTTGTGACACGGGAAGGATGGTAGTGCCGTCAACAGAGATGGGAAAGTCAGGGTGAGGGCAAGGTTTGGGAGGGAAGACAAGGAGTTCAGTCTTGGACATGTTGAGCTTTAGGTGGCGGGCAGACATCCAGATGGAGATGTCCTGAAGGCAGGAGGAGATGCGAGCCTGGAGAGAGGGGGAGAGAGCAGGGGCAGAGATGTAGATCTGGGTGCCATCAGCGTAGGGATGATAGTTGAAGCCGTGGGAGCGAATGAGGTCACCAAGGGAGTGCATGTAGATCGAGAACAGAAGAGGACCAAGCACAGAACCTTGGGGAACCCCCACAGTAAGAGGATGGGAGGGGGAGGAGGAGCCTGCAAAAGAGACTGAGAAAGAATGACCGGAGAGATAAGAGGAGAACCAGGAGAGGACGGAGTCTGTGAAGCCAAGGTCAGATGGCATGTTGAGGAGA